>NC_137622.1:25869515-26469515 GCF_963280865.1 Gymnoscopelus braueri
AGCATTCAGCTATGGCCGCCCCATGGCCAGAACTATTATTTATACTATTCTATTCAGTGTATTGCTCACGGGCACTTTGACAGACGCATAATTGACTCTTGCTGGGATTGAACCTGCGACCCACTCCTCGGTCTCCAGACGGCTAGGGTTTAATGCCCTCTGCCTCTGCTGGCTGGTCTGGGAGTTAGATGAGCTCAGAAGGGGCCAAGCCCAACGTTGTTGTTGGCATGGAAACCGAGACTGGAGGGAGAGGGCGGAGGAAAGGAATGCATGTGATGGAGAACATTTAACAGCGGGACGCACACTTAATGTACTGTGTTAGTTAGGCTGTGCATGTGTGCCTCTGTAACAGTTAGTGTAGTGTGTGCGGAGACTGAGAGAGACAGAGATGAACAGCTAGAAGGAAAGATAACCCTAACCCTAATGAGAGTCAGACACAGACAGATCGGTATAGATCATCAGACAGACAGACATCTTACGTATGTGTACTCAAGAGGAACATTCTTTGATTTTGGTTCCTCAACATAGTAGCAAGTTATAAACAAAGAACAATAGCAACAATAACAAAGAACATAATGGTAACACTTTACCTAAAGGTTGTGTCTATAATGCATTATAATCACATTTATAACACATTATAACTTGTTATAAATGTTTATAATTATGCATAACAACTTAAAACAAGGGTTATGAAGTATTATAACTTATAATTTATAAATGCTGGTCATAATGCATTATAAACTCAGTGGAACAGCACATTATAACTACCAGGTACCACTTTACTTAAAGGTCTTGTCTATAATGCATTATAATCACATTTATGATGCATTATAATGCATCATAATGCATTACAATGCACTTATAATGCATCATCACACTCGTTATAAATGTTTATAATTATGCATAACAACTTCTAACAAATACACTTTATAAATAACTAAGTTAAGGTAGCTATAATGTGATGTTCCACTGAGCTTATAATGCATTATGACAAGCAATTATAATACATTATAAATGTTGTAATAAGTTGTCATACATAATTATAAACATTTATAACAAGTGTTATAAGTGCATTATAATGCGTTATAAATGTGATTATAATGCATTATAGACGCAACCTTTAAGTAAAGTGTTACCAAAATGACATGTAAATATCTATTTACATGTCGAGTACATAGCATACAGTATGTGTATAGCATAGGTATTTATACCAACAAACTAATTAGATAGAGAGAGTATGCATGCTATTGCCAGATCAACTGTCATCATTATTCCACAAATAAAACGTAATCTGTGATTTAACCAAGGCTCACAGAAAAAACTCCCGTTATCAATCTGTAGATATGTATGTGCGGGTAACTCAAATGACCCAAACACCCAGTTATTTTATTCAAGTCTCATGCGACTTCAACTTTTGTGTTTCTCATGTCTACTGCTGTCATTTTTCTGCCCAATGTTCACTGAAAATAGAAACATTAGCTGTTAACGACCTGCTGAAACCTCACTGTGTGGAAATAAAAAAACATTACACTCTCTCTCTCCATCTCTCAGCTGAATCTCTGTCCTTCACTCTTACTTCTCTCTCTTAATCTTATCTCACCCTCAGGTGACAGGTAGACTGATGGAAACATATTAAGCACTTGTCGTCCTCAGACACACACACACACACACACACACACACACACACACACACACACACACACACACACACACACACACACACACACACACACACACACACACACACACACACACACACACACACACACACACACACACACACACACACACACACACACACACACACACACACACACGTTTGTTTCAACATAGTCACTTCCACCCCATCAATAGGTCAACTGCTAGCTGTTAGTCTGTCTTGACTCCTGACAGTTAACAGTAAGCCTGAGGCTGGGGAGGATACACTAATTGTACCCTGTTAGGAGGGGACACACCACACACACGCACTCACAGCAGGTAGGCAGACAGACAGGGACACAGAGTTCAGAAGTCAGCGCTGTGTGTGTGTGTGTGTGTGTGTGTGTGTGTGAGAGAGTGCATGCATGCTGTTGTGTGTGTGATGTTCAGTCTTTAGACTTTAATTTGCTGAGGTGTCTCAAGTGTTTCAATGCTGATGTTTTACTTTTAAAATCTCTTCCCGGCTCCCCCTCTAACACGCACGCGCGTCAGCAACGGGAACTTTAAGGAATCTGCTGAGTTGTTGGCACGGCAACCCGATCCACTGACACCCCTCAGATTTCTCAGAACACACACACACACACACACACACACACACACACACACACACACACACACACATAAACACACATTAGGGCGTCTCTCTCAGACTTCTTACCATAGAAATATTATTTAATATCTTGATAATTCAAATATTATAATATATGTACTTTTTATCACTGTCTGTCTCCTTAATTAGCTTACTCTGGTGTTCTCTCTCTTTCTCTCCTTTTCAGGCTCCCTTACCCTGCCTTACTTTACTCATTCTGTCCATCTCTCTGTCTCTCTCATCCATTCAGCCCAGGCCTCCTAATAGCCTAACTGGTTAAATGTTCCATTCCGTTTTTCATCTCTCTGCTGTCTCTGCTGCACCTGTCTGCTTGTTGTTGTTGTGCAGGGAAAACCTCTGACAACCAGGAAGAGGGACCTGTAGAGCATTTGATTCCTAACTACCAATCATTTAGCTGGGGAACTCCTGGAATGCCCTCAAGGACCAGTGGGGGTCCCTGGGCCGCATGTTGAGACCCGCTATCATAGAGATGTTCCGAGATAAATCCAGCGAGGCTTAAGTATTAGATGTAAGTTATATTTTAACATTACAAGATCAAATTCAAATTATTCGTTCACAGTACAGTATGTCATCATGTGATGTGTATACTGTTTGACATAATACAAGAAGCATATGACATGGATAGTATGAGACATAAACCAATGAAGAACGTTGGGGGGGGGGGGGGCATATTGTCGCAGTCGGCATCCAGCAGTCTGCAATTTACATTTGCTGAAATTTGTGTTCGCCAGAGGTGTAAAGTAACTAAGTACATTTACTCAAGTACTGTACTTAAGTACAATTTTGAGATACTTTTACTTTACAGGAGTATTTACAGTTTTCAGTACTTTTACTTCTACTCCACTTCTACTGGACAGGGAGGCCAGGCCGTTAACCAATTCAGTGTGATGTTTTTATCTTTTTCACTTGCTTCCTATTTGTCTCAAAAGAATAATCAATCCAACTGACCTGTTAATTTGATTAACTGACTGAACAGAAAACAAAGATTTTGGTTTATTTCAAGGGCAAGTTTCCCAAAGGCAGATTCTTCGAACATTGTGGCTCACATCATCTTTTCAGACTACCTCGTGGTTATGAACATTACTTAATGACTTTAAAAAAAACAAAAAAAACAGAAAAAAACAACAGTCATGTTTCACTTCATGGGGTCTTAAATCTGTCTGTAGTCCCAAAATAAACATGGCAGTGGTTGCTTGCCATGCGTCTCGTAAAGGGAAAATGGAGAACATTAGAACTGGGGAACGTGGGAACTGAGGCTTTCTGGGGAAGCTGAGAGAGAAAGAACATGAAGTTCTCCTGTCGCCAAGAACCTGAAGCTGGTTTGAACCCTGAGAATTCTTTTACAGCTTATGAAGCACTTTAGTGAAACCACAGTGTGTGTGTGTGTGCGTGTGCGTGTGCGTGTGTGTGTGTGTGTGTGGTGTGTGTGTGACGTGTGTGTGTGTGTGTGTGTGTGACGTGTGTGTGTGTGTGTGTGTGTGTGTGTGTGTGTGTGTGTGTGTGTGTGCTGTGTGTGCGTGCATACTGTATGCAGCATGTGTTTGTGTCGGGTGGTGGTAGTGAGTGAGTGAGAGTGTGTGAGTGTGTGTAGAGTCGAGACTTGGGCCTGAACAACAATTACAAAGATGTAGGTAGGGGAAAGGAAAGAAAGAAAAAGAGAGGGGGGGAAAGAGCAATATAATAGCAGCATTGTGGGTTTGAATAACACTTAGGACCATCCCACCTCTCTACCCTGTTTACCGTATTCCTGCTACTGTAAATTGTTAAAGTTGAATTAAATTAAATTAAATATTTCGTTTTTACTGCTATAACCAACAAAAGCACATAGTGTGACTTTCTTTGTGAATGAAAAGAACTTCCTCAACAGTTGTGTTAGGAACTGGAAGTTGTCATTTCTGTGTTTCACCGTCTAGGAAATGAGGGTGTGAGCTTTTATAAGGATTTGATAGACTTGGGTTCAAAAATAGATTAATGCGTTGGTTGTCACATACTGTGGCATGTTTCATTTAGACACCTGTACTGTATATTAAGCTTCCTGAAATACTTTAAAATGTATCACTTAAAAAGGTCTTCTGGTATCCAGCCAAACAACTCTTATCCAAAGTAACTTGCAATGAGTTGGTTCACTGCGGTTCACGGCCTTCCTCAAGGACATTTTGAACCAAGGACTCCTCTATTGTGTGAGTGGGGACAGTGACAATTTACATTTAACCACATGAACCCTAGCATTCCTATTCTGGGCATGATATAACAGGTGAACAATCAGCAAAAATAGGCAAACATTCGATGAAAATAGACAGCTATTTTCAGAGAAGCACTGTGGTGTAAAGGGAAAAAATAATGGGGGAAGGTATAGAGCCCTAGGGGACCCGAATCAACTAAGTATATAGGGTTTAAGTAGTTAAACCACACTGCCACATGTAACCACGTAGTTTGTCCATTTCTGATGAGGCATGAAACTTCTTAAATCACACAAAGCCTCTTTAAGGGCAATGCGACATGCTGCCTCCTTCATTAGTTCACACAAATTAATGGCTGTAAAAAAAAACACAGGGACTACTATGTGCACAACCTCTGTGGCCAATCAGCACATGGACAAAGAGGAGGGAGAGAGGGAAGGGGAAGAGAAGTAAAGAAATGGAGAGGGAAGGAGAGAAGGGTGAAAGAAAGAGAGAGAGAACAAGCTAACAAGAGGGAGCAGAAGAGAGAAAAGAAAAGAGTGAAGGAGAGAAAGAGGGCAAGGTTAAAAAAGGGCGATAAGCAGGCCAGCTGAGATGGAAAGTAGGTCAGAGGCCATGAGTACTATTCCAGGCCACGGTGTGCTTGTGTGCGCCTGTGTGTGTGTGTGTGTGTGTGCTTGTATTACTACACTTGTTAGGGCCAAATGTCCAATGACCATTTTACTGGTCCTCACAAGAAAAAGGATTGTTTTATGGTAACAGCATAAAGGAATTTGTGAATAGACATTACTATACCTAGAACACTCAGATGTCTTCAATGAAGCCAGTAGTACCAGCTCAGGAGGAGGATGAGGAACTTAATGTCAACAGATGGGTAGGAGCTGAATACACAGCTACATCATTAACATACGGACACATTCTACTGTTCTACAATTGTCTGTTGCAGTTATATAGTATTACTTGGTAATATACATCAAGTAGGTCCTAACTTTACGTCAGCAACAGACAGAGCATGTCAACAGTCTCACTGTTTGGCCGATGCGACCTTCACCAATGACCTCTGATAAACACTTGCTAGGCTGCAAATTCCCTCCAAGCCAAAAGTGTAACTATGGCAGGTGCTGCTGGTGTATGTATGGATTCCAGGCTTCAAGTCAATCGACTTTCAATCAATGTCAACGTAGACCCATCACCAACGACCCTCTCCAAACTCCCAACAATGTGACATTCAAGGGGAGGAAAACAAACAGACAATTGAAGGAACAATGAAGGGCAGAAGAAAGAGAGCAAGGGAATTGAGGAAGAAAAATAAAGAAAATTGTACCATTCTACATTTCAGCAGTGAACAATATTTCACCCAATTGTTCCACACTATACTTTACTAGGACATTTTAAGTAAAACAAATTCTTGTTTAAATACTAAATACTAATAAACTAAATAGGACTCGTGCACATCTTGTTAGACCCCGACTGGAGGTGCACTATTGTTTGCACAACGCGTTTCGCTTCCGCTTCCTCAGGTGCTATAGGAAGCGGAAGCGAAACGTGTAAAGGTGAAAGGTTTTCACCTTTTAGCTTTATACTAAATACTAATATTAACAACATTAAACCTAGCAAAATGTAAACAATTAATGCCATCTTTTCTATTTGAGGTATGTGTTCCATTATGGACTATGGGGTGCCTCGTGCCTAACAAATAATACAAGACAGTGGGTATAAGATAAGACATAGTTGGCACTGTGTGTGTGTGCGCGTGTGTGTGTGCCAGCTTGTGTCCTCGACCTGACTTTATCAGCACTCTGGAGGCAGACACTGTTACTCATTAACAACACTGATAACACAAACTCTCTATGTCACACACACACACACACACACACACACACACACACACACACACACACACACACACACACACACACACACACACACACACACACACACACACACACACACACACACACACACACACACACACACACACACACACACACACACACACACACACACACACACACACACACACACAACCCCCCCCTGCTGTGGCCAACTCTAGTGATAAGAGGTGAATATTTGCTCTAAAGTGGGCATGCCGTACTGACAAAATACAAACAGAGGGAAAGACAGACAGGATAATAATAGAGGTATGGAGAAAAATAACAACAGAAACACGTACTGACACCAATCAAGCAATAAAAAAAACATCTTAATGGTAACATAAAAAATGTAGAAGGATGAGGCTAATCTAACTGACATTCCTCACTTTTAATGCTACTTCAATGGTTCTCAACATGGAGTCCGGGAGACCCCCAGGGGTCCTTGAGAGAGTTCCAGGGGGTCTGCATCTGCAGCTAAATGATTGATAGTTAGGAACCAAATGGACCCTCACAGTTCTGTAACTCCAAGATTATACGAATGGAACAAAATGGGCCCCTACGGGCCCACTTGCTTCTGTTTGTACATTCTCAAAGTTAAATGAACACTGAGGACTTTACAGTGTAGATTGGGGTCCCAGAGATACAAATGGTGTCAAATGGGGGTTCATGGCCTAATACGGGTCCTTGAAATAAAAAAGGGTGAGAATCCCTGATTTACTCAACCTCCTTATCAGTTCCTTTTATTCCTCCTCCACCTATGTGTTTTCTGGTTCACTGGGTGGGGAGTCAGGCATTCACACACACACACACACACACACACACACACACACACACACACACATACACACACACAGTTGAGGTGAGACAGGGACCTGAACAGACTAAGTTATGGCTGAGTGTGTGGAATGCGGGAGGGGGGCTGTGTGTGTGTGTGTGTGTGTGTGTGTGTGTGTGTGTGTCAAAATTTGAGGCCTGTGTGTGTTAAATGTGTCTCTATTTTATAATGTCCGTTGGCTCCCTATTGTTAAGTCTGACTATCAACATCATGCAATAATGTCTAATCTATTGTATACAAAGTATGTATACAAAGTATGACCACATGGAGGCTGTGTGACAACACGAACAGAGGTTATATATTTTCTAGATGCCAACATCTGTATTAAAATAGAATTAACTTAAACAATATCAAAACATTCACCCACTCGATTGGTGCTTGTCTGCACGTGTGTTGCACACAAATGACTTCATGCACAACACAGCAGAAAAGTGCTGATTGATAATGGACGCTGTGTGTCCTCACGTGTGTGCGGCGCGGCGCGGCGCGGCACCCCCCCCCCCCCCCCCCCCCACACACACACACACACACACACACACACACACAATGTGAGATAAGATAATCCCGGAATGCCAATAGAAATGAATCAGTCATCATGTCACTTGTCAGAGTGGGTTAATCTCTCTCTCTCTCTCTCTGTATGGTTGGTGTGTGTGCGTGCGTGCATGCGAAAAAGACGAGGAAAACAATGACAACTAAAACTGCAATCCCCTTTTTTCCTGAGAGACACAAAAGAACAAAAAAACACCACCCAACCACCCACTCTTTCCCGGAGCCCTGACAACATGACAGATAAAACCCAGAAAATGGACTTATCATAAGTGCCTTTGTTAATGACATGTAAGTGGCCTCCCATAAGAATAGGCCTGTTGTGTCCCGCTGTGGCTCTGGTGCCAGCAACAACAGGAGGATTAGCTCTGGTTAATACACTGAGCTGACCAGTGTGACAAGAGGACCTAGTTAACAGGAGGAAATCATGCACAGCTAGCAGGGGTTTCAGCTGGATGTCAGCACACAATGGCCTTAGGTAGAATGTCTTATTGTCGTGGGGTATTGACCTTTCCTAACTTTTACGACACATTTAGAAGAATCTTGAGTTTTGAGAAATTTTGCACCAGTTTACCACCCTCAAACTAGATTGTCCAAGTATCTAAAAGCCCTGCTAGCGGCCCCTACAGGTCAGGCTGCTCCAAGTTGTACTGCAATCTGGCCACTGATATCTTGTGTGCAAGTGGAGAATTTGGTAGAGGAAAGGCCATGGGGTCACGAAAATCAATATATTCCTATAGGATTCACCCTCCAGTGAGCATATACGAGCACAGCAAATCCCATGGCCATCCAGTCTGTAGTTTTCAAACTACCTGGCTTGTCAAACCACTCTCAAATAAACCAATAATTAGGATGTGGATTTATAACAGGGTTTATATGAATGAAACAATGAAATGTGAAATAGACAGAATGGAAAGAGAACTGACCTCAGCCATTGTTTAGACTAAAAGATATCAAGTGTAACCTAGCGTAAACACCATCTGTGACAGATTGTGGATGAAATCATGACATTTGAGAGAGGCTGTCACACATGAAAACACACCAGCTAACACAAAACCACACTTCACTGTTAGAGAACCTCCGCACGCACGCGCACGCACACACACACACACACACACACACACACACACACACACACACACACACACACACACACACACACACACACACACACACACACACACACACACACACACACACACACACACACACACACACACACACACACACACACACAGTGTGTACAGACATACACACATTTATGTGCATGTTGAATGCACATGCATTAACATTCAGCAGGGTCTGTCCCCTGCAGAATTCCTGTCCTTACGAACCCACCCCCACATCTCTCACAGTCCTCTCACATTCCAACTGCAGTGTGGATTCCACATCGACAGCTGGCACTGAGGAAAAAGACCTGTGTGTGTGTGTGTGTGTGTGTGTGTGTGTGTGTGTGTGTGTGTGTGTGTGTGTGTGTGTGTGTGTGTGTGTGTGTGTGTGTGTGTGTGTGTGTGTGTGTGTGTGTGTGTGCATTGCAAGTAGGTTTTCAACTTCTGTGCGTTGTTTTCTTTCTGTCTTCCATTCTGCATGCGACTCATGCCAATGCAATGGGGAAAAAAGGAAAAGAAAAATCCCAGAACAATCATGTCTCTCATATATTCATGAGGATTTTTCATCATTAGATAGAATACAGAGGTGAGAGAAATCAGCATCGGCCATGAGCCAACATAAATCTTATGAAGCCTCTAGTTGCACTATGGAATAATGTATCTATGAGTAATGCAGTGTAACACTACACTACTTAGCCTTCTCAACATAATGTCATTGTGTTCAAGTAATTGAAGTGGTTCTTGATTTTGTTTTGCCAAGAGGATGAATATTTGTGTTCGATGCCAATGAAGTACTTTTGTGCAGAATTGAGTTGAACTGAATAAAAATGTGGTCACATAATAACATTTAAGCAAAATAATAAGAACAACATGAACTTCACTTGTGTAGCTCTTTTTCAGGACACACAATATGAAGTGTTTTAAGAATCAAATAAAAGCCACATTTCATTCCCATAAAGTAAATGAAAACAAAACAACTTTTTTTGCATTGTTTTGTTGCGTTTCCGTTCCGTTTTCTAATTCGATACGTCAAAGTCATGCATGAAAACGGTTGGATGGAAACTTAAGCTGCAGAAAAGAGGCTTGACCCTTTTATGCCAGAGCTAGAAACTCCAGCAGTAACAAGTCTGTCTGCTTCAACATCCTGCCACTAATCAGCTTCCACTTCCTGCGGTCAGAGGTCATCTGTACATCCAATAAACAACCAGACTGGGGGGTGGAACAGAGGGGGAAAGAGGAGCCCACAAACGTCTGTCTGTCAGATGTCAATCATGTTTAGGGTTTGATCGTATTATGGTATTGTTTGTTTATGCAGCCCCCCCCCCATCCATATATTTTATGTTTCCTGCTTTTTCTCCCTCAATCTGTCATTCTGCC
Organism: Gymnoscopelus braueri; assembly: GCF_963280865.1. Taxonomy (NCBI): domain Eukaryota; kingdom Metazoa; phylum Chordata; class Actinopteri; order Myctophiformes; family Myctophidae; genus Gymnoscopelus; species Gymnoscopelus braueri. The sequence continues at coordinate 25,879,748 of NC_137622.1, forward strand.
CTCTGATCTCTTATACTCACTTACTTGCACATTTACACGTGAAGACGCAATCCTATCAGTACACACACAGGCGTGCACATACAAGCATACATACACTATACTACACTACATACCCACATGCATGCATGAATAACATGTATATGTGCACAGTCGCACACACAGCTGCTTTGGGGGAAATGCTTCCCCCCCAGGCTGACGGGCTAAAGCCCAAAGAAAACAAAAGTGTGTGTCTCCCGTCCTAGAGATCACCTTTCACCATCTCATTTGTAACGCCATCAGGAATAACAGCTGGAGACTGTGTCGGTCTGTGTCTCTCTGTGTGTGTCTCTCTTTGTGTGTGTGTGTGTGTGTGTGTGTGTGTGTGTGTGTGTGTGTGTGTGTGTGTGTGTGTGTGTGTGTGTGTGTGTGTGTGTGTGTGTGTGTGTGTGTGTGAGTGAGAGAGAGAGAGAGAAGAGGGAGACAGAGTGAGTTGGAGGGGGGGTAAAAAGAGTGGTCTGAGGAGTACAGAAGGGAAAGAGACAAAAAGAAAGTGGCAGTGGGGAGCAAAGGGGAATTAAAGTGAATGAGATATACATGTACGTAACTAGACATACATACATACACACACACACACACACACACACACACACACACACACACACACACACACACACACACACACACACACACACACACACCCTTAAGGGCCCTTCAGGGTCCATTTTTATACATACCATGTTGTATACACACACATATACAACATAAAAAATAACAAACATGACAAGCAGACACCGGGGGGGGATGCATGCATGTGTGTTTGTGTGTGGGATAATGGTACAACAGGGGTGTCTGTAGTCCAGTGGGGGTTCCTGGTGTGTTATTGCAGTCTCCTATGATGCTGGCATGCGCTCTCTCTGACCCCTCTGACACACACACGCACGAACGCACGAACGCACGCACGCACAGTGTACTTTGACCCTTGGTGCTGTAGCACTGACCAAACATACCCCCTACCTCACTGAGACCACAATATAGCTCTGTAACGCCACAGTCCACAGTATATCACATCTAGAAAGAGACAACAGTCCACAGTATATCACATCTAGAAAGAGACAACAGTCCAGAGTCCACAGTATATCACATCTAGAAAGAGACAACAGTCTACACTATATTACATCTAGAAAGAGACAACAGTCCACACTATATCACATCTAGAAAGAGATAACAGTCCACACTATATCACATCTAGAAAGAGTCCACACTATACTATACTTCATCTCTGTAAGAAAGAGGCAACAGTCTCAGTTCACACATCCCTTGTAAGGGAGAGAGAGAACAGAGGGACGACAGGAGTGATGGAGTACAGAAGTAGAGAGATGGAGTACAGTTCAAGCATTCAAAATATCAATAGGATTATTATCGTTTTCCATTTATTGTGCTTTCTATTTGAAAGATTGCTGTTCCACACACTTCCTCCACTCAAATTGGAGGACAATGGTCCTACAAACAGTAGGACTGACTATGCAGTTATTATTTCTTAGTTTTTATGTAAGAAGAAAAAAACGTATGCCATTTGATGCATACATTTACATGTACCACTGGGAATGGCGTTCACAAATATCAACTGGGGAACCTGTGGATACTATACGTCATGGAGACATTTGACTCTTTTATAGGTTCTATGCTTGCTGCCTTCCAGTGAATTTTAGAGAAAGAAATACATGACCAAATCTTTTCTCACTTTACCTTGTTCCCTCCTCCCTCTCTCTCTCTCTCTCTCTCTCATTTTGCCCCAAACACACTTTTCTCCTTTGTTGACCTCCTGCTGATAAACACACTCTAACTACACCCATGTGAGCATGAGATCACACACTTACTGTGTGTGTGTGCGTTAGTGTGTGTCAGACGCAGCACACATTCAACACTCCTGCTGTAATTTAAATGTTTTTCTTTCTTTCTCGCTCTTTCTATGACCCCTACTTCTTTATCTTATCTTCTTCCTTTGTCTCTCTCACTCTCTCACACACACACACACACACACACACACACACACACACACACACACACACACACACACACACACACACACACACACACACACACACACACACACACACACACACACACACACACACACACACACACACACACACTTTGGAGAGGCCAGACAGGCTTATTATTACCCCTCCATGACAGTGTCAAAGCTAACATTGACTTTATCTTAACTTGCACTAATAGCCTCTAACAACCACAGGGCAATAAAACCCAAACCTCTTAAAGATGCTAATATAGGCTTGACTAAACCTAGGGGTCAAGAGAGATCCCTGCCCTGATATGCAATAAGGTCCTTTAAAACATTTCCACTCAAACTTAGAATACACAAATATATATATATGAATATGAATATAATGTTAACATAATAGCCCTTTATACTGTATATGCACTCCTAAAAAGTATCTAACTGACTAATCACTTTAGTCAGTTAGATACCGACAGTAATAGTTTAACTTTATTATTATATACAGCTATTTGCTGTACAATGAAGTACTGATATATAGGGCTCAAGTGAAAGTAATTTTTTAGCAACTGTATACAGATAGGTTTATGGATTCTACACAGTACAGTAGCTCTACTGCATCAGATCAGGGTGATGGGACCCTCTAATATGCACCAATGTGCATATTAGCACCAATGCAAGATGCGTGCAGGGTGGGAGACTTATGTTACTGGTTACCACTGAGCGAACACACAAAAACAGCTGGACAGCATTTGGCATTAGGATTTAACAAGAGGTACTAACTGAGTGTTTTAGGCCTTTTGAAGCTGCCCTTTGTCTGCTAATCACTATGTAATCAACACGCGCTAACACACACTAGCGCACTCACAGACACACACGCATATGCACACTGCTGTGTTTGATTACCCTTGATTTGCGCTGTAGAGATCTACAACACTATTGAATATTTTTCGGTTTCTAGATAAATCAAGTGGTATTTCAAAAAGGCTCTTGCTTGTGTGTGAGTGTGCGTGTGTGTGTGTGTGTTGTTTCACCAAGTGAAATCGTATAGTAGCCTATGCATTGGTTAGTGATTGTAGCCTCTGTATATGCTGCTGTTTAAAGATGCTGCTCTCTCCTGCTCATCTCTCGCTCTCTCTTCATGTCTTTGCCTACATCTCCCTCCTTCCCATTCCAAAAGCATGAATGATCAGGCATCAGGTCAGATTAACATTCATTTTAAATAAACTTTAACATTTATTGCTCCTCAACAGCAACAATGCCACTCATAACCTTACCAAGTTCAGACTTCAGCCGTTTTTGGAACCAGCTATACAACAAAAATGTTGAATGCTAGGATTTTAGCATAAAAGTGCCCAGCAGGACATGTTACATTGTGTTGTGTTAGTTCACATAAAACTCCTCTTAATATTCATGGCATGGGTGATTTCATGGGGGAAATGCTAGGCTTGCTAGCTAGCACCTACACAGCCTCATTCTCATCCTCTTTTTTCACTGCTGTAATGTTTTCCCACCTAGCTTAATCACAATTGCCCTGGTAATTACATTCCTACGCAATGACTGAACGTGAAACAGGAGGTTGTAAAGGGGTTGTGGGCCAGGGAGGGTGTGTGTGTGTGTGTGTGTGTGTGTGTGTGTGTGTGTGTGTGTGTGTGTGTGTGTGTGTGTGTGTGTGTGAGAGTGTGTGTGTGTGTGTGTGTGTTGGTATTTATGAACAGGGTCTTCTAGTTGCACATGTTTGCAGAAGATGTCTATGTTCTTGTTTAGACTTGGCTCAATGAGTTATCTGTCTTCTATTCTATTATTCTGGATGTCTATGCAGTTGTTTTCAATTAATGTGTGCTCTTGGTGTGTGTGTGTGTGTGTGTGTGTGTGTGTGTGTGTGTGTGTGTGTGTGTGTGTGTGTGTGTGTGTGTGTGTGTGTGTGTGTGTGTGTGTGTGTGTGTGTGTGTGTGTGTGTGTGTGTGTGTGTGTGTGTGTGTGTGTGAGAGAGAGAGAGAGAGAGAGCGAGAGAGAAAGAGAACACTCTTTCCTCTCTCCTTTTCCCGTTGTTTTTATCATCTATTTGTGTTTTGGTATCTCTCTCGCTATTTGTGTCTCTGTGCCTCTGTGATCTGTGCCTTTCTCACTCTAGATAAGTTGATGGAGAGGCCGGGTGGCCTATGCTGGAATTATTAACCACTTAAAACCTTCTATTCTTAGTAAGACGGACCTGAGTTTCTGTACTTGTTCGGCTGTTGTTTCCTTCTACACTGAATCTCTTCGCCAGAAATAGTAGATCTACAAGATGGCAACGCAAAGCATTGTGAGCTTGTAGATCTGCTAATGTTCCCTACGGAATAGTTGGTGGGAACATGTTGAGGTTCTAAAAATGCTAGCACTCCTCAACTCTCAAATGAATTGCATTAACTGAACGCACACCCACCAAAAAGGTGCATGACCTGCATCTCTGGTCCTGTTGCAGTTCTCTCTCTTCTCTCTATTCGCACCGCTTCACCCATCTTTCTAGCTGTCGTCTCTCTCTGTCTCTCTCACAGCTCACAACAGAAAATAGCTGCGTTCCCCACACGCCAAGAGAACTACCAATTAAAAACTGGCCATCGAAGCTTGGAGTGACAGCCATGCTAGCGCCATGACACCTTGGCTCCACAAACCTTGCTAGGTTAGATTTTTGTTTTGTTTTTGATGCCAGCTGATATCTATAATAATAACAAACATAATCTAACCTCACCAGTGGCAAGGTTAGGGAAGGTTCCATGAGCGGACATTACATACCTGAAGCCAAAACAAAGCAAGTCTAGGAAGGCAATTTCCTTAACTGTAATAGACCCTTAAATGCACCTTAAGTACACTTTGTGCTAAATTAAATGTACCCTGACTGGGCTACAGAACATTAGCATTTTCCATCATTACTGGGATATCAAAGTGTCCCAGTGTGTTTTTTTTTGTGTGGTTATTTTTCTATGTTTATGTAGTCACCTTGGCAACCTGCCTCTGTTACACAGACATCTTCTGGGCAATCTCTTGGATCACTGTCAAGTTAGGTTTGTGCTATGTACAGTAAACCAGTTGTGTCTAACATTACTGTCGAGACTGGGAATCAGAAGGTCCCTGGTTTGCACCCCCGGCCCAACCAGTCGAAGTGTCCCTTGAGCAAGACTATGACACACCTCAAGGGACCCCTATCTGCTCCCCAGGCGCTGTATTAATATCGCCCACTAAGAATGTGTAAATGTAGGTATCATATGGGTCGTACATTTATTACCAATACTGCTGATCGACCCAGTCGGCTGGCCAATCGAAAGTATGTTTGGCAAAAGTAATACATACTGCCACCTAACTCTTCTGAGTTCTGAACGCCCACTCAGTATTACTGCAGCTCACTCCGTCTGTATCTCGAGCCACTGAAGCTGTGTACAGCCAGCACTGGAAGCGGTAGTTTTAATGCCTGGATCTCCCTCCTACGCGCTGTGGGAAATTTGTCACGGAGGTACAGAGGTTTCGCATTTCTTGCGACAGGTTGTGTTTATGGCATGCATTGTTGTCACTCAGTGAGGGATTACAGAGGTGTTTGTACCTCCTGGAGGTTGGCTGGTGACACTAGTACCTCCTAACCTCCTAAGTCAACGTCTCTTCAAAACTATCGCTGCTTTCACTGTAAGCAGAATGAAGCCTTGGTCTGAAAGCGGAAACAAGACTAGCTTCAGATTGACTTCTGATTAAACACAGTAGCCGAACTTTCTTTGGATAGTCAGAATATCTAGGAGGTGCAAGACCACCGGCCGAAATAAAATTCTGAGACACCCATCCGAAGTTCTGAATGACCTCATGTTATAGTCATTGTCTACTCTGTCAAAACAATGTACGGCTTTTCGGACAGAGCATGTACCAGGCTTAATGGTACTGTGACTTTAGGATGAGAAGTCGCAGATTTGATCATGTCATCGGTAGGCAATACCGAATCAGATCTACAAACTAACTTGTCACATCGTAACACGTTGCTAGCTTGTAGATCTGTTATTTTTGGAAGCGAGTCAAGCAACACCAGCGTACTATCAATGGAGTATACCGTCTGATATGCAATGTTGAGGATGCGTTGAACATTGATACTGACATTGTTTTCAACTGAATTCAAAAACTCTAAAAGACCATCTGTGCCCCAATTATTTGGTTAAATGACATGGCTCTATGAAGTCACATCACGGACCCGCTAGACCTCATAAGAGTGTCGATAAGGCCAAACGTTATTGATTTTTACGTCTCAATAACTTTGTAACCGGGTCTGTAATAGAGCCGGGTTTTGATATCCATTCCTACCCAAAATGAGTCGGCACTAAATTATTATTATCGTCACTGCTGACCACATAGCAGAGCTGACTTAGTCTCTTGGGGACTCGCACACCCCAAATTCCAGCAATTTTGTACAAAATGACCTCCAGACCCCAACAGAGATGAATGGAAGATGTTGTCATCCATTCCCTACCGTGCATTAGCATCAGTCTATGGAGTCATCAACTTCATTTAAATGTATAGTATTTCTATTGCTTCTTTGTCTTCACGCTCTCTCACCCTTTCCTCGTCTTGTCCTCTCCAATCCTCTGTCCTCCTTCCCCTCTCCTATGATATGATTGATTCTTTTATTTTCGTGTCCTACACACAAAGTGCCCAACCCTCATGGGTTTTTAAGACACCATTTTACGCTTACAGCATGTTTACATAATATTCACATAATACATTCAATTACAGCTCTGAATTTCTGTTCTGTCTTCTCTCCCAAGCTTGACAAATAAAATTTGCCACATTATACATATTCATTTTCATAACATCCCCCTCATGTCCCTTGCTCCGTTCTTCTCAAAACCCTTTCTTACATTTCTCTTTACTTTTCTCTACTTTCTTTATCCCTGTCTTTTCTTCATCTTTCTGAAACTTTTCTCTCTCTCTCTCTCTCTCTCTCTGTGTGTGTGTGGCTGCCCTTTCAGTTTCATTCAGATACTGAGGGGGAGGAAATGCTGTGGCATTGCACAGCAAACGTCCCTAATGGGCTAATCTAATCTCATCTCATTGCAGTCTATGGCCCTGTGTTTACATTTGGCCCGTGTCTGCATGGTTGCCTGGTTTCCTGACGCTGAATGCATCTTTGTTCACTCTGAACTCTCATCGCTGGGTCTGATCTCAATAACAGGCGCCACTGCCATCAGTTTTAAGAAAGAAAAGAAAAAAGAGGAAAAAACAACAATAAAAACATAAGATTCTTAATTAACATTTATCTATCCAGGGAAATTTGACGGTGCATCCATACTCTAGTTAGCTTATATGTACCGGTATTCACACACCTGGGAGCTTCACAATACAATTAAACAACACGCTCAAGGAAACAGTAAAGGGCTCTGATTTCTGGGGGGGGGGGGTTAAACAATTGTGGGTGCAAGACTGGCCACAGCAATGAGCTCACAGCTCATTGCTGTGGCCAAGAGAGCTCACAGCAATGAATAAGTTCAGGAAAGACTTCAAGAACTTCAACAATGAGTGTGCCGTCAGCTGGAAAGCAAAACTGAAACACTGAGGGCTTCAGATTACTGAATGCAATGTACAGTAAATCATCTTAATATTAATCACTTAAGCCTTATGCTCTGTTGACCGGGGTCCCCCAGGGCTTTACACTTGGTACACTCCTTTTTTCCCTCTACACTAAATGTCTTGCCAAAAATTGCCGATCTACAAGCTCACAACTCGTTGCAACATTCGACTGATCGTCCAATCTTCTCCCTGGGGCATGTTATTATCATTTTGATTGGCTGAATGAAAATTGTTTCACAGTTTGAGGTGTTTGCAAGTGTTGCAGCTGAGTTTCAAGCACCTTTAGGACTTTATACAATGCTGCAACCAAGTTTAGTTTTAACAAACTTAAGTTGAAGAAATTTTCTGTATACAGCAAACTGATCAAACTCAATTTTGAAACATTACCCCTTTACCGCCTGTTTTGATTTTTTGTTGTTATTCATTCATAAATTAATGATTTAAAGAAAAGGTTATCTTGCAAACTTGCAAAAGTTATCTTGCAAACCAATGGTGGCAAACAGTTATGAACAACATGATCTTAAACCTAAGGGCAACAAGAATGACTCACAATAAGCTCCCACAAGGGCAAGAGTCCACAAGTTAGTCCATAATCAAAAAGGTTGCATCTAAAAGAAGCACGTTATTCAATGTAGGTCACTACAGGATAATGAAACATTGCAACATTTTATATTTTCCAGACAAAAACATTGGGAGAGAATCTCACCAAATTCTGCCGCTAATAACGGCATGGCTTCCATGAGCTCTGACATCATGTTGATGATGTCATACACTGTGATGTAATGCTGTGATGTCATATTGACTTCCAAATATGGAGTTATTTGCCTCTCCTTTGAATTCCAGTAGAAGATTTCAGTTTTAAAAAGTTTAATATTTTCAAAATGTACACGCCGTATTATGGGCCCTTCACATAACATAATGGTTGAGAACCCTATTTCTGGAACTACATACAGAGGTAGCCATTACAATAGCTTCCCTCACTAATAGATACATATAATGGTACTACTATATCTTCCAAACAATACTTTTGGGACAACAGTAATTTGTGGGACAATGCTGCAGTAGTAGTAACGCAAGGCAGACGAAGGGCACTGGTCATCTACAATGGACACCACTCATCAATAGCTACCATTTAATGATAGTGGACAGTGTCAATAGTAGTGAATGTGCTTATGTTAACCATTAAAGCCCACCCATACCGTACGTCGTCAGATGACGAATAACAAAAATACATCTATGAGCACGTGTTTTTAGCTTGTAGATCTGCTATTTTTGAATTACTGTAGCCTAACTATTTCTTTAATCTTAGAATATTTTGCATTTTTTTTGATAATAATGACATGGCCAATTGCCATGTCATTATTATCTGATGCCAGGCTGAAATTGGTTAATACAGTGCAAAACATAACACACACACACACACACACACACACACACACACACACACACACACACACACACACACACACACACACACACACACACACACACACACACACACACACACACACACACACACACACACACACACACACACACACACAAAAAACACCATAATCTAAGCTTGTCATGTCACTCACCCCTGGCAGCGCTAGTAATCAGAACCATCTCTGCTGAAAGCAGAAAGAGCCACAGAAACTCCATTATGGCACGGCAGACAATCCCTAGTTTCAACTTTTGTACCTGAGGAAAACATGAAACACACATTTACCAAATATGAATACACGTGATGTAATGCATTGGTTCTCAAAGTGGGGTCCAGGGACCCCCAGGGGTCCTTGAGGGAGTTCCAGGGGGTCCCCACTCCCCAGCTAAATGATGGATAGTTAGGAACCAAATGGACCCTTATGGGTCTGTAACTGTGAGAGTGTACAAATGGAACCAAATGGACCCGCTCAGAGTTAAATGAACATTGATTATACGACATAAATTGGGGTCCCAGAGATAGAAATGCCATTAAACGGGGGTCCGTAGCCTTAATGCATGTCAAACTGGGGGTCCCTGAAATTAAAATGGTTGAGAATCACTGCTAGAGCCCTAGAGCCCCTGGCATATCTTTTCAAATGGGGGTCTGTGGGCTAATAAGTGTCAATTAGGGGGTCCTTGACATGAAAAAGTTTGAAAACCACTGATGTAGTGTACTGTTTTTTTTCCTGAGTTGTTAACAGACTAAGCCCTGCAAATGATCACCTCTGTGCCAAAGTGATAAGAGCAGTGAAAGGCCACAGACAGTCCAATCTTAATGCCATCTGGTTGGTGGTCGTTTTCCACCGTCGATGTAGCCTAACCATTCCCAGTGTAACTCAACCTCAAGTTATTTAGTGGGCACATCCCATCAGAGATGCTGATCGAATTAAAATCGTTACAGCCCCAGGAACCTCAACAGAAAACAATATGGACCATTTCTCAAATTAGGGGTGATGCAGTATACAGGGCTCAGTGAAAGCTTAATCATGCCATGATGACAAGTGAGAAGAAGTGACCACAAGATGCATTTGTAAACAGAATCAGACTATTTACAGGTGTAATGTTCTTTTTTTGTGCAAACCCTCAACATGTTAATATGGAGGGCTGGAAATGGTTCACGTGCAGGTGGAAAAAATATCTTGCATATGAAAAACAGTTATATAAAATCACAGTACATTGTGCTTGGTTAAATAAATGAATAACAGAGCATCACATGCATGCACAGATCTACCACAGATTCAAAGTTGCTGTGGCTATCACCACATCGTCCTACGGACGACAATTCTAAAACTTTCGGAACTAAAGTTTTGCACATACTGTGTTTTCATACTCAATGAACTGCATTATTTTATAATCTGCTGTACTGTTGATTGTTTAGTTTTATATCTTTATTGTGCTGCATGTGAAGAGTAGGCTACCCCAGGGGTTCTCAACCTTTTCAGGCCGCGACCCCCCAAAATAATCATATTTGAACTGGGGACCCCCCAAAATAATCTGAACTGGGGACCCTCCAAAATAATTATATTTGAACTGGGGACCCTCCAAAATAATCTGAACTGGGGACCCTCCAAAATAATCATATTTGAACTGGGGACCCTCCAAAATAATCTGAACTGGGGACCCTCCAAAATAATCATATTTGAAATGGGGACCCTCTAACATAATCATAATTTGAACTGGGGACCCTCCAAAATAATCATATTTGAACTGGAGATCCTCCACCCTGACAAACACTTGGAATTGCATTACATTTAGTTTAAACTTGCTTCCACAGATAAATATTGTGAAAATAGCAGATTTACAAGCTCTTATCGAGGCATTGTGAGCTTGTAGATCGTCTATTTTTACAATATTTGCATCTTTCTTATATTATTTGAGAATTTGGCCAATGTTTGACCAGTTTTTATAGTTTGTTGATTACATTTGATACAGAAATGGTCTTTTTCTTTTATTTTTTAGGTATTAAAAAGGTCTTAAAAGTCCTTGAATTGCCCCTTCACTGTCATCTGCCCCCCCCCCCGCCCCAACATCATGAGGACCCACAGGTTGCGAACCACTGGGCTACCCTATGCATTATTTTCTATTCAGGCTCCAAACGAAATATCAGAATCAACAAACAGAACCAGTGTTTTCTGACATTCACTTTCAGAGAGAGCAGTTAATAATTGGCAGGTCATATAAATGTCTGTTCAAACATTATTAAATTGAAGGAGGGGTTTTCTGAAGGCCAAATATTAATTCCCTTCTTCCCATATAGTTATTCTTCCCACCTAATGTAATGTTAATACATTTTCTTCTTATGGGCTTCAGGTCTAATCCTTTAGTCCGTTTTGACAATCTGATTTCCATTCAGTGCATCACTTTGGACCGCATTTATTGCCTTGATTGATAAGTGTGTGCGACCTCAATTAGGTTTACAGTGAAAGCGATTGGATTATTAAACCCAGACACAAATGTGTTGTAGATTATTGGTTCTCAAAGTGGGGTCTGGGGACCCCCAGGGGTCCTTGGAGGGGTTCCAGGGGGTCCCCAGCTAAAGTAGTGTATAATAGTGTAATATAGAATCGCAATCGTTTTAACCACTTTATCCATTTAAATGTTGGCTATTAAAAAATTGCAGATCTATTATTGAATTTATTTGAAAAATATCCCCCCCAAAAAATAACAAATTTGAATAATTTAGAATTTTCTTCTGGGGTCCCTGGCACAAAATATTTTCAGATGGGGTCCGCGGCCAAATATATATCAATTTGGGGGTCCTTGACATGAAAAAGTTTGAAAACTACTACATAGATCACAGTCAGAAAAACATGCATTGAATTAATACAGTCATTCCCACTAAAACATCCACCTCTTCCAAGCCACTGTCCTATATTGCGCAATTATGCCTTCCAATTAAGTTGCTACAAAAAAAATAATTAAACAATATTGGTGGATTTTAAATGAATTTGCAATAGCTAATTTACTTGGTAAAGTGTTTTGCACCACCACTTAACATAACGACTGATTGAGGAACTTACTTTATGATTTACAGCAGTGATGAAATGATCCACGGTCTGTCATCCACGTGCAACCGGCGAATATACCATGCTTTATCAATCAGAATGCTTCACCTCCCCTCGAACAGACGGGCTCTCATTTCGTTTTCAGAGCGATCGATTTAATAATAATGATAATGATAAAAATAAATGTAGCTGATCAATTAGACATGCGCCTATGTCACTATACTATGGCCAATTGCTACCTCAAAATGCTGCAAAAATCCCTTAAGATAGAGGCAGATCAAGCGACAGTGGCATGTAGAAATAAACTCCTATAATCACAGTATAAGGTCAAACACGTGAGGCTGTAGTATTTATGAATGACAGTCAGTCATACAGCTATTAGTCCGCACATAAATCGCTCGAATCGGCGAGTAAACTGCACTGTGAGGACAGAGAAAAGTTCATCTATATTTCCGCCGTTTTGGATTTAAAAAATAGACGCTTTTCCGAGTTAAAACCTTATAGTTTTCGTCTATTTAATAGACTGTGTGTTTTCCCATATTGCCTCCGGCTCTTTGCTGTCCAAGTTTCGGCCGCAGGCGAAAAACAAACAGCGCATAGTAGTGTTGGAGCGACGGTCCGTCCCAGTAGGAACTTTAAGCCAATCAGGCAGCAGAACAATACCGGACAAATGTGGGGAGGGGCTGGAGTATTAACCACTTAAAACCCATATAGTAAAACCCATGGGTAGCCGGAGTCCCTCAGGGCATAATACTAGTCTAGTGTCTTTTCTGTGTTCTGTTATTGTGGGGAAAGTCGTTGCTGAAAATAGCAGATCGACAAGCTCACAACTCCACACAACATACAATACAGATGCTGGGGCTTAAGTGGTTTTAACTCTTCAACCGTTTGGTAAACCTGGATTTGACAGGTTACTGCTTCAACAAACCTTTGTTTTATTATTATTATTATTATTATTATTATTATTATTATTATTATTATTATTATTATATACATAGACATAGAATAACCCTTCAAAAAGTTAACTTGTGTAAACTTTATTATTATTATTATTATTATTATATACATAGTATACTTAGACATAGCATAACCCTCCAAAAAGTGAACTTGTGTAAACGTTATTATTATTTATTATTATTATTATTATTATTATTACCCTTATTATTATTATATACATAGTATACTTAGACATAGCATAACCCTCCAAAAAGTGAACTTGTGTAAACGTTATTATTATTTATTATTATTATTATTATTATTATTATTATTATTATTATTATATACATAGTATACATAGACATAGACATAGCATAACCCTCCAAAACGTGAACTTGTGTAAACTGTATTATTATTATTTATTCTTCTTTTTGTTCAGATGAAAACAGCAAAGCTCTGTCAAATAGGCTATCATCATCATCATCAGTCATCACTACCCCATCATCATTGCCAACATAATGTTATTATGTTCGATTATTTGTGATGTATTCTACTGCTGTTGAAATTCTGCACAATCTGTCTTGTGTTTGACAAACCCCAATGTATGAAGGATTGGATTCAGTGCATATATTCTTGATATTCATTTGTGTGCCACCAGTGACCTCTGTAGGTTGAACAGTACTACTGCATAACAGGCTGCTGTATGACCATTACCACTCCACGCACATGTAATAAAGAGTGTGCGTGTTGTTGTGTGCATGTGTAAATGTGTGCAAGAAAGAAGCTAAAACGAGGTCATGATAGCTGTACGTTACGTACCCAATTTAATCCCAAAGTGCATTGGTTAAAACACCATTTCAACATTGTTGTTTTTCAGTGGTGAAAAAAGTACTAAAATGATTTACTTTAAGTAAAAGTATCAATACTGCAATGTAGAAATACTCAATTAAAAATGTACTTGAGTAAAAGTACAAAAGTATTGGTATCAAAATGTACTTAAAGTATCAAAAGTAGAAAGTACTCATTATGCAGAATGTGCTATTTCACAAGTTTTCAAATGTATAAAATGTCTTGAAATCTTTTGAAAATAGCAGATCTACAAGCTCACAATGCATCACGATGCAACGCATTGTGAGCTTGTATATCGTCCATTTTCAAATGGCCGAAATGTATATGGTATACATTAACCCTCTATAGGTATTTAGAGTTATTTAATTTTAATTTACAAAGTAGCTATAAATTAAAGTTTCCAAATAATTGTAGTGGAGTAAAAGTACAATATATACCTCTGAGGTGTAGTGTAGTTTGCCATGCAAACTGACTGAAAGGCAGCTCATGCAGCACTGGCTGGGACACCAGTGTTATTTTACCATGACTGTGTTTTGGTACAAGAACACAGTAATGGTAAAATGACATGAATACATATTAATTGCCCAAAATTGGAGTTTGAAGCTTGAGTAGTTAAACTAGAAAATATTGTTCCTATAAAGAAACAATGTGGGCTCGCTTTAAAGCCAAAAAAATGTAGTTATAAAAGTAAAAAAAATCAGTTTGACCTGGTATCTCTGTCTTTGCGTTGTGTGTGGGTGCAGACTTGCCTCTGGATGATCAGATCGGGAGCACCTGTTATCATTCTCCTAATTGTCATCAGTTACAGACCTGCTTGCATAGCTGATGGTAGTAAGGAGGGATGGAGGGGTATAGGGGGCAGGAGTGATGGGTGCGGGGTGCTCCCCCCTGGCTCCAGTGAGCTTGTAGATGAGCTTGCAGAGGGTTTTGGAGCTTGCAGTGTACAAACGTTTTAGCATCAAAATATACTTTGAGTACCAAAGTAAAAGTACTCAAATGTTCAGAAAATAGCAGATCTACAAGCTCATAACGCGTCACATTGTAGATCGGCTGTATGTGTTTACTGTAGGTTTTGTATTAATAATACAATCTGCTAAGTAACAAGTAAGTGGAGTAGAAGTAACAAAAATGGAAAGGAAAGTAAAAGGACCTCAAAATTAAACTGTGCATGGTAAGCATTTGCATAGTACTTGAGTAAATATACTTAGTTACTTTGCAGCACCACTGCCTGACAGCCAATGACTGACAGATTAGGTAGCACCAGCTGCACTGATTGCTAGAGTGTGTAGGTGCATGGGTTTATATTAATGGTCTTAACTAAAAATGTATACATCGCACAGCTTAGATCTAAAGATTGGATTAAATCGGAGAGCAGACCTGTGCGCACTTGGTGATGTAAAATAAATATCTGTAGTGTAAAAAACAAAACACAGGGCATTTCTCCTCTGTCCTTCGCTCTCTAGGGGTTTTCAGTTGAAATAAAATTTACTTTTTGGGGTGTTTAAAGTTAAATATTTCAAAAACTACAAATTATTTCAAAAAGAAAAGTACAAGCACACATGTCCACAGTAAGCTGGACATGTGTAACTGGAGTTTCTAAGTGAAAGTATGTAGGAGTAGTTAGGTGCCATACTTTTGGGAGAGAAAGAAATAATGTAGAAGAACATCAATAGTGTGTCGCTGCTGCTGCAGCGAGCCCACAACTATAGTGTGCTCGCTGCTGCTGCAGCAAGCCCACAACTACGCAAAAGGGACCAAATAAAATAGTTGAACTACACGACGCGCCACACAAATATGAATGTAGTTGAACTACCAGCAAGCTACAGCAAAATGCAGTTAAACTACGTAGTTCAACATGTAGTTTAATGCTCCCAACAGACACTGACAAGTAGTACATCTGACATAAAACCTCCCAATGTATTTCGGTGTCATGAAAGATTTGCCAGCGTATGAACATATGTTTTCTACCGGATGATTCGTTTTATGTAGGCTGGTAGAGGTTTTAGGATTCATGTAAAAAATTGCTCCCTTTACAGTAAGTCAACATGAGCTCTGGTCCATAGGCCTGAAGGAGGGAGAACTCCTTAAGGCGTAAGGACCAGAGCTAAGTCAACATTAAGATGCACAATTGGGTTTTAAGTTTGTAAAAATGAGGAGTGTAGATGAGATGAGTGCAACGTTATCATTTTTTTGCAGTGTCACAACAGTACACAATGAAGTATCAACATAAATAGATGTTCTGAAAAAAATGGTCTCTTTCATCAATTGATACACTTGGATTATTGCCAACTAGTGGTTTAACTAGGCGATTACCCCCTCTTGTGGACATTATGCCCTCCACACGCCATTGACTCGAAAACGCGTCAATTGCTACTTAATCCACCCACGGCATCGACGCGTTTGACGCGTTGGATGCGTGTTCATTGTTTAATCTCTGATTGCGCTATGCTGCTTAATATTCAATGTTATTTTCGAGTTCCACTTACTTCACCCACATCTGCATCCGGTTTCATGACCTGGGTTCCGTTTCCGGTTTTTGATTCTTTTTCCCCGGTCATTTTCGTCCAAAATAGGTAAACAAACGGTTTTTCACAGGGTATAACAAACAAACGGACAGGTTCTCTTCTATAATCTATGGTCTGGGTGACGATCAGTCATCGCCGTCGTGTATCACATCGTAATTTTGTCCGATCGGACAATATGAGCCCACGTCACATCCGTTTTGATGCATTTCACTGTCTAATCTCTCAAGAAGGATGCCAGTGACCTAAGGAGCTGATCAAGCTGTCATGTGCTGCTCTCTAGTGGCGGATTTGTGCTGCGTCTTTAAAAAACAGTCTG
Source organism: Gymnoscopelus braueri (assembly GCF_963280865.1). Taxonomy (NCBI): domain Eukaryota; kingdom Metazoa; phylum Chordata; class Actinopteri; order Myctophiformes; family Myctophidae; genus Gymnoscopelus; species Gymnoscopelus braueri. The sequence goes on from NC_137622.1 coordinate 25,896,422, forward strand.
ATCAATTATTTTCATGAAAATTTCAAAATATAAAAATAAAAAAACACGAAAATTGCTGGCAATGGGGGAGTACTTTATGAAAATACTCTGGCAGTCAAAGAGTTGTTAACATGTTGTTCATGGTTAAAAGAAAACACCAAAATGTAATTGCCTTTAGGACCACATCTCTGCTTTCTTCAAATGTTATGGAACATCCTCCAGTACAAACTGGACCATTATATTATGTAATATAGTACCGTGAACATTTGGTTTAACCAAGTGGGTGGTTCTCAAACTTTTTCATGTGAAATTCTATATTTGCGTTTGGCCGCAGACCCCCATACAAGATTTGTCATGATGCAACGCATTGTGAGCTTGAAGATCTGCTAAGATAGTTTGAAAATAGCAGATCTACAAGCTCTCAACACGTTTGCATTGTGCCGCGTATGTCGACTAACCAATGTACAGTATATAGATTTTAAACAGATCTTGATCCTACATTAACTCATTTTGCAGGGGATGCCCCCCCCCCCCGCCTGACCCCACTTTGAGAACAACTGAACTAAGCGATATACTGTATCTGAGTGCTGTGTGTATGTCTATGATCCAGTGTGTTATAGCTGATCCTATTATGTTGTGTTTCAGAGGCAGCTGAGAGTGGGTTGGACTCACCAGTGCAGTGTCTTGAGCTGAGACTGGTGCTGGGAGGAGGCCAGGAGGGCAGCCTCGCTGAACCGAACCAGAGGAGGAGGAGGAGGAGAGAGGGGGATGTCTATGACTATGGGAGACAGATGGTGCTAGTGGACACTCTAGACTTCTCTGGACACTCTCTGGAGGACATGAGACAGGATGTGGGGATGTGGGGATCTGTGTCTCGGTCTGCTCTGGGACTCCATGCCTTCCTGGCTTCCTCCTGGTCATACCATACCAGTGAAGCCCTGGTTACAACTCATGCTGAGTTGTAATTAACTGTTATTCAGAAGGATCCATCAGAGATGCAGATAAAAGTATGATACAGTAGCGGTGTAGTCGTATCTGGAGAAGTGGGGATCAATCCTTGACAAGCTGACAAAACAAGATGCTCGTTATGCGGAATTGAATATATTATTTTTGTAACTGCTGTCATCATTTATAAGTTATAATTGGTTATTTCTCTAAGACCAAGTTCATAATAATGCTGTATTTAAGTTAATGTGTATGTGTACATACTTATTTGTCTTTTGAGTCAAGTTGTAGTAATGCTTTTATTTTTAAGTGTCAAAGTCATGTTCTGTGTCTCGTTGGTCTGCTCTCATGTGAATGGGGTTCGCACAGGACTTTTGTAATAAGCAATCAAGTAGCAGCAAGCAACAAGCAGCAAGGTGCAGAGGCTCCGTTTCATGCTGGTCACAAGAGTGTCTAAAGTTATAAGAAAGGTTACTGTCTAAAGTCAAGTCATAAGAAAGGGTTATAAGGACCTGAAGACTGAAGAGTACTCCATTTATGTGTAGGATGCAGCCAACGAGGTATTTGTTTGTTTGAATTGTCTATATTTTTTGTAAAATGTGTCTATTCTACATGCTGTGCATGATGTCACTTGTGTTAATGTAACATGCTTATTTTATGTTTATTGTTTAGTTTTCAAGGTGGATTGGAGGGATTTGAAGTCACCTTCCAATAAATCAGTAGCAAGGAAACCACTTGTGTCTGTCTGTGCTTGGAGGGAGTTACAATTTTAAAACCTTAAAACCCCCTTAGCAGTTTCTGCAGCAGCTCTGACAAGACCTTTATAGATCCTGCGAGGGAAATTCAGTCACCAAAAACAGCACATCACACAGTTAAGATACATGCAGTTACAGGGCAAGAAAATTACTGTAGATACAGAAGGGTAAAAGACATCACACTCAAAGAAACACTGTGAACAAAATATTCAAGATACACCCTCAACAGTGCTTGCACAGTGCAAGACACCCTCAATCTCCACGTGGAGGGGGTGTGAGTGGTTGTCCATGATAGCGTTCAGTATGATGAAGAATAAATCAGGCTTCGTCTGGGTTTGTCTAGTTATGAATCTTTGTTCTGAGCCAGGCTTGTGTTTCAACTACAAATGTAAGAACAATATGTAATGGTACAAAAAAATAGTAGGCCTACTACTGAAATGTAAGCAGAAAGTGAAAAAGTAACTGAAGCGAGGAATAAAGTCCTAGATGTCCAAGATACTAAAATTGATTATTTATTTCCAACAGAACTATTTTTCCTTGCCAGATAAAATAAGAAAAGAGCTCCTCTGACAACATGGGGATTCAGTCCACCTGTGCAGATTAGATAACCTTCCCTGTTTTCTATCGTCTAGCTAGCTCCAGTGTTACAGAAAACTATAACCAAAGAAATATATAAAGTGTAAGAAAATAAAACAACACAATCAAAAGTAAAGAAGACACTCAACATAAACAAATTGCTATGACAAACATGGCTAAATATGAAGCACAGCCTTATCTTAATTATGTTCTAAAATTGAAATCTTGCCCAGGAACATTCCAGCAATCAAATAGGTAATAATGAGGGTGGTTAGAGGGCACTTCCATTCTTGCATTTTCACTCACTTCCTCCTTCACAAAAAAACGGTTAGCCAAGAGCAGAAAATGCACACTACACGTTTACTACACAAAATTGTCCTTGAAGTGTGTGCGTGTGTGTGTGTGTGTGTGTATATATATATAAATATCAAGTCATATTATAAGTTAAATCATCTTTATTATTAGTAGAAAATCTCCAAACAACAAAACAACAAAAACAACAACACTCTTTTGGCTGACGTGATGGTGCGTGGTGGTTTTTAAACTGAAGGCCTTCAATTATTTCTTCAATAATGAGTTAAATGGACACGATCAAACAGCACCTTCAATACTGAACTCAGCTTTCATAACCCAAAGCAGTGTGCTCCTTTGATCTCTCATATCTAAGATGACTAATGGCCACTTGGAATTCTGAAGCCATCTAGTGATGTGTCAATTAGATTTAGAGGAGTGCTAAGTTTATTTATACAACTTGCAAGAGCGGTCTACTCAATTTATAATTTTGGCATTTAGCAGATGTTTATCTGCATACTTCTTTTTGCCCTCATGGGTGATATGTACTGTATGAGCCATGGACAATATCCAATGGATGATGAGACATTGGTACCTCTCGCTCCATATCAGTCCATTGTCGTTGCTCTGTTGCCACGGCCTCAAGAGGTGACCTCGGGCTTTTGATAATGGAAGTTGATGTTCTGTTACAACAACATTTACAGTTGCTCTCACAGGGGTCAGATATAACCTCCTCTGAAACACCCCCGCCTCGGAGGTCGGACCCTTCCCACGCTACAGTAACCGTTGCCCAGTCACCTAGGTTGTTCAAGTCAGACCAAAGGCAGAGGAGTGACTGCCAGCTTTCCAAGTCTGGTGAAATACTCAGATAGGATCTCTCTCTCTCTCTCTCTCTGTGTGTGTGTGTGTGTGTGTGTGTGTGTGTGTGTGTGTGTGTGTGTGTGTGTGTGTGTGTGTGTGTGTGTGTGTGTGTGTGTGTGTGTGTGTGTGTGTGTGTGTGTGTGTGTGTGTGTGTGTGTGTGTGTGTGTGTGTGTGTGTGTGTGTGTGTGTGTGTGTGTGTGTGTGTGAACCATAACATTTTGATCACTAATGTCTTATTAAATGTTAAACACTGGAACTTATGTTACCTAATCTATGAAAGGTAAAGCGTTCTGTGTTGACATTTAACAGTTATTGTATTATTTTGAAATGAAAAACCCCCTTCCCACTAATGTAATGAACCCGCAGGAAAAATGTTAACATTGGCAGTAAGAAAGAGCAATTAAATTGATGTGAAAGTTATACATTGGCGGGATTATTACAGTTCGAGAACACAATTCTTCCACTACCAACTACATAGTCTCTATGGTGGCTAAATTCATTCCCTCTTATAGATCAGCTATTTGTTGTACGAGGAAGTATGTAGGGTGTTGTGGAGTGACTTGGATAGCCTACTGAGGCTTGTAAAGCAGAAAAGCAGAAAAGGCAGGGACCAAAATGAGTTTGTTTAGGAGAAATTCAGAATGTCTGACATCAGTTTAGTTCTTCCTACAGTATGTGCTTCATTCATCTTTGAGAGGGTCTTACACCATATAAGGCAGACACAGTGGCCAAAATAAATGCCTTATTAACACATTACCTGCCATCCACGGTTATACTCGTGAATCAAAATCTACCCCTTTATCTGTCTTTTCATTTACTGTATTGGACACAGACAGGTGGGGTAGTGGGTTCTCCAGCACACAGACAGGTGGGGTAGTGGGTTCTCCAGCACACAGACAGGTGGGGTAGTGGGTTCTCCAGCACACACACACAGACAGGTGTTGTACTGGGTTCTCCAGCTCACCACTCATCTTGTAGCAGCTGTCTAAAGTTTTCAGTTCAAAGGAACTGTGAGTACAGACAATACTTTCATTGAGGATTTCAAATAAACTCCAACAACTTGCCAGCCCATAGAGCCCCATTGTGAACCCGGACATGTTGAGTACACCAAAGTTTCATGTTAGAAATGTAGAGTTTGGGTCCCCAGCATTTAGAAACTGCCGGATGCTAACTTGATGTTGGGAAATTTTCATAATTAGCGTAAGTAGCTTTAATTAGCATAATCACTTATATGGACAATATTTCAGCAATAGTCCTGGGCCTTAGGGATATTTTCAGCTAATCAGTCTTAAAAGCACCAAATTTTGCCTAGCCCAGGGCATGCTCTAATGATTTAGTTAGGGCTCCCTATCTGCTGTCACTTCCTCCCTTCTGCTTTGATCCCCCCCCCCCCGCTCTCTCTCTCACTCACTCAAGTTTAGACACATAACCGTTTAGACACATAACTATAGCAGACACAAGGCTGGCAGTTCCCCAGTGGTGCACACACTACACAGAGAGCCATGTCCAGCCTCTGCTCACCCAATGATGTAACAGAGGATGCTACGGGGCAGAAGACATGATGGGTATCGTCTATCTTCTGCAGTTTTCCTCCCAGTACGGAGGAAGAAGGCTTAGGATGTTTACTCTGAACTTTCTTTGAATATATACCGTTTCTGTTGCGTGTAAGCGATGGAATCATAAAGACCCAGTTACTGAATGTCAAGTCTCCAGGTTTTCTTCAGAATAATGTACAACACTGATTTACTATGCCACTATGTATTAGGGGTGTGCCTAATTTCACGATGCGATACGATATACACGATATTGGGCTCACGATATCGATACGATACGATATATGGCACATTTTTATTATGAAAATATATGGGGGGGGGGAAGCAAATGCAAACACTTCTGTTTTTGCATTATTACAGAGAGTACAAATGGTTGTACTCTCTCAGAGTTACAGACCTGTAATGGTCATTTAGGGCTAGTGTTTGTCTACCCTATGGACCCCCTGTGTGTCTGGAATAAAGTTTGAATTGAATTTAAAAAAAAATGTCCATGACCCCTGCGCGTCAATGACATGCACTCCTCATTGTGTTTGCAGGACACTGAGCTGGAGAAATCACCAGGTGGCCAAGAAGGGATTCATCGGTGAGTGCAATGAGGACGGATTGTTATTATTTGTATTAGTTTAATTTGCCTTTGTTGCTGCTCAAATGGTATGTGTGACGGCACTTTGTTGTTCCTCTGTGAGCCTGATGGACAGAGAGACTCCTGATACTGAACAAACACTACAGCAACGATTACTATCAGAATATAGAGCTGTAACCTTTTCACAAAAAAAACGTTGTTTTTACCAAAAAATATCACTAACCCTAAACCTCTCCTAAATGCCTAATCTTACCCCTATAACCCCCACATGCATAAATGTAACCCTGTAACACACACACACACACACACACACACACACATTGTATTGTTGAATTGTATTGTGTTCAAACCAAACACAGACGGAAATAGAGCCATGCCAATTTCCAACCTGTGTGCTGCCTGGGAGCATGGACACCACAATGGTTGTTTATAGACAGCTCTGCATTGTGGAAGCCACCAGCATTCTCACTTCATTCTCTCCATGCCACTATTTATAGACCCTGGATCCAGCAGTGCCCACTTGCACACTTGACTTCCTTAACATACGTGTGTGTGTGTGTGTGTGTGTGTGTGTGTGTGTGTGTGTGTGTGTGTGTGTGTGTGTGTGTGTGTGTGTGTGTGTGTGTGTGTGTGTGTGTGTGTGTGTGTGTGTGTGTGTGTGTGTGTGTGTATAAAAAGTTTTAACAAAAAATTCCACTCCAGTGATCCATGGCAGGTGTTTTTCTCTCACATTTCTAAAGCCTTTTCAACTGCAATGAAAAAAGAAATCTTTGCCTGCGGGTGTCGCTGTTGAGGGATTTTGCCTGTCAATCATCACCTCTTCTCCGCCCCCCCCCCCCCCCCCCCCCCCCTCAAAGGAAAGGATAGGGGAGGGAGGGGCGAGGAGGAGAGTGGGCGGGATTAATGGCCTATGACTTCACACTCCAAGGGCCAAGCACAGATTACTTTTCAGCCTAATTATTCAGAAATCCCCAGACCACAGAAAATCCACTGCATGTTCAAAATTCAGATTTTTTGGGTGTAATTGAGGTCATAAAACCCCCCAAAAAACAGTGAAAATGAATGTCATAGAACCTTTAAGTTCCCTGTCTCTCAGTCTAAATTATTTTTAACTGTCTCACCTCTTAGGATTTTTTTTACATTACATTACAAAAACTGAGGATTTTACTGTGTGCTTCTGTTGCTGGTGTTGGAGCTGGTCCCCAGACATGTGGGGAGGGGGCTGGGGGGTCTGCAGGCAGGTCATGTGTATTTATGACACAAGGGACACAGAACCTGGAATTTACGCTCCCGGGTCACTCACGTGAAACATCAGAGACATTTGTCGATGCAGACTTGTACATGGGCAAATCCTCCACACAGAGGTCACTAACAGATAATGTTTTTCAAAGCCCACCAGTTGGTTAGTTGTCCTTTATTATTATAATATTTAAAATGTAGTATTTCACTGTTTATGGATAGAATTACGGCCAGTGTGTCTTCCAGATATTGTTCTAATCTGCCTCTCAACTGTGCACCTCTCAGTCTGGCCCTGGGTTTAAGAAAAAATACATCAGATGCATTCAAAATATTAGAAACCTCTCAAGCTTTGTTTTATCCTTTTGACAGATATATAAAAGTGTGTATGCGTATCTGTCATTTTATGTGACATAAATACATGGCACTGACCCGTGCGTGACAAGAACGTGTGCTGGCCGAAAATAAGCCTCCTTTCTCCTCTCCTCTCCCTCTCTCCCTCCTCCTTCTCCTCCCTCCCTCCCTCCCTCCCTCCCTCCTCACCCAGGACCCGGCATCGACGTCCCGGCCCCTGACATGAGCACGGGAGAGAGGGAGATGTCCTGGATCGCTATCTATATTCTCTACTATATTCTCATTTGTTTCTAATTAGTTTTAGTTTTTTTCAAAATAGATAATTACAAAAAATATCCAGTGACCTGTGTCCTACGCCCCTATCAGTTAATCATTCTCTTATCAAAAGGGTTTATTTGGCCACATCCAGGGCAATATTGATTCTGTGTGTGTGTGTGTGTGTGTGTGCACAGACTGGATATAGATTAGGGTGGCCAAATGGTTGTCAAAACACTACGATTTTAATGATCGTATATCACTAGTATTAAAAAGTGATACCAATAAATAATAACTTAAAGTATACTACGCTAGTGCCATTGATCCAAGGTATTACAATACACAATAAAATACACATGGAATCAGTCCTGTAAAGGAAGATTACCTGGTCAACGAATTCTATTCACTTGACCCATTCAATCCGGGAACGCATCTCTGTCATTTTAGATTTATTTGGCTATTCAAAAATAGCAGATCTACAAGCTCATAGCGCGGATCGGAGTTAAAATGTTTGCTTTAAAACACACACACACACACACACACACACACACACACACACAGGCTCACACACGTCGCTTAGTCCTCTACAGGAAACACTACCCTGACCCTTCCTCTTCGCCTTGCCTACTTGTTGTTAACTAGTTGTACAAACTCTTGTTTTATTGTTTTATTGGATCTTGTTTATTCGATACACTTATTTGTTTTAGCTCTTGCTCATCTCATTTTCCTATTTGTCTCATCTGTTTAAGAAAGTAGGTAGCTGATATATTGCATTTTTACCTTAGCGCTAGGTATACTCTTAGTTGCTTGTTTTAGAAGAGAATGCACTTAAGACTTCTGGTGATTAGTAGTTTCGTTCCCTACCCATGTTGAATGCACTTATTGTAAGTCACTTTGGATAAAAGCGTCTGCTAAATGACAGTAATGTATGAGCTTGTATATCTGCTATTTTTTTTTAATAGCCAAAGAAATCTTAAAATGACACGTTCCTGTTTCCCGGTCTTAATGGGCTTCTATTCTTCTATTATTATTTCTCAAAAACTATTGAATTTCAGAGGCATGTCAATGAAGTTCCATTCAAGCCTACTGAACAATCTATTGGCCAAATGAAGCCTTACTTAACCCCTGCCTTTCTTTCTCTGGTAAAACGTTCAGTAGGATGGACACCCAATAATATTTGGATTTTATTTTAAATTTCTTTACACATAACAGTTAAAGTGGTCAGATGGGTGGGCCGTTAACGCTTTTCAAGATTTTCAATTGGGCCCTGATCCAGAAAAGGCTGAGAACCACTGGATTAGAGTAGTTGTTGCACAGACACACACACACGCGCGCACACACACACCTCATTCTCTCCCTCTCCCCCTCCCTTGCGTTCCATCTATCTTCTTATCTAGCCATGGTGTCCACGGTGGCCCCCCACACCCTCTCTAGAGGGCTGTGTGTACTAGCGGGTGACACATTCCTGCCCCTGGTATCCTAACACATAGCATTCTGGGTAGTGTAGTTCAGTCTGTTTGCCTTCAATTAAGTCCACATGAGTTGTGAAATCTCTGCTTCTGCTTGAACTGTGTGTGTGTGTGTGTGTGTGTGTGTGTGTGTGTGTGTGTGTGTGTGTGTGTGTGTGTGTGTGTGTGTGTGTGTGTGTGTGTGTGTGTGTGTGTGACACAAAGAGTCTCCTTTGTGTGTCCTACCGGAACCGCTGCCTACCGGTCTGCTGGTCATCAAATTATTGGCTTAGGAATGAGACAAAAACAAAAAAATATCCATGAATTCAAGTCTCCATGAGGTGACTAATTCATAGAAAAAAAGGTGAACTATCCCTTTAAGTATTGATAGTGTTCTAAGTGATGATAGCAATAATAATGATAATAATAATTGTAGTGACGATTCAAACAAACATTTCGCCACTCGGCTGGGTACAGGAATATCCGTTTTTGACGCGTTTCAATCAATAGAATGTCCAAACCAAGAAACTGCTGTTGGGTGAGGTTCCCATTTATTCATTATATCAGGGAAATACAGCAAGGTTTTTGTCAATGCATTATAAGAACGGTAAAAACCGTGTGATCTCCTGTGTACCCAAACCATGCCATCATTAAGTGGCTTGTTGCACCTGTGCCTATATGAACCTGCTGGTTGCCACGGCAACCAGCCTCAAGGTGAACCCGCCCACACCAGGCTTAAAGGCACAAAGGCAGAATGGCTCCTTCAATAATGATTGATAATAATAATAATTAATAATGATAACAGTAATAATAATGAATTATACTGAATGAATTTTCTCTTTCGCTGCTGTAGAGTGTGACTGACTCTGCTGCCCCCTGCTGTCCTGGCTGACTTCCTGAACGACATGGACGCGTGCGTCACCAATGTAAGAACCTCATCAAAGACACTCCTCACATGTCCAACACTTTACAATGGACGCATTATTTAGTCACAAGCAGTGTGGTGGAAAAAGTACTCACATCCTTTACTTAAGTAAAAGTATCAATACTGCAGTGTAGAAATACTCTTTTACAAGCACAAGACCGGAATTCAAAATGTACTTGAGTGAAAGTACAAAAGTATTGGTATCAAAATGTACTTAAAGTACCAAAAGTACTCATTATGCAGAATGTCCAATTTCACAAGTTTTCAAATGTATAAAAAATCTTTTGAAAATAGCCGACACAGGTGTGTCTTCTTGCCCTGGTTTAGACTGGGTTTGCCCTGGTTTAGACTGGGTTTGCCCTGGGTTTTCCCTGGTTTAGACTATCATGGGAGAGACCGCGAGCACATGCATGCTTTGTGTGTGTGTGTGAAATGTCACACATGTTTAATTAATATTTACTGCCACTGTAGGCTACCTGAGGCATCCTAAGCCCCATTATCAGACTCTATTGTCTGTAAATGAACAATAGAATGGGTTGTGCCGTATACATCCCGACACAGAACCTGTATTCCAAGGAATAATTATTGTAGTATCGTCGTAACACAATGAACGGACCCCGGGCTCTGTAGATGTCTTTAATTAAAGATCTGCTATAGCTAATGAGATGGCTGTGGGCTCTTTCGGTGTACGTAAATAGGCAGCCATATTGGCATGAAATTGGGCCACGTCCGTATACTTCCTTCACGGGTGTTACCAATTATACTGATTAAGACAGAGTCAGGGCGCTGCTATTGTACATGTTGACTCTCTCTCTAGGTGGTTCCTCAGACGAGCCCTCCCATCATTGCTTCCAGTCATCCCGGTTCTCCATACATCTGGCCAGTTCGTTGGTGCTTTGTGCCCCTGCATCTCTCTTGAATACAAAGTATAAAATAATGGTTTAAGTGGTTACACAGATGCGTTCCTGCTTTTAATGGGTGAATGTGGGACGTCCTCGTGACCGGTGCCTGTGTGTTGGTTCCCACAACACCAATTTGCTGGTTGGAAGTTCTTGATCTCTTTGGCCGTGTCCTGCTATAGTCTCATTCTCCTGGCTGCTATTTTCTTGCTCAGCTGATGTTCAGGGTTCAGCATTCGCTGTTTGTAGGAGAACAGACTAGAGTCCGTAGTAGACCGTTTCATAGAAGAAGCTGAGTTTTATTTGTTGGGGGGGGGTTGGAGTTCCATACACTGGCCATGCCGTTCAGGGCCCTCCATGCAAGTGTCTTCCTCACTTTAAGATCTTGCTCAGTTGAGCCCATGTACTTGAAGTCCTTGACTTCCTTCAGAGCAGTGCCTCCTGTTGTTGTTGAATTTAAAGTACAAATAACCTCAAAATTGTACCTCAAAAAAGTACAGTACTTGAGTACATGTACTTAGTTACATTCCACCACTGCTATTTGTAATACAATGAAATATATGCAGGCACATGGCTCTCCACAGCCTGTCACTTAATATATGCGTTGATAATCTGTTCTGGGAGGCACAGGCAGAGCCAATGGCCATTGTAGAGCAGTGGTTCTCAAACTTTGTCATGTCAAGGACTCAAATTAACATGCATTTGGGCTGTGGAGTGTGGACTCCCATCTGAAAATATTTTGTTCATTCACGTTTTCATATAAAGTCCATGATTATAATTATGCAAACCGCTTGAAAATCGGATGAAAATTGAGCACGCTATGGTTATTTCAATAGTACATGCACCATAGACATAATGTTATGAATGAGCGAGCTGTTGCCTTTCTTGTTATTACACACACACGCCCTATATAAACTTTGGCCATTTGAAAAGAAAATAGCAGACCTACAAGCTCACAACGCGTCACAAGCTTGTAGATCTTCAAAAGCCTCAGTTATTGTAATGTCAATCCTTCTGTAATATTTCAGCTGCCCGTTTATATTTTTTCTATAACCCCTCCGCTTTATTGTCTGGAAACCACGGGGGACCAAACCCCCCGCACCCACCAGTTTAAATATATATTATTTTAGATTCTCACACACACACACACACACACACACACACACACACACACACACACACACACACACACACACACACACACACACACACACACACACACACACACACACACACACACACACACACACACACAGAGCAAGTTTTTGTGCATTAAAAGTAACTTAAGTAAATTAGCTAGTGGTTGATTATGCAATTGAGGTCATTTCTGGTGATGTTGATTCTTGTGCTTTGCACCTCCTCTTCAAAAGGAGTCAGGCTCCCAGGAAACCAATCAAAACTCATGCATAGCATTTAAGAATAATTAATTCTATACTTTGTCTTTGGCTGTACAGAATTACAGCATATACATGCTTCATAGTTGCAACTTGCTGCAGTGCTCTATTAAAACACTAGATGGCAGCAATGCATTTGAGTAGCATAACAGTTTATCACACTGTATCTATGACTCATCCTATCTATTGTGCTGGGAATTTTGCTTGACACCGTCTAATGTCCAGTGCTAACATAAATCTGATATTTTTGGCTATCGTTGTATTGTGCAAGCTAATATATTGTTAAAACATCAGTGGACAGATCACTGCTGCCTCTGCTTCTTGTTCAATGTCATCCATCTCTATCGATGTCCACTGTCAATGACACTAACATAACATTACCATAACGCCAGAAGAACTCAAAGTTGATCTAGGTCACTCCTTGACACAGACAGCCCCCCCACCATGCCCAACGCCCACCCCGCCACACTCCCACTGTGCCTGGAACAGATTGAATTAGAACCTCTAGCACATCCATCACCAGCAACCACTGCCTGCGTACCACCCGTGGTGAGACTGGATTGGATACACCTCAAAGGAAATATTTTTTTTCTTCCATACACCTCAAAGGAAATATATTATTTCCCAAAGTATCTATTAAATCTGCAGTTCATACCTCATCCTGATGAATAAAACATTATTTTAACCAACCTGTATGGTAGAGTAAGTTAATAGAATATAACTTTGGTCAGGACAACTCATGAATGAATAAAATATTTGTATTGAATATAAAATGAGCAATATATTTATTTTGGTTTGAATTGGATCTGCTTTTAGGTACTCTGAGAAAGCACATTACATCTCCCTACCAATAGGGACTCCGAAACCTCCAGTACATTAAAGTAGATCCAAAACGACAGGTGGTAGCTGGGGTGGTGGAGGGTGAGCAAGTAATAAAGCAGCAAGCAGCAGCAGCAGCAGCAGCAGCATGGACAGCAGGAGGCAGCAGCAAACGGCTAGCAAGGAATGAGCAATGCAACTTCCCCATTTAAATAGGGTGCTCTATTATGAAGTGAGTATGTGATTGGTTAAGAAGCATGGAGCTGAGACCGACCAATGGCCGGCCAGCAGCAACTGCACCAAGTTCCCTGACAGAACTTGCTCTGCACAATGTACCATGCGCAACACAACGCTCATTAGTATATCTGCAGTGGTTGGAGGTGGTCTCCCTACTCTTGTATCTAGTGTCAGGTAGGACGCCTACTGGTTGACAAGTACTTCCTCCATCTCCAGGGTTAAAAATAATAAATCTCAGGTATTTTACAGAATGCAGGTTTAAAATCTTCCTGTCTTACCATAACTGCCCCCCACACCCATGGCTTATCCCTGTCCCTACCCTCCCCAAACACAAACCCTCCCCGTATGTACCACCTGCCAGGTGAAACTGCCAGTAGTCCTTCAGCAGAAGTATTCGACTGGCACAGGTGGCAGTTTACACACGGGCCAGGGTACCTCTCTCTGATAAACAGAGCCTGAAGTGGTCCACTGCTGCTGACAGACAATAAAGCCTAATTTATACTTCATTGTGCGACCATGTCGCGCGGCGCATCCTTGTTTTTCGGTTGAAAATCAGTTTGTTTGCAACAAAGTATGAATTAGTCTGCAGGGAAAGAGCTCTCCATGCTGCCCCTGGTGACTCATACTCTGGTGAGGGATGGAGCAGACAGTTTTTAGCGGGGGGATTCGGGCATTAACAGCTGTAAGCAGGGATGGGGTAAAAAGGGGCGGTGTCTCCCTCCCTTCACGTAATCAATATAGTCCGTCGAACTGAGACAATCTTTTGGAAATAAACTCCCTTTGAATTTCACATTTCAATCAAAGGCGATTTATTCACGGATCGGCCCAGAATCCATTATTGCCAAGTTGATCATTGTCCATACAGTACACGCAGTTAAACCTGATCTCCAATGTTCCGTGGCGCTCCGTTAGATGTGAAATGAAACAGGTTACTACCGTGCTAATGGCCCTGCAGTCAATTTCAATCCCCTGGTCCACGAGCCAGTGATCTCATTCTGTAAACAAGTCACGCTTTTGACTCGCTCGACCATATTGTGGACAGCTAACAGTGTTTGACTGCACAGTGGGAGCCTTGCAAATGAGCACTGCAACCGTGTGAGAGGTAATTACCGGGTACCTTGTAAACATATTTTACATACACACACTGAAGCTACAATATCACATGCATGCATATATACACAGTAGCCCACACACACACACACACACACACACACACACACACACACACACACACACACACACACACACACACGCACACACGCACACACGCACACACGCACACACGCACACACGCACACACACACACACATACACATACAGCATGCAAACAAGGCACTAGCTTGCACAGTGGGACTGCACACAGAGAGAGTTGTCCCCCCGGACACTAAGGCCAAGTTGGCCAACCATCTCTAACTGCCTTCTGCTGTAGATATGCTCATGGTTATGGCATTCTTATGTATTGTCATGTACACTGAAATGCCTGTAATCTGTTTTGTGTCTGTTTGAATGTGTGCGCACGCGCGTACGTGTGTGAGTATGTGTGTGTGGCTTGGCATGTGCATTGGTATTTAGAGCAATCTAATTGGTATCATTACAATACATCGGTCTGTCGCTCAAGCAGCTGAAGAAATCACTCATGATTATTTATATTCATCGCCTATCTTCGCTGAGAGCAGTGGAAACTGTAGAGAGGAAGAGATATCGGGGTTTGGGCTGGTGGTGATGTAAGTGAACTAAGTAGTTAAGTAAGTTGTAAAATGTTACTGTTAAATAGGATCTATGCCTACAATAAGACACTTTTCAAATGATTGGAGCCCTACAGAAATGATAATAGAGTATCTAATAGCTCAAATATTTGTACGCACGCATTCGCGTGCACGCACGCATTCGCTCGTGCACGCACGCACGCACGCACACACACACACACACACACACACACACACACACACACACACACACACACACACACACACACACACACACACACACACACACACACACACACACACACACACACACACACACACACACACACACACACACACACACACACTTCTCCTTCGATAGAGCTGCTCGTCCATGTGAACCGGGGAATGCCTTACAGGACATAGATTGAACACGGTACACGAATGGATGGAGCTTTAAGTAGAGCAAAGTGATTACAGCAGAGCGGTCTGGATGGCAGCCTTTTGGTACACAGGGTAGCCTCAGGACGGGTTTATGCAAAAGCATAGTAAAGATTTGTTTATTCTTCTGTAGGTGGTGGTGAGGTCATGGTTTTGCTTGGGGCTGTTTAAAGAAAGAATATACAGAGTGTTTACAATATATATATATATATATATATATATATTGAACTGTGTAGTTCCTTCACATTTTGTAATTATCTTAAAACCTTATTGTTTTGTCACAGAATCTTGGCGTCAGACATGCTACTCTATGTGATTTTCATTATACATGGGGATTTGCATCTGAAATATAAATAGTAAATAAAAACATGTGGAGGCAGAGACCAGAGATTGAAGAAAATCCATGAAGAGCACACAACTGCGGGCCAGCCACAGCCACACACACACACACACACACACACACACACACACACACACACACACACACACACACACACACACACACACACACACACACACACACACACACACACACACACACACACACACACACACACACACACACACACACACACACACAGTGTTACAGACAGACAGACTGAGTAACTGACTAAATTATTAACCCATTTTGGGCGGGAACCCCTATTTGTAACTATACCTTTAAAGAAGGGAACCCCTTTTGGGGTTTCTGTTGCTATGTAGAGTATATAGTAACAGCATTTGTAATTTTTTAATACATATTTGAAGTTTTTCAGAAAACTTAGGTCAGGATTTAGAAAGCGTGTTTTAGAATCGGCCTCAGGTCTAAATGGGTTAAGTAAGAGCATTGGACGACCGGTTGGCATTACAATGAACTACTCAATTGCAGAGAAATCAATGACAAGTTTACATTACATTACATTACATTACAGTCATTTAGCAGACGCTTTTATCCAAAGCGACTTACAATAAGTGTATTCAACATAGGTAGGGAACGAAAACTACTAATCACCAGAAGTCTTTAGTGCATTATCTGCAAAAACAAGCAACCAAGAGTATACCTAGCGCTAAGGTAAAAGTGCAATATATCAGCTACCTATTTCCTTAAACAGATGAGACAAAATAGCTAAATCAAATGAGCATGAGCTAAAACAAATAAGTGAATCGACTAAACAAGATCCAATAAACAATCCAATAATCCAATAAACAATACAGCAATAGAAAACAAGCGTTCGTACAACTAGTTAACAACAAGTAGGTCAGGCAGAGAGGAAGGGTAGTGTTTCCTGAAGAGGTGAGTTTTCAGCCTGCGGCGAAATATGGGCAGTGACTCTGCTGTCCTAACATCAGTGGGAAGTTCATTCCACCACTGTGGGGCCAGAACAGAAAATGACAAGTTTAAAGGTTTGTTTTCAATATTCAGGATTTTCCACAGAGGAAACCTGACACATTCAGCAATCTGATTGACCACCGCCCAGACTGAGTGACCACGTGTCGCCACTTCCGGTATCTTTTTTTTTTTCAAATTAAAAAGGACTCAACCACAGGATTCCAGCCTCAGTTAAGGAGAGAAACCCAATGCTCAAATGCCATACCTGTGCCAGTGAAGTGCTCCACGTTGGGGGTTTCCTAATGTGAATATTGCAATTGACTGTACCCATTTGTGTCTGAAGTCACCAAGCATTCATCAATCGTAAAAAAATATCCCTCTATAAACATTCAGCTCATTTGAGATGACAGCCTTGGCAGGCCATCTTTCATAAACATGGTCTCACGGGGGGATGCAGGACTCATTTTGCAAAACAGCAGCGTACGGACAGGTCTCCAGGGAAACTGCAGGGACGGAGTCATTTCTTCTGTGATGCGTTAAATAATATTCAAAACGTATTCCAATCATGACGACAATTTTGGTGTGATTCATGTACTAGGTGAAAAAGATTATCGCCTCACGGAATATACCTGCTAATCCTACAGGAGGTCGCGACGCTGCCGCGGGGTCGGTACTCCGTCGACCCGGTCGCGACGCTGCCGCGGCAGCGTCGGGTCGGTTTGGGATCTCGCTGTCTCTCAGGGGGTGGGTGGGGGGTTCGGACATGCTACTGTGCACGCCATACCAGGGAAAGTGTCAGACGTTGTTTTTAGCCGCCACATTTATCAGTACCCGACCATTCTTACGTTGTGATACTGTAGGTGGGATATAACCATCGCATGAATCACATGTGAACCCTGCCGTTAGATGACTCCTGTGGTCAGATGGGCCAGATAGTAGTCCATGGGCTAGACCAGATATCGATACCATTTGAGTGGGCAAAACCTTACATTAAATTGCTTATAGGGTCAAAACAAGTAACTTCATAGCCTTTCCACAGCTTCTCATATTTATTGAACATGTTGTTATTTCCCCCTATTAGCGTATTCAAAAAGCACACAAACTGTCAATATTATATTCAATCTTGAACCTAAGGCAAATGAAACATTTATAAAGGTAATGAAAGCAATGTGTTTGAATCTGCATACACATTTTGTTGTTTTGGAGAGAAAAAAACACTGTCATCGGGATGGGGGAGTTCCACACCATTTGCAATCTACTTTCCATTCTAGTGAAATGATTCCGAGATGCAGGGTTGAGGGACCTCTGTGTGTAAGGGTCAGTAGCTGAAGTGATAGAAGGCAAACAACAGAGAAGCAGCACATGCTTGTCTACAAAGCATTGATGACGCTTGCCTGGAAAGGCTTCCTCCTCTGGCTAAAGGGCAAACATAAAACAGAGGAAGAAGCCCTGAGGAGCATTTTACAGCTTCCAACATGATGTCCATCACTCGTCACTCACAGAGCTATTTGAGTATTCCTCATTCACCCTTATCATAGAGCTGTTCTAAGTCTACCTGGACTCTCTCTGAAGCCAACATGGTATTTTAGCTTTCTGGTTGTTTTACTTTGATTCATGCTTCTGGAGAAGGCAACTGGATGTTGCACCTTGCATGCACCCAAGAGAGTTAAGGTTAGGGTACTTCAAGTTTACAACTTTCCAAAGTCATAATTATTGTGTTTTCATTCGATTGCCTCAAGTCAAGACCTTATGATTTCCTCCCCGCTATTGAAATTTGAGCGGTTTATTCACATTTGTTACTATATCCAGTATGGAAATCTTTCTCTCTCACACACACACACACACACACACACTTTATTAATATATAACTACAATTAGCCACCTCCACTACCCCCCCCCCCCGTGCTTCATTGTACAGTCAATGGCCCCTAACCCCGTAAATATCTTCAATCATCCAAACATCATACAAAAGTTTTATATTTCTGTGTACCACAGCAGGTCAAATTGCTCAATTAAGGCCACACAATGTCCAGAAGCACTTAGCGAGCAGTGGAGGCGAGGCACCACACGATTAGAGTCTAGTCGACACGTGTGGTGTCTCACCTGTGGTGACTCTAATCATTAAATTATTCAAAATCCTAAAAGAAAATGTCATAGGTTCAAAAGCCTATTGTGAAAGAAAACATAATCGGTCCTACAGCAATCAGATGAAAAACACTATTTACAGTATGATTTAGAAAAGGCAGTGTTCTCAAATTGCAGAGCTTGACGTCAAGGCAGAGCTCTGCTCATGTTCTGTAGTTAATATGTAGTGATTATGGTCTTCGACTTTGTTTTAACAATATTCATTTACAAATTAATTTGAATGTTCACTGGAGATACTCATCTTAACCACTGGTTGAATACATTGAAGATATATGTTTTTTTGTGTTATATAAAAGCAGTTGAAACAGACCGGTCACACTGGAGAAAGGTTAAAGCACTCATTGACCACTTATAGCATATTTTAATCACTCTATAATGCATTATAACTGTCAGTATAATAAACTATACAATTATTATAATGTTTTACAACTATGAAAATTATAATACACTATAAACCTTGCCAAAAACAGTATATGAGGGTCCAGTAATTATGAAGCATTATAATACTTGACCTAATATAAGTGATTGTAAAATGCTTTGTTATGATTATGGTTATAAAGCATTATCAGTAATTATGAGTTTGAATAAATATAATTACAGTGTTGTAAGTAGATTATACTGCATTATAAGTATGTTTATAATGTAATATATGAAATGCATAGGAAGTGTTATCTTTGTGGAAAAAGTATCCTTAATTGGAAAATACATGGCAATGATTTAAATCTGAGAATCTACCAATGGCGGCTTAAATACCACTGTGTATTAGACAAATGACTTCAAACATGACATAGGAGCTTAATACAAGTATTTATTTGTTGCCACTGGTGCAGACACACCCGAGGGAGAGGATATAATCAAATAAAGATTTCCAGAGAAGGCGCTTTTCGGTTTTTGAATGACAGCAGTCCATTAATTTAAGAGGTGAAAACACTAATAAGCTACCAGTCAGCAAGGACTACCATATAAAATCATAATCCAGGGAAATCACAACTAGAATTTGCCCACCCAGGCAGTACCGATTTGTAACATTTGGGGTCTTGGCCCATGGACTAAAATATGTTTTAGAATTTTTCATCTGGAAAAGGAAAATACAAGACTAGACTTTCTATTATTTCCGTCAACCTTGCACAAATTCCAACTGAAACATTCATCAGATTCCATGTCTTCAATCTGTTCTGAATGAGAGAAAAAAGTCCTAAGGGAGGGAACGTCTTTGAGTTTTGCATCATAAAATGATCCTACCAACAGTAGCCTATGGTCATTTTGAGTGACAACATCAGTGTGTGAATCATCCAACAATCAGTTAACAGTTCTGTAGATTTAGAAGCCCTCCAAATGGAAACATTCTTTAATGCTACCTGTAATGGGAAAGAACCATTCATTATCCATTGCAGAGCAATTTAACATGTTAAATTCACACTGAATGATGTGACAATTTGATTTCAGCTACAGCTCCAGACTTAGTGACATAGTGTTAGGGCTTATGACAGAGAGAGAGAGAGAGAGAGAGAGAGAGAGAGAGAGAGAGAGAGAGAGAGAGAGAGAGAGAGAGAGAGAGAGAGAGAGAGAGAGAGAGAGAGAGAGAGAGAGAGAGAGAGAGAGAGAGAGAGAGAGAGAGAGAGAGAGAGAGAGAGACTGTAGCTTTTGACAGTGCTCATTTGTACCCCAACTTATTTATTTTACAGTCATATGAGCACTGCTCATACAAGAGTTTGTACTTAATGATGAGGATTCTCATTTGAACTGAGTGGCCATTGCTCCCTCCCTGTATAATCAGCCTGATTGATGGGGATTTGTAATACATTGTGTGTACTGTACTGCATAACTCGGTAAACAGATCCGGACGAATTTCTCTGTTGACCAGATGCACAAACGCACAGGAATTTGTCTGACAAGGGCTGAGATATACTCAAAACCACTGAGCTAAAACTCACTTTCTTTCAGCTTTGGTGGACGGACGCTGTGATCAATTTCACCACTTAGTTGAATGTTGTCATGCTGACCCGTTCTCAGATGTGAAAGTGGGTACAGTAAGTGGGTGTGAATCATGGCATCGCTGAAATGGAGTGAAGTGAGTGAGTCAGCTTCTGCTGGTTAAACACAAGTCTAAAACATTGTGCAGGAAGGGAGCATTACACTCACAGAAGTCAAAAAGTAAATGGTGGTAGAGTTAAGGCCCTGACTCACTCAAAGCGCCAGACACTTACGTCATCAAACAAACCCAATGTTTACAACGGCTGTAGCCTCAATGGAGGCGTCAAGTTGGTCTTTCAGAGCTTGGTTCTGTTTTGGAGTGTCGGAGCGCAGCACAGACCTTCCAAAATGAGTTGGAGCGATGCAGAAAGTTAACATCTTTTTATTCCAAATGCTTGTTTTCACTTGTTTGCCTGTAGAAACAAGTCTGTTTTTAAATTAAATAGACAACAATGTGAACAGTCGGTCAGTGACACTCACATCAATGATGCTTTGCAGGGAATTTAAGCTTCAACCCCACTCCAACCTTTTGGATTGAAAAATAACAATCTGATGTTCATTTGTATATACATTTTTTATCAGCAAGTAACATTCAAAGGTTAAGAAAGCCTGCTCTATCATATGGAAATAGTTCATATTTTACATTCATTATTCCATACTCCTTTGTCATGCAGATATATCAAGCTGTTAATCCTGGTGAAGAGCCATTAGCCAGGTTAAGATAAGGTTTGTGACCAAATGATATATAACAGTTGACGTGATCCATTAAGACCAGGTCACTTTTTCCGTTGGAGAGCTGTTTTCAAGAGGATGTTCAGGGCTTATTAATGGGCAAGCCACCGTCATTTGTTATGGCTGACTTATGGAAGAATGCTGTGTATTGGCAAACCACTGATGTGCATTCCTTCAAAGGGTTTGCCGGTGATGGGAGGTCAAATTGAGCAGTCATCAATACATAGACAAAGTTCAGACTGAGGCAGATATATCACAGTTTGCTTGTATGCTGCTCTGCTTGAACATGGCTTATTCTTTAACAGACCAATGTGTGTTAACTTTCATATTTTCTCTTTTGATCTTGAATCGATAGAATACCACATGAATTGATCAAAACCTAGCCACTATGCAGTTCCACCAAAGCTGTTGACTGACCAGCCCCCATGAGAAGTATGTTCTCTGTTCTGTTCTGTTCTTTAAAAAGGTGTTGAAAAAAAATTGCTTACAAATTAAAAAAACTCACTCACGTTTGGTTGGCGTTGGGATAAGGATTTGCCAAGTAAAATAATTTATAATTTTTGGAGCCAGAGCCCCAAAATCTCGTCAACAAGGCCAGCAGAATGCACCGGAAACTTACGATAATGTGCACAACATTACTATTTCAACAAACAAAATACAGGCAAATCTTTCACTCCCAAAGAAAGAGGGAGTGATTACATCTAATATTCAATCAACTATCTTAACAATATTATCACCAGACATGAGTGTTTGTGTACTACAGGGAAAGTAAGTACAAATAGTAGCAGTCAATATAGACAAGCAAATTAATAAACACTTTAATGAGCAGTCTGTTGCTCCGTGAACTCTGGAAACCGACCCCAAGACTCCTTTTGGAAGTCACTGACTGTCACCTAGGCTACTAATGCTAAGTACCAAGTACTAATACTAAGCCTGACAGCATGTCGCGGGTTTGAATCCCGATCCCGACAACTTTTGCTCTTTTGCTGCGTGTCACTCCCCATTTCCTGTCGGTCTACTGTATCTATCTCTCTCCCCATTTCCTGCCAGTCTACTGTATCTATCAATAAAGGCAGAAAAAGCCAAAAGAATATTAATAAATAAATACAATAAAATACACAACTGCTATCAAAAACAAACTGCTTGAACTGCACGTGCTTCTAAACATGCTCATGAATCTAATGAACAGAGAGATTCAGAATGCACCATGCCAAAGGAACCATGTCAACACATCAGTATCACTGATGGGCCCCCAAATAATTGTCAAATCTTGAAAGTGTGAGAACTATTGATTTAGAAGGCATTTGTAGAATCGGGCCTCAGGTCAGATGGGTGGGTTCGAGAACCACTGCCTTAAATCCCCTTAGATCTGGTAGTTCTTCCTATACAATGACATGCCCAAAATAGGAATGCCAGGTTGGAAGTGGTTAAATACATTTTTACTGGTTCTTATTATGTGCTTAATTGGATAAACAGAATTTCAAGATAACATGATGATGATTTTCAGGTAATGGAAGATCACAGACCAACCATACCAGCTTCTGCAATCGAATATTAAAGTCTAGTAAGTGGTGGGCCTAGACAGACAGACAGACAGACAGACAGACAGACATGTCCGTTGCCTCCATAATTGAAGAAAATACATCTTAACAAGGGAGATATCTCAACAATTGCCTCAGCTCTCATTTTTATACAGACCCATGACTATGGAACTACTGCTAAAAACACCACCGGATATAAATTCAATCACACGTCATCCAGCAATTTCGTTAATGCCTGAGGACTCACTGAGCAGGTCCACACTTCATCACATCACCCACCCCCCCCTCCCCCCCTCCATCCCTGTGTTAGAAGAGCCTGATTAATGGCCTTCCCTGCAAACCGCATCAGTTAGCCGGTGCTATCTGCTATTGTCTTTACACATATCGACTTTTGGGAGATCATGCAGAAAATGAACTGTCATGTGTGCAGGAGCTTGCTGAACGAACGCGGCTAATGCCGTAGCACTGTCTGTTGTGTGAGTGTGTGTGAGTGTGTGTGTGTGTGGGGGGGGGGGGGGGGGGAGTGCAACAACCAGCAATGTTGTTAGGATAGATACCAAGGAGAGGGGCTGTGAAACTGATGATGGGCCACGAATATCTCTCGTTCACTCCTTGAGACGAGAGAGAGTTAATCTTGTAACTGGCTTTAATAAGTGTAGCTCCTGCGTCTCGTATGGAAATGGGTTTTAACAGAGGTCTCTGCTAGAATATTAGCATGTATAAAGCCGTTCCACTGTTTGGTTAGGCCAGATAATAGCATCATTATTTTTTTCCTTTCCATACAGATGAAATTTTAACACCAAATACAAACGACAGCAGGCTTTGTCTTTGTGTTCTGTAAATGGCTACTTAAGAGTTAGATTAATGTCCGAGACCAAACTTTTAACAACCTTTGATTTCAATGTTTTTTTCCCCCTCACTCCTTCTCAGGGGCTATTATGTGTTGCCAGGGAAATCAGAAAGGCAACAAAACAACTTATTTTGCAATAATGATGTTTGGTATTTTGGACACGCATTGGCAGAGACGCAATATGGAAGCATCTCTTGGTAATGTTTTTTTTCTTTCAGAAGGATGAATAGGGATTTTTCATATCGGACCCTTTGCAATTTCGACATAATGACGGCTGAAAATTGCTAGTGAAAAACAAAATGTATGCTTTTGTAAATGGGGACAAGATGCCTTTTCAACCTGTAATTCGGGAATGTGCCAGCTTGAACCAATCAACTGCATGTGAATACGGACAAATTCAGAATCTCAGCACGAAAGATATCAGTAGTCTACTATCCATTCTGGAAGTAATTGCAGTTAGCTCTCAGCTACTCGCACAACCTTACATGCCCTTTCCTGATATCACCCAAATGTGGTAGACATTTTACAAAACCCCTTTCTCCTGTTCCAGGTCCTCCGCTATATCCCCCTGTAATTCA
Organism: Gymnoscopelus braueri; assembly: GCF_963280865.1. Classification (NCBI taxonomy): domain Eukaryota; kingdom Metazoa; phylum Chordata; class Actinopteri; order Myctophiformes; family Myctophidae; genus Gymnoscopelus; species Gymnoscopelus braueri. The sequence continues at coordinate 25,920,788 of NC_137622.1, forward strand.
AAGTCAAACCTCGAAACCTGGAGTCACTGCGGGGCACCATTGAACTGGGATAGAGAAGCCATTTTTGGGGGCGGCCTGGAAAGGAAAGAGATTGCATCAACCACCCTGATAATGCAAGTTAAGCCTTGGGCTGAGTTCTGACACCCCAGGGGCTATAGAGGGGACCATGAGGGAGATCAGCAAAACATCCAACATGAGGGAGAGAGAGAAGGAGGGAGGTATAGGGAAAGAAAGGAAGACGAAAAAAGCCAGGCCTCTCATGGAGGCAATTCACATCCACCTGATAGAGGAAGGAATGCCTGCCTTAGGAAGATAATTGAGCACAGAGAGGGATCTGGCTGAGAGGAACACCAGGAATTCCATCAGTAAACCTTTTACTTTAGCGCATTACCCTTTCCCCCGCTGCTAAGATGGGATATAAAAAGTGGCAAGGTGCAGAGATTGTGCTTGCGACAGTATTATGTGCATGCGAGTGCATACAGTATGTGCGTGAGAGAGAGAAAGAGAAAAGGGAAGGGGGCACTCAAGTCACCCCCCCCCCCCCCAACACTCTTGTTTTCCTTTCATTTTGTTTATGCACCCTGCTCGGCTGCTCACTTGATGAGGTAAATGTATCGGTCCCATGGCCTCCGAAATCAATTTGGTTCTGGCTCTGTGTCTCCGAGGATGCCCGGCACAGAGCCCTGTGGCACGAGGCCTGCTGGAGAGGGGGGGGTGCAACCCCCCCACCCCCTCCGTCGAGTGGCAGGTGGAGCGGAGAGTTGGTGATTAACCCATTAAGACCTGAGGCGATTCTTTAAAAAAAATCAAAATCATAATAGTTTTTGGGAAAATATTTTTCAAAAATAGCAGATCTACAAGCTCATAGCGCGGCACTCGGTGCCGCGCTATGAGCTTGTATATCTGCTATTTTTGAATAGCCAAAGACATCTAAAGTGACACAGATGCGTTCCAGGTATCAATGGGTTAACCGTGACACTGAACTGTACTTCCGAGCCAACTCACAGACACCGAGTACACACACCCTCCTCTCCGTCTCGCTCTCTCTTGGTCGGGGGGGGTTTACACAGTTTTTGCGTGAGCCCTTCTCCTGTGAGAGATCGTAAAGTAGGTTGAGAGGACGCTCGTGCGGACAAGTCTCTACGAGAAATACTGAACACGCTAGAAAAATAATTACAGGGACCTCAGCCAAGCCGGAAATCTATAAGGCTACAAAAGATGGGCATAAAAGTTCTAAAGAGCCCCTCTCAAATGGCTAACAACCTTTTTAATTTGCTTCCTTCCCACAAAAGACGAATAATAGAAGAAGCAATAAGGCCAGAACATCCAGGTTCCAGAATAGCACTGAAGCTGTCCACCTCCTTAACACTCCAAATATAGCGCTGCAGGCCACTCAGCAGGTTAAATAATTGTGCCATCGGGCACATGTTTTTAAAGCACTTGAAGCATTTTATCTAGTGGGTGTTTTCGCTAATTTCCCTACAGGTGCTAGTGTTTAATCTAATCCTGGATTGGATTGGATTTTATTAGACCCATTTGTATATGCTTTTATGTTTATTATAGGGGTTGGATACTTTGATAATGTATCAAGGGCTTTATGAGTGAGTGGCTTTAAAATGTTTTACTAAGAAAGATTCCAATCAAACATGTTGATATGGCAATAAAATATAGAATCTTGTCTTGTTTGACCTCAGCAACTTTCTGAGTCAGCTTGTCTTCTCTCTCATTCAGACACTTTATTTTGAAGGTCACAGTTGTTTACTCTCCAGGGTTGACTGTAATATATAATGTAATAAAGGAATAATAACAAATAGACATCTAGGGGGTATAGGTGGTCTATTTGTACAACAGGAAAATTATATCCGTACGGGCTCCACACTGCTCTCCATTGACAGAGCAGAGAAGGCTGTCACAGACATCCATGCTAATGCAGTGGGGTAACCATTTACCTAGCATGGCTGGCCAGTGGCCACCATCTGTCACTTGCTTACAGTTACATTACCCACTGAGGTCGACTGACCCAGACCTGTTGTGTGCAAAATAACGACCTTGCTTAATTTGTATGAATTGTGACTTTCTGATATAAGTTATGGTTCAGACACAAGATCACGAGTGTTAATTTAACTATGAGAAAGTAAAAATGGGGTAAATATTTGTACACTATCAGGGTTAAATAAGGGCTCTACTATGTATAGTAAATGTCATAAATACAATGTAGCTCACAGTTCTAGACCAGCAGCAGCAGCACTAGGACAGATTCAAACATAAAGCAAGGGACAGCGAAACCACACCAAAGAGACAATATTAAGAATGATTGCCAGAGCGAGAGAATATATGTTTAATCTGTAGCGGTCCCAGGCATGGCTGTGCCCTTAAATTAACCTGATTAATACAGGTGCTGATAAATAAAGACCTTTGCCGGAAACTCCAATGGAGGGTTGACACGACACCGTTTTTCTCATCATGGTTGGAATAATTCAAGGTGCAATCAATAGTCAAGCCCCGTCTTCTTACACACAAGGCATGTCTACTAAGAACGCCTCCTAAGGAGCCATTATTTACAGCTTTCTCCAGCAACGACAAATGAACCCAGCATGGGCCCATTAATTTGTAATTAGAGGAGAGAAAGGGACAAATATTTTAGCCACACAAGTTCCTCAGCTTGTTAAATCGTCTCTGCTAGCAGGGAATTGCTTAGTGTTTTCAAGTTCATGAAGCTTTAACCAGAATTATGTTATGGCTTGCTGCTTATTTGATTATGTTTGCAACTGCAGTTGTTTCCTATTACCTATTATTTAGTTATTGCTGTTGTTACCATTGATATTTAGACATATGTTAGGTACTTGTTCATTTGTTCACAGATGCCATGTTATCCAAATACATGTGCTATGCGGTTTGCTGTTTTACATTTTGGACCCCCAATTTGTCATGCATTGGTTCCATGGACGCCCCTTTGAGGCGTCCCAAATCTACACTGTAAAATCAGAGTGTACAAATGAAACCAAATAGCCTGTAAGGGTCCACTTCATTTGCACACTCTCAGAGTTACAGACACATACGGGTCCATTTGGTTATCATTCATTTAGCCTCCCTGGAACCCCATCAAGGACCCCTGAGGGTCCCCGGACCCCACGTTGAGAACCAGCGGTCTATAAAAGAGAAGTCAAGCTCACACATGGAGTTACCAATGGCAGCAGCCCAACAAAAAAGGATTCATACAATGTCAATGTGAAATATGAAGAACTACATTTCACACAGAGAGGCATTAAAAGAACTCTAAGAATGACAACAGATGGAGTTTGACTTGTGTGAAACCAGAGGGATACTGGGATCAGTGGGGGAGAAAAAACTTGAACTTCTTCCTGATGGTTTATTTAAAATTGGCTCAATAAGACACAGGGATTCTATACCAACTCTCACACAGGCGCACGCACGCATGCACGCACACACACACACACACACACACCCACACACAAACAAACCAATTCACACACACCCATGCACACACACACCTTCCCCCCGGGGTCTTATTTTTTGGTTCTGCTCTCTCCCACCTTTAACAGGAGACCCTCCTTCCTGGCCATCCAGCTTTGAGTGGGATGTGGAGCCCACTCGAACACATCCCACCATAATCCCTTGCTCTGCTTTCATTTGATGTCATCTTTTTTTCCTTCCCGGGGATAAACAGGGTGCCCTAGAGGGCCGGTGATAAGCACCTCTTCTCAGAAAGGCCTAGTCTGTGAGAAAACTGGGATCAGATACTTAAAGTTTGGCTTGCACTCACACACACACACACACACACACACACACACACACACACACACACACACACACACACACACACACACACACACACACACACACACACACACACACACACACACACACACACACACACACACACACACACACACACACACACACACACACACAGGAACACCCAGAAAATACATAAAAATATCACCACAAAAAAGTATCTTATTTATAGTTCAGATAAACCCTTGGCGATTACTCTCTGCAAAGAAGAATTCACCGCAGCAGCAACATGAATCGGAGGAGAAGATCATATTTTGTGCAAGCTTTCCACATTAAATAAAATTTGAATAAATTATATATACATTTGTCCTTCTACACAGGAACTGTGTGAACTGCCAGTGGTAGATATTACAGACCCCCGAGGCTAGAGTTTGATGGTTGTGTGCACTACACAATTTTTGATAAGAACAATATTCAGTAAATTGGAGATATCAGGATGTGTGTGTGTGTGTGTGTGTGTGTGTGTGTGTGTGTGTGTGTGTGTGTGTGTGTGTGTGTGTGTGTGTGTGTGTGTGTGTGTGTGTGTGTGTGTGTGTGTGTGTGTGTGTGTGTGTGTGTGTGTGTGTGTGTGTGTGTGAGAGCGCCTTGTTCCCTCTGAAGCTTGGATTTGGATAATTTGCTGCACTGCCTTGAGAAAGTGCTATATTCAGATGCTGGCTGTATTAATTTAGACATCAGAATAGTGTTTGGCTTAATGCCTTCCTTCCGGTACCCATAAGGGGTTACAGGATTATACACCATTATGAGTACATTATTTACGTTTAGGCATATTTCAGTCATTTAGCTAAAGCTTTAATCCAGTGTGACTTACAATGATTGAGCAGGTCATGCTCATCATCTTTGACAGGACCTGTGTCTCTCACCGAGGCACAATCTAATAATAAACTAGATGGAAAGCAAGAAACTGTTGAACTGAAAAATAGAGGCTAAACGTCAGCCAAAGTGAGATGGAGCACTTCATCTACAGTAAGTGGGTGTTGCTGCTAATATCCCTGCAGGTGCTAGTGTTTTATAAGGTGTTGGATATTATTTTACCAATTTGTTTTATGCTTTTATGATTATTGTATGGCTTGGATATTGAATATTATGTTTTATATTTTTTATTATTATTATTATTATTATTTATATTTTATATCATGTGCGTTATGAGAGAGTAGTTTTACTATTTGTGCCTTTTTCAGACATGAATGCCAATCAAAACGTTTCATGCAGAGAGAGAGAGGCGACAAAAGGTCCATTTGTATACTCAGATTTAAATGAACACTCAGGGTTTTACTCTGTGTAAGTGTCTAGAGTTGAGTTTAGTCTGGAACAACAATGTGTCTGAAGTTTATTCACATCACTTTAACATTCTATTCACATCACATTTGGTGGGCTGGCACTGACTAATATAGGCAAACTAAACTGACAGGCTTTCTGGAAAACAGTGTGTTTAGTCAACCCATGTTGTTCTCTCCAATCTGCCAACAATAGCATCTGAAGGCACGAGGGACCGGGGATAAAGCTGATGAGCAAAACAATAAAACAAAAAACAAAGACACAAAAATAACATTAATTGAGCACCCTCATGTTCTCCCAATTGAATCTGACACCCTGGTCCTCAGGTCAATATGACGATCGATACCTGGACAGCTGTGAAACCAACGTTTCCAGACACATAAGCATAGACAGCATAAATCATTCATGTCATGGCTCAGTTATTGACCGGGAGAGTGGAAAAACTGAAACAACACGGACAGGTATGCGTACATGCGTTGGACTGTAACAGGGCTCTCGATGGGCAAATGTGCTAGTGTGAGCGTGTGCCGCCACTCACCATTTGATAAACTCCATTACACATGCACGTATTACGCACAAACGCACAATGCAGATATACGGAACACATTCAAATAAAAAACAGTTTCATTTAGCACAACATAATTATGCACACATTTCTCATGCAGCTGGAAAACTGAATCATTAACAGAGACACTCCTACTGGGGCTTTATGTGCGCTACACATGTGTACTAAAATGTCCCTCATTGCACTTTTAATCACACAGCGGATAAGGGCGGGATGGTCGCTCAAAATAAATAAATAATATTAAAAAAAAAGTTAATGAGGTTTTTCCTGCTCAACACCTCTAGAGGCAAGGGTCCGCTAAGCAGCAATGTCATTATCCAGGAATTAAACTGGGGCCGTTGCTTTGCTGCGCTATCAATTTATATACTTTAATTGCATGCCCGAATTGTTTCGTGAAAACAAGGCAAGCCGAAGATGCATGTGTAAGTGTGACCACCTCTTTCCCTTCCTTTGCAGTCCAATTACCTGTACAGTTTGTGCGTTTATGTGCGTTTAATGCCAAAGTCTTGTTTTTGCAAGTGCATTTGTTCCGCCCCAAACTATATAAACTGGAACAACAGCCACAAACTGTGTCCCAAGAGAAGCAATACCTGAAGTAACGCCCTTTAGCGAGTGGAGGACTGTCCTAATGGTATTTTTAAAGCAGCCTTACTCGGCAATCCATCATGGAGATAAGAGATCAGAGCGTGTCCGCTCATACTGACTCGCCGTCATCCCAAACGGAACCACAGGACACACATTTGTGCATTAAGTAACATGATGGAAAATGCTGCATAATGAAGCGCAATTATCTAAAATATGTCTCTGCAACAGTTTGATCACAAACAATGCTGTGCTCTATCGGTAAGGTTTATTAGCCTTCGCTGAAGAAACTGGGAGTAACAGAAGAGGATGTAGCTTTAAGCCTGATTCATACGGTGTCGTGCATCAGAAATAGCCAATCTACAAGCTCACAAAGCATCGCAGATGCTATGCTTTGTGAGCTAGTAAGTCTGCTATTTACGGTGTGCGACACTGTCGTGTGACGGAGCATAAATTAGGCTTTAAGGTTGTGCTGCAGCCCAGGTAAATGGAAAAGGATTTGTTGGAGATAACGTCATTCAAAGGAGGAAACCTGTCCCGGCTTCTGTTCAGTGCTGAGAGTGAAAGTGCTCTGAAAGTGGTTGATAGGACTTGAATAAGCTCCACTTTGCTTCTCCCTGTAGATAGAGAGTGTTCAGTGTGGTGGGGCACACTGGTAGATGACCGGTATATAGTGTGGTTCCATTCCGGCTGGCATGTCCTTCTTCCTCTTTCTGTGCCCTCAAGTTCCTGTCTCTCTAGTCTACAATCTAAATAAAACCAGAACTACCCCCTTCTCTGAATATTTGTGTGGGAACGGACAGATAAATGACTCTCTCTCGCTCACGCTCTGTGATTTGCTGCAGCCTATACGTAAATTGTGCAGCCTTTTCTGGTGATAACCGACTTCCAGACAGGGAAGGGCCATGCATAGGTTCTCTTTCCATCTCATTTTGGATCATTGTTTAACTTTAGCTCTATCAGCCATCACATACCAGAGCAACGACAAGTGTAGAGTGGGTGGAATTATGGGATGTATGGGGGTGGGTCATTTCGCGAATGTATTCATTTTGCGTTGAAATCCTTAAGTGCATTCATTGCATAAGTCAATTAACTAATTTTGACAGCCCTAATGAATAACATACTTTCAATCTATCATTTCCCACGTGAAGAGAATTGTGTTGTGAGGTTTGAAAATTCGTTCTTGGTTGCGACACTCGTATAAGTCGCCATTGTGACAGAAAGCGCAAGATTAGGCAGCAGAAGGAAAGAGAGAAAAAGCACCATGAGAGAAGCTTATTGGCAGAGTTGATCATTTCCTCTCACAGTGGAAGGGAATGCATAGCCTATTATAAGGTTAGCAAATTCCTATTTAACTGTGACACTAATTTGAAGTTCACATAATGAGAGAGCAAGATAAAGAGACGAACAGAGAAAGAATACAATTGGGAGAACAATTAGCTGACTGCAATTTGTTTACAAAATCCTGCTATGAATGTGTGAGTGTAGCTTCTACATGTTTCATATATACTGGTAGCCTATTGTTCAAATGGATGATATGAGATACAGGTAACTTCTTCCCTCAATTGCGCAATTGATTTTAATTGGAAAAATGTTTTAGACCATCAGTGTATGAGCTAGACCAAATGACCAAAAAAATTCTGCAGTTTGATTAAAAACAATTGAAAATACGAGAAGACTGGGTGTGGCTTTCTTTTTAATTAATGTATGTAAATTCTTAATGACAATTCACCTGCCAGTCAGAGTGATGTGGCACCCTTGTACATGAGATACTTTCCACTGAAAATCCCACTGAATTAGATGCAACTGATTGGAAGAGTTAGGTGGCAGACAGAGGATGTGTCAAAATTGACATTAGTATAATTGCCTTTCATATGTATTTCCTTTATTTAGTTTTCCTTTGTTGCATGTTTGAGGAAAAAAAGCTTCAATTGATATATTGAAGGTGCATTTCCCCAATATTACTCATGGCTGGGTGACTAATGTCATGGTTCACATAATTGTCTCCGCCAGTATGGTGGAGAGTATGTTTTCGTTTTTTTTTCGTGTGTGTGTCCGTCTCAGCCAAGCTAACATTGGTCAAGCTTCACGTGACACGTGACAATATGTAATATTGTACCGTGATTGGCTGACTCTATCCAGACCCTTTGCTTTGATTGGCTAGCGAGACGCATGATGAAATAAAAACCTATAAATAGCTGACGCACTTCAAAAATTTGAATTTTTTGAAGTGAGCTTCCATCACTGTGATGACCACTGTTGTTTCTAAATAGGAATGGGGTGTGATTTTTTGTCTCCGCCAGGAAGGTTTTACCCTCCGTGTGTGTGTCCGTCTCAGCCAAGCTAACATTGGTCAAGTGACACGTGACAATATGTAATATAAATAGGTAAGACAGGATTAATCAGGAACAGTACTGGCGGAGACCTGTGCTCCGAGGAGCACATTCTCTAGTTGTTTATGTTTTATTATGTCTGGTTGTATTTTAAGCAATCTCATTAACAACAGTGGGTGGGTGCAGTAGAGGCAGGGCTGGGGGTCAGACAGGGATGGGGTCCGCCCACTTCTCCCCATGCCCTATGCATCAGCTCTTGATGTTGTGTTTCAGCATTAAGCGGGTTATTACTTGGACAGGGTTGATGCTAGGTGCATACTAAAAATAGAGACTCCTTATTTAACAACTCCTCCCTGGGAGGCCATTTTATTATGCTTTATGCATTTATGCTAATACTACTGTAAACCTGGAAATGGACGACTTGAAAGGGCACCTGTGGTTTGCAGCTCAAAGATGCAGTATAGCATAACAACGTGGGAAATGAGGCAATGCGGGTATCATAGAGCTGACACACGGGAGTCCTTAGGGAGGGTGCGTTGAGTGGAGAAACATTCTTTGGGACAGTTTATGTAATTTGGAGGTGGGTGATGGCTATTAATGTAGATGAAACTGGTGGTGGACTCAAGGGTATGTGCAGGTATGTGGATTTATCAGGAGTTTGTTGAATTTGATATTTTTGATGGGTATATTCTGTATGTAACCAATGGAGGTAGGTTTCTTGGATGAAGTTTAAGAAGAGTTCCAGTGATTTAAAGGTGTTTCCATTTCCTCCTCACATTTGACGTGGATCTTGGGCTTCATGTAGAGAGTCTATGATGTCAGTCTTCTATGATTTTTCTATGACATATTTGGGCAAGGTTTCAGCTCAATTCCAGCCGCAGTCCAGACGATGACATGATCCGTGCCTAATTTTGGGCCTGAGACACTTTGACTTCCACTATAAATGATAAAAAAGCATTCTGTACATATTTCAGGATTTCACTGTTGACAATTCAAGGTCCTTTTGGAGATGCTAGCACCCCATCAGAGGACCAACTACTGGGATCCGATTGATCCAGAGCAGCGTCTGGTTAAATATTTCAAAAATAGAAGTGAGATTCTATGTTAGCCTAGTGACAGTCTGCCCAAGAAATTTGCTGATCGTTTAAGTGGTTTACAAGATGAGCCCTGGACAGACAGACAGACAGACAGACAGACAGACAGACAGACAGACAGCCACGCCAAAAAAAAAACTCACAAAGGAGTGCAAATCAACAAAAAGGGAACACTACTCAAAGAATCAACAGCTCAATTTGTTTTATACTTTCTGTTGACATTTTCGATTGCCAACTTATCAACACACTAATCCGAGTACACTCCTTCCTTTTCGACAGGGGAATCACAGACCTTGTTTCGGGCTTTCTCCTTTGCGAGAAAAGCCTGGGAATGAGGTTAATTGTAGGAGCCGCCAGTGGTTCTCCCAGTGGTCTTTAAACGTTTTACACCCAAGACTTGAATTTTGCCTTTACCATGTACATTTGTCTTTGTCAATCCTGACCCACTGGTTGAGAAAACAGCCACAAATACTCATGTCCTCGGCTAACACCACATTTCTGCATGGACCACTTCATTTCATATCCCAACATTTGGAAGAGAGTACAGAGAGTGGATGGTGTGTGCACAGTAACGATCACAGGCCAGATTGGAACCAGAAAGTCACGATCACAATGTACACGCCTCAGCTCATCTGCTCGCCCACCAGGACCGCCGGATGAAATGCATCATTTGCTATTCAAATTTGAACGAGGCCATTCTACACACTAGCTCGTCTCAACCATATAATCATCGACATCATCAGGTCTATGAATGTAAATTAGGGTAATGCATTTCAATCTCATAATCTTTCTTAGGAAATATCATTGGGCGCAATAAAGGCTGTAAGGATGAAAGGCTTAGTGCTGTAAGCTTTAAGGCTGCAAAAAAAAAAAGAAGGCTTGTGTCCTTGGCTATGTTCTTAAACTACAAAAAAAGAATACAATGGTTGCTATCAAAGGAAGCCAGCTGAACCCCCTGCCTTGTATCAATATTGCAGCAATCCTTAATAGCCCTGCAAGTAACAGCCATTCAGTAGTCAGGTGGAAAGAAGCACATGGTGACTTCATGTGTATTGGATGAGACATGTGCTTGTCTACACCCTCCCTAGTACCAGCAATAGCAGTGACAGGGACTATGCACATGGGAGGAAGGGAATTCGCTTAACGACTAAATTGGGAGAAAATGTTGGGAAAAGAAACAGTAACAGGCATATTTTGATACAACGCGGTGGCTTGAAAATGTGAAAATTACTATATGTAGTATAATGATGCCATGGCAATGCAGCAAAATGCAGTAAAGTGAGTGACTTCTGTGACATTTTATCTGTAATCCACAGCTGGAACGATGAAATTCCCCAGCTGTAATTATATGGTGTCATGCTGCTTAAATAGACATAATGATTGATTATGACCATGCTATATGTGATGTGTAGTCTAGGGATGTACTGTATGTTTTAGTAGGATATCCTAAACCGCTCCTTTCCACTCACTGTAGAAAAGAGCAATGTAAGGAAACAGAAGGGAACTATTCTCATACTTTGTCATGCAATGAAACTCAAAGCGTATCAGAACAAGGCTCCTATAGGCCTCCAAGGCATCCATCAATCGTCCGTCCATCCATCCTACAGTATCTCTTATTGTGCATTCTAATGTTATATCTAATCTCTTCCTCTCCCTTAAGTAGGCCAGTGTTACACCGCACAGTATGTGCATAGACTGTGTACATGACAGTGTACTGTACATCCATATATATAGCGAGAAGTGCTAGCAGGCGAAATGTGAGTGAAATAAGAGCTGTTTTAGATCTTTCCGACCCACCAGTGTCTCTCCCGCTAGTTAAATGCCAGCCTCTTATTTTCTGCCTCTGAGCAATGTGCCCCTGTTCACCAGGGAGCCTTCCCCGCTATCTCCTCCTCTGACGACGACTTCAGCGCGGCCATGCAATTCCGCGACTGCAACTCAATATCCGTGCACTCATGCAGTGCCTGAGGGAGACAGATGAGCTCGGGCCTCCTGCTACGAGGTTGTCCTTCTGCTTTCCCGACTAGAACTCCCCCCGCGCCCTTCTTATACCCTCCTTAACCTTTTGTGCGGCAGGAGGAATACAAGCACCCTTTCCCAAACTATGGGGAAACACATTTTTGGGTCGCGCAACCAATTTGATAGGTCAGGAGTAAATATCCCTTTTTTTCCGTTTCCTATAACAGTTTAATTATTATTAAATTAAATTAAACAAATTAAAATGATATACATATATTTTTTAAGAACTTCAGAAATAAATGAAACATCCATAAATAAATAAAAATCACACCCAGCGTGAAGTGGGCGGTGTGGTCACAGTGGTCATCACAGTGATGGAAGAAGTGATGGAAGAAACCATAACTTAAAAAAAACATATTTATGGTTTTTTTTAAGTTATGGTCCTATTTATAGGACTATGCACATGTGTCATGTTTCCCTAGCCAATCACAGTCCTGTATAGACTGTGATTGGCCAATCACGGTGCAGGGTTAGGGGGGTACATTTGTGGCCAATCACAGTGCAGGATTTGGTGTGCAAATATCCAAACCTCACATATAGTGAAATCACACCCAGTGTGAAGTGGGCGGTGTGGTCACAGTGGTCATCACAGTGATGGAAGAAGTGATGGAAGAAGTGATGGAAGAAGTGATGGAAGAAACCATAACTTAAAAAAAACTAATTTATTGTTTTTTTTAAGTTATGGTCCTATTTATAGGGCTATGCACATCAATCACAGCACACAATCACAGGGTTAGGGGGGTACATTTGTGGCCAATCACAGCGCAGGATTTGGTGTGCAAATATCCAAACCTCACATATAGTGAAATCACACCCAGTGTGAAGTGGGCGGTGTGGTCACAGTGGTCATCACAGTGATGGAAGAAGTGATGGAAGAAGTGATGGAAGAAGTGATGGAAGAAACCATAACTTTAAAAAAACTAATTTATTGTTTTTTTTAAGTTATGGTCCTATTTATAGGGCTATGCACATCAATCACAGCACACAATCACAGCGCAGGATTTGGTGTGCAAATATCCAAACCTCACATAAAAACGTTAGACAATAGTGAAAAAATACTATTAAATACAGCTTACGTGGTTAATTCATAATGTATTTTTGTAAGTTTGGGTCCCATCGAGACGCTATGTATCTTTTGGCTCTCGAGCTGAAAAGTTTGGGACTATGGAACGGGCTGCAGGGGTCTAAGGGTAGGGGAGGTGGGGGGGGGGGTGTTCCCCTGTTAGCTCCGAGCAAGGGTGATGCCTCTCCGTCATCCCCCCTTGTGACCGGTGGAATTGGGGTCTTTGCCCTGGCTCCGACAGGGTGCCTGGTTGACAGGGGAACGAGGAATCTGAAGGGGTTGAATGACAGACGCACGTTCAAAAGCACAAGTGCAGGGAGTTGTGTTATATGTGCAGTCAACTGCCTGTCAGTGTGTGTGTGTGTGTGTGTGTGTCTGTGTGTGTACAGTTTTGTATGTCTGTGTTCCTGACATAATAGGCCTGTGGTTCTCAACCTTTTCTGGATCAGGGCCCACTTGGGAATCTCGGAAACGTTGGCGACCCATCCATCAGTCCACTTAACTGTTAAGTGGTCGGATGGGTGGGCCGCATGCATTCTCAGAGCATGTTTATTTGTGTTCTGGATCGGATCAATGGAACAAATGTTTAGTTCCTATTTATCGTTACCACAATGAAAACTTATTTTTTTTTAATACAATGATTTCTTTGTTTTATGTTGTTATACTATCATTAAAATCTCAGTGTTTTGCCAATTAGCTGGGTGCCACCAAATCCTCACGGCCCACCACTGAGCCCCGGCCCACAGTTTGACAACCAGTGCTGTAGGCCACATTTTGGGACAACTTTTGCAGATCCAACTAGCTGATTAACCTCATGAATAGCATCCCAATTCTGGGTCATAATATGCAAACATTAAGCATTAAAAGCCAAACGTGACGTGTTGCAATGCATTATGAGATTGTAGATCGGCTTTTTTCAACGAAGATATTTGGTGTAGAGGGGGAAAAAAAAGAGCAAGGACCAAAACGGCATGTCAAAGTGGGGACAGAATTGGTGTCACCAATTTTATTTCACTGCAGTTCTATAAGAAAGGATGAGGGGTTATGGTTAGGAATGTATCTGTAAAGGTTAGATAGGTTGTGTTTAAAGCCCATCTCTGAGAGTGTAAAAAGGTCCTTTCTTTCCACTTATTTTATACTGAGTGCATTCACAGAAACCTGTGACCTTCACGCCAGCAGTGCATGCCAACGGTGTGAATTGAGAGCAATTTGATTGTCACTGAAGACACAACAGTGCAATTATCTTCATCACCTCCTCCCCATCTGTGGGTCCTTTGTCTCTGCATGTGTAGGCCCTGTAGCGTGTGCCATAACCGACCTCTTCATAACTATGTGCTACATCGACTGATTTCCCCAGTGTCTGAGGTATGTGTGGTTCACAGTGTAAAGATTATAATATTGTAGGGATCAATTATTTCCTTTGTATTGATCCACATACTGTAGCCTTCTGTTTTTCTCCCTTCCAACACAATGGAGTGCAGTGGTGGAAAAAGTACTCAAATGTTTTACTTAAGTAAAAGTATCAATACTGCAATGTAGAAATACGCTGTTACAATTAAAAGTCCAGAATTAACTAGAAAAAGTGCTCCTCGGAGCACAAGTCTCCGCCAGGTCAGGTAGGTTATAATTGCCTCCTGGTGGCGCTATAATAGGCCAATGTGAAAAGGGTGCCATTTCTTCTTAGGCCTTTCACAGCAATCGGACACTGCATTCATGATTTGCAACATTTTGTTCCAAACGGGCCACTCCTGCAAACTTTAGATGTCAATCTTAGCCAATCAAGATGGAATATGAAAAATGGAACAGATCTGTCTTGATCACATGAGATCATGTCTACCGATTTGCGTGGAATTTGGATAAAAAAGTAATATAAAAAAAAGTAATATAAAAAAAAGTGTTTTATATAAGTCGGCCTCCTGGTGGCGCTATAAAAGTCAGATGTGAAAAATGCAGGGCAAAGGTTTTTCCGTGGCCTCTAGGGAGTGCACATACACAGTTTTACACAGATCAGTGCAGTTATAAGTATAAACACAAATTGACCTGTTATAGCTCCACCATGAGGCTGATTTTTTAATTTTCAGATGGCATTTCTTGCTCTGCCTAGTGGGAATGTGCGTGCAAAATTTCACGGAAATTGCCCGCTGTGTTCATGATTTGAGGCATTTTGTTCAAAACAGAGCACTCCTGCAAACTTTGGAAGGCATTCTTAGCCAATCAGGATGGAATATGAAACATCTGAAATACGCATTTGGTTTAATAACTATGGACATACTGTGTACCGATTTGCGTGATGTTTGGACAAAATCTGTGGGAGTACTGTCAAATAATGTGTTTTGCAAAAAGCGGCCTCCTGGTGGCGCTATAACAGGCCCATATGAAGAATTTGGTGCAAAGCTTCGGAATTGGCATCCAGGGAGTGTGTGTGCACAGTTTCGCTGCGATCAAGCCAACAGTGTCGGAGATTAGCTGATCACAGACGGACACACACGGACGGACGGATGGACGGAGTGCAAAACATACTCTCTCGCCATGCCTTACGGCCTGGCGGAGACAAAAATGTATTTGAGTAAAAGTACAAAAGTAGAAAGTACACGTTATGCCCTTTAACACGTTTTCAGATGTATAAAATGTCAATGCCTTTTGGTCATTTGAAAACGGCAGATTTACAAGCTCACAATTATTGTGATATTGTAGATCGGCTGTTTTCAAATGACCAAAATGTATATAGGGCTGAAGTGGTTAATATAAGTTTTGTAATAATAATCAAAATCTACAAAGTAACTAGTAAATAAAGTTTTCAAATAATTGTAGTGGAGTAAAAGTACAATATTTGCCTCTAGTGGAATAGAGGTAAAAGTACTGAATATTGGAAATACTCCAGTAAAGTAAAAAAAAGACCTCTAAATTGTACTTAAGTACAGTACTTGACTAAATGTACTTAGTTACTTTACACCACTGCCTGAGTGTTTGTGTGTGTGTGACTGTGTGTGTGTGTGTGTGTGTGTGTGTGTGTGTGTGTGTGTGTGTCTGTGTAGGTGGTGGAAGTGCGTGCATGCACATACTGTATGGCTGTACTACTGTATGTTTGCGTGCCCCTCTAAGAGAGTATTCGTGTACACACACACACACACACACACACACAGGCACATGAAAGCTGCAGCTTTCTGCATGTACAGTACATGCATAGTATGTGTGAACCTACTGTATGTGTACATGTGTGTCTATACTACATGCAGGCATTGTGTCCATGCCACTCCTGACCCCCGCCAGCTGCTGCTATTAGCTCTGGTACCTCAGATTGGGGGTGGGGAGGCGGGGATTCGGGGGGAGGGGGGTGGGGGTGGTTGGAGGAGGGAGGCATTCAGGTCAGAGTTCTGATCTAATCTGGAGGAATTGCCACGAGATAAGGTCCCAATTGTAAACAGATCGGCCTGGACAGAAGAACCAGCAGTGGGTAATACAGGGGTGTGTGTGTGCGTGTGTGTGTGTGTGTCTGTACTAGTGGAGTGGCCAGGCAGGCATTAGCAAAAGGGTAATTGCCGTCCCCGCCGCGGGCCTCCCAATGACATCCAATATCACCGGGGAGGCCAGCTAACCATACCTGGCCCAGAACAAAAGCGTTTATTTTCCAGACAGCCGCTGAACTCCTATTGGGCTGGAAAATGGTTCATCATACGCTTGGGTCGACCAATTTTATCCCGTCTGTGTAGCTGCGAAAAGTTAGACCGTCTTGGACTTATTGATCGTCCTTGAGATTTTATTTATACTTTATAATATATAGAAATATTGATATTCCATATTGAAATATAGACTGATAAAGCCATTGACTGCCAGAATTATTTCATATTTTTTTAGCCAGTGCCAGAGTTTTTCATTGGAAAAAAAAAAGTACCCAGGAGCCGAAATACAGCATTTTTAAGTTTTAAGTTAACAAGGAAGTGGATAGGAGTCTAGATCTTCAACTAATCATATCTCCTTGGTCTTTGGGTGAAATTGGAAAAAAAGATCTACGCGATTGGCACGTGGTGGCTTTAAAGCGGTTCGCGTAGATCTACGTGATTTATTGGCAGTCAGGCTGGCTTAGGAGGGCAAATGTTACATTTATGATGGATATGGTGCATTGCAGATGCAGAAGTCTGATAATTGGCATGGCTTTGTCAACTTAAAATAACCCTCGGTGCCCCCAGCTTTACTAGGTTTTGTATTCCCCAGAGTACTGGATTGTGCTCCTCAAGCAAAAAAGAAATGCACTCCTGAATCTGCTCCCAGTTACTTTACACCCAGTTTCATCATTCTGTAATGACTCAGTCTGATATATTCCAACAATGCTTTGATCTGTCTTTACAGAAACAAAGGCTTTACTTTGGTTTAAAAAAAATGCCTTTATGGGTGCAAATGTCACAGATGACATTTGACAAAAGGTTTTGTGCATAGAAAGGGATGTACAGTATCATATCATATGAATGTACTGAAGCTATCCCTGCATAGCAAGAACAATTGATAAACAGCAGCTGCAAAGCAGGAACCTAATTCAGACATTGTAAGTACTGTATGTAATGAAATGATAATATTGTTACTTAGCAAGTGTTGTTTGTAGATATTATCAACTAAGTTTCCAAGAGCTCAACTTCTTTTCAGAACCAATAACATTAATCACCGATCCATCCATCCATCTATCCATATGTATTCCTGTACTATTTATAAGCTCTCACTCTTCCTTTCCATCTAAAGATGGCCAGTGCTTCACTAAGGAATGTGTGTGGTCCCGAGTACTGCTTTGCTATGGCTCTCTTGCAGATGAGCTATATCATTATCTTTCTTCAGTTAGAGTCATTCTTTTCCGGGAAGTCTAGCCTAGTCTGATATGCAATGCATATAAATTGGTTTATCAGTTGGTTTGGTTGCCAGCAGCATTGCATAATCCCACACCGCCTCTGAATAACAATAATTGATTGCTTGATTGTCCAAGAGTCAGAACTGAGCAGGATATTGTCTTGGTGACACCAGTGCAGAGACATGAAAAAAAGCTAGCGAAATTATACTGTCTAGGGCAGTGGTTCCCAAACTATTTAGCTCGAGACCCAAAAGAGAAATGTAATGTTTGCCCGGTTTTGTATGGAAATGATTAGATTTTCTGATTTCATTCATGAAATACTTGTGAAAAGTTTTGATTTATTTTTTTTTAAATCTTTTTTGAAACAAAATATCTTTTGATGTAGGAAACGAAAAAGAGGGGATATTTCCTCGCGACCCACAAAAATCGGTCTGCGATCCACAAATGGGTCAATAATATATAATAATAATAATAATAATGTGTTCATGAAAATGTTAAGATGGATTGCAAGAGAAACTGAGGGAAATTGTGCTGGAGAGGCTTAGGAGGACAGGTCTGGTGGGTTCCTACCCTACGCCTGCATCTTAACCACTAAGCCAACTTTCCATCGGGAAATCTGTGGTGATGAAGGGAGAGAGTTGAAACTATCTGAACCGCTGCTATAGCTCCTTCTACTGTTGCAGTCAATATCGAGTTGTCAGAGAGCACTCTCAACCCTCATTGAAAATTTATGCTATGCAGTTTGTTGCTTACTGCCCAAAATTCAAATGCGGTAGGAGATGAGTCAAATGGCTGGAGGAGAAAGATGTCATATTCTTTGCCGAATGAGCAACCGTGTAGCTTACTCATGCTTTAAATGTCATACATGCAGAGTGAAAAGTGGTGTTCACCATTATTGCCGGGATGATTAATGGTGCATGAAACCCTCCTGGGCTGATTTTGTAGTTTGTTTTCTAGTTCAGGTTAAAAACTACAGATGGGTAAAAGCGTGCATGGCTGACCTTAAAGCACACTGTGATGTACAGTACGTAAGCAACGCAGCTGCAGCTACATAGAGTTATAATATATCTAGAGGCCGGACTGCCCCGCCCCAGCTATTCATTTCAATGAAAGTTCCGCATTTGGGCACCAAATTTGGGTGCCCAATTGCGGAAGTCTCGAGCACAGAGCAGGCGCACTAGGGTTTCATACGGTAGAAGCATGCGCAGTGGCGTTTTAAATGCGGAAGTGCTGCATTCTCAGATTTCATTTGACCACCAGGCGACGGCAGCTTCACTGTTCTACCGTGGCTCTGGGGGCTTGGTGCCAATGTGCAAACAGGCTTAACCTATACATTGGCACACCCATGGCCCTCTGGGCACACATACATTTAACACCAATTATTAATGTTATAAGCGGCAGCTGTGTCGCTTATGAACAAGCCATGTTCTTACCCTTCAGGAGTTTTTAGCCTGTAGAGGAAAACAAACTCCAAAATCGGCCTAGGTTTCCTGCCCCTCTAAATGTGGTAATTATCTGCATTCTTAAATATTTATCAAGTCGCCCTCAAGTCGTTTCAAAGTTCTTCTGACACCCAAAAAGGGATTAATGCCATGGAGAATTCATACTTATGTGCTTTAGCAAAGTTGCAGGGAATCTAGTGGTGTCCCCTGGAAACCCTGTTTGCCAACAATATCTATGTCAGCCTAAAATATATGACAGGTGGATACAATGAGAAATGCAACAGTTACTAATTCCCGGGACGTGCGTGAGCCAGACGCTAGCCACAGGTACTTCCTGCCTGATTTAATTTCAGCGTGTCAGCATTCACCTCTTACCTTGGGGATTGCTCTATTCCCCGAGTGCCACCCACCCCACCATAATGCACCTTGTTAGCCAGAAAAGGAACCCTGAACGTTGTGCAAACCCTGCAACACTGTCAACCTCTCTGTCTAAATAAAACCTTCACAAATCACCTCAAGCATCCCCTGCCATTTTACTTCCTAATTCAACTCCAGAAAATAAATAAATAAATGAAAAAAATCAGCCCTCTGTGCTCATCAAAACTGATGCATGATGGTATGATGGCTTTGCCAGATGGGGGCACTGTTGCTTTTCTCAGTTGTTTTCACAAACCCAAGCAGGAACGCCTTAAGGAGGCTATGTGGTATGAGGTATCTGTGGAAGACCACAGATATCTTCCACTTTCCAGCGGCTTAATTCAAGGATGTAGGCAGAGCTCTGGTGTTTTGGGGCAGACAGTGTGTGCAGTGGGATGATGAAGTTCCTCTGTTCACATGCTTATAGCCAAAGACCATCTGTGTGTGTATGTCGGTATCATGAGAGTAAGAGTGAGAGAGGGACAGAGAGACGGAGGTAGATGGAGAGAGGAAGGGAGGGGCAGCAGAGCACAAGGAGGAAGAAGAGTTTACAGGAGCTGTGGGTTATGCAACGAGCACTCCTAAAGTAGTATAGAGGAAAGTGAACATCCTGGCATGGCAGCTGCAGTGTAGCTGTTAATTAACCACTTAGACCCTATATACTTAGTTGACTGCGATCCCCCAGGGATCTATAGTGCGTGCCAAAAATCCTGAAGGGGGCGTCAACAAGTGTCATTTGGTAGCGGCGGACATCTTAGTGGGGTATAAACAGGTTGACTTAACATTGCCCCCCACAAGTATGTCTGCAGCTACTATGCCACGCCCCCCCCCCCCCCCCCCCCGTGGTGACGAGACGTTGGCACGCACTATACTTGGTCACTATACTTGTAGAGCTCCTATTTTTGTCGAATGTGTGTCTATTTTCACCAGATGTTCGCGTATTATGACATGCCCAGAATAGGAACGCTAGGATTAATGTGGTTAAAGGGTTCTTCTGTGAGCTCAATAGAGAATGTATGATTACACTGGAAGTGTCTTAATTCCCTTCATGAAAAAAAAAACACACGTACTGCACATGCATGGCTATCAGTTGTATAATCCCCCATCATCATTGCTTTGTGAGAAAAACTAAACAAGGTTAAATTAATTAGCAAGAACTGATCCTTCTGTATACGTTTTAATGTTGTGCCAGATACGCAGTAATGGCATCTGGCCTATGAGTCATGTTTGGAAAGGTACTCAAGTAATCAGCTCAAGTGATTCTGTGTGGTACACAGACTAGTAGTGGCAGTTATAGCCAAACGCAAGAGTAAAGTGTTTTTTAATGAGTGCATGTTCTTGGAAATGCCATTATGTAGCCCATATTACATCTATTTGCTATTCAAAATGTTGATGCATTTAATCCCACCACACCACTCAATCAGAAAACAAAAGTCTGCACTTCTGAAGAGTCACTCATTTGACTTCTGTAGAAAAAAAGAGACCGCTCACTGGAATATGCTCCAAAGGTAATGGGTTTATTAGCCTTCTCTTAACACTTTATAACATATTTCCTGTCTATGTTTTAAAGAAAAGTGTGCCTGTGAAGCACTTTGAACTGCAACCCTGTATGAAAGATGCTATGAAGTTTATTATTATTATTATCACGACCCAAAAACTGACGTTTCCAGATGGTTGGCTCTTCCTCAGTCTGAGGAAGAACCAACCCGCTGGAAACGTCTCTTTTTTGGTGGTAATAAACCCATTACCTATGGAGCATATTCCAGTGGGCGGTCTCTATTTTTCTACTGTTGTTCACTTCTGCCCTGCACCTGTTTTTTTTAAAGTGTTTGGATGAGCATGCTCTTCTATTTGTTACTCATTTGACTTCTGCCATGTCTTTTCCTCAACTGATTGACATGTGAACAGTTAAAAGAATACAACGCAGGAAGCGGTCTCTACAGTACACGCTAAAATTAATCCACACATTTGTATACATCTCAAGCAGACGTACGGCAGTAGGCCAAGCACGTCAGTCTGTTGGATTTGGGTGATAAATGCCACGCTCAACCCTGACACGAAGATCTCTGGGGCACTGACTCAAACCCGGAGTCATCAATCACCAAATCCCAAGACAACGATTTCCTATTTGTCTGATCAACCGTCAAACATACACGTCTCTGAGGAAGGTGGTTGGCAAGGTGATATGTGCATCCGAGTGAGAGAAAGGAGGAGAGTAAAGAGAGACTAATCTACAGAGAGTTCATGATTAACATGGTACAATGTATGAATGCACTATCGATACTTTCATAGGCAGCCCATTCCACTTGTCTATTGAGACAGACAAGGAAAGCGAGACAATGTAGGAGAGAATGCTCTGGTGGGATTCAATCTTACGTCATCAGGGGTATTACTGTGCTAGAGCCAAGCACCTATAACCACTATGCCATCAAGGATAAGAAATGTGTGTCTAAAGTTTGCTGAACAACAGGACAATATGAGAACGTGTCCTGCTGATATAAATAAAACCTAATGGAGGATAAACGAGAGACACAGACACATGCCGCGTATATCTCTCATGGTATATCTATTGAGGAAACATGCAGCCTCATTGTCTCTATTCATTTAGGTGTCCTTGGCGATCATTGTGCTGGAAACCCTCAAAGGTGAGATTACAGAGTCACCGCAGAACTACCCAGCAGATTGAGTTTCATCTCAATGAATGAGAACGCAGTGCATAATTACATTTGCATATAGATATCTTGAGCTTTAATGATGCATGGAATAAAGCTATGTTTCAAGCGTGCGACCAATAGTTATTCAGATGAGCAACCATGTTGGAGAAATGGTTAATAGTGTAAATAACTGTAAAGTTAGCATCTCTTCTGCCCTGACGCAGTGGTAAGGCTTTCAAATAATATTATGAAAAGTAGGAAAAGGGTTTAGGGATGAAGATGTATTTTTTATTATTATATCTTTTTTATTTAACCACCAGCGTAAAATGACATGTTTTTTTTTTTTTTTTAAATAACTAATGTTAAAGATGGAGTGCCATGATATTTTTCAACCCTAAAACCTGATCATAAGGTATTATTATTATGTAAGGATTTTTTTCAACAAAAAGAAAGTGTACAGTAAGTGTTAAAATGTTGTTTTTATGTAGACACACCCACCAGTTCATTAAGTATACCTGGTTCTCACCTTAGCACCTCCTCCACCACCTTAGCACCACCCACCTGTCCTAGTCCCTCCTCCTCCTCATGCCCACACCTGTTGTGTTATGATAATGAGGGGGAGGGTATGGCTTTGTGATGTCACTAAAGCGCTGTTTCTCTATTGGCACGTTTGACCCTCAAGGTTTCAGCCTCCAGGAAGAAACTCCAAATAGTCAGAGAAGACATAAAACACCATAAAAACACCACCGGGGGGCTTAATGAAGTTCTATCAACCTCATAGACACATGAAAAACAGAAAAACCGCTAAATCCACAAGAGCTGAATACTTTAAAAACTCCCTCGCTTCCAACTTTCAGTGAGCCCAGTGACCGTAGACTTTAAGAATAAGATTTGCTCCAGTTCAAAGTGAAGTTGAAGTAACCAGGCTAGTGTAGATTCAAAAGAACTGAAAACAAGCATCACAAGTTGTCATGAAAAACATCACAATTTAACTAAACTAAATATTTTGTATTTTTGCAATATTTGTAGTCAAGATTTTTACATTCTTCTAACCAGTGAGATTCAAGATTGTTACTTCTTATTTTATAAGTTAAGAGTAAAATAATTTGGTTTTGGTTCCTCAACATTGTTGCTGCAGTAATGAACAAAAAGAAAGAAAAAAATATAAACAGTGAAAATGATTGTCTGGGGAAGTAGCTATTTATTTAGCAGATGCTCTAAATTCCCGCCCTGGACCCCCATTTGACCGGGCTAGCATTTTGCTGTATTAGCCCGTTGAAAATCCTTGCTCACCTCTGATTCAGCAATGACCCGTGTGGTGACTTCATCCTCGACACACAGCCAGCTGTTTTGGGGTCTTTCCGGGTCTACGCCCCCCTCTTCAAGCGTGCGCGAAGCGACAGCTGCCAATCCCAGTCTGCAGGATGGGGCCAGTGCCACCAGTGGCACGACAGAAGGAGCCAAGACTGTGGGGGGTTGTTTCTGTGATCAAATCTGGTGTAGAAGCAGTAGCTCATCTGGAAGAGAGGAGGAAACCATCACACTGCTAGTTGGTTTTGCTCTAAAATCAGTATTGGTGTGTAAACCACTCCAAAACTGCGACTATCGTGTCGAATGTCCAAACATTATTAGCCCTGCTGTCTTTAAGGACACATTTCCAGTTGGGTGCAAGGAGCAGCATGGCATCTAGAGGCTGGTAGTAACCTTGACCCAGAAACATGTGTAACTATATACACACGTTTCTGGGGGGAGACTACTACACTAACCATTACTAGCCTGGCTTTTTTTTTTTAGGCTCTGGCAGATTTGTCTGGTTTCCAGGCTAAACCATTACTACTGAAACATGAAATACTTGAGACCACCTCCAACCACTGCAGATGTGCTAGTTACTGTATATTGTATTATTAACATTAACATACAGATTTGTCAAAATAGTTTCATTGTCCTGGATTGAATCTTTAACTAAGTATGACAAGGAAAGGTTGTAAATGTCTCTAATACATTTCAGCAAAAATGTCCAGGGTTGTGTCTAATACTTGACATGGTCCATATGTTTTATCATAATGTGTTCTATATGTTGGTTAGATTTTTGAAATGTTTTACCAATTGATGCAAACGCATTTCTTTGGAAATTGTAACCTACATGAAAAGTGTAACAAATCTGAATTTCATTTTACTGGGCTGGCAATCCCAAACCCCTCCCAGATTACTTAGAGACATCAAATGTTAGAGGGAACAGTAAAGGACATGTCGTCAAAGACTTCTGACTGTGGTGCATCATCAATAAAAAGCCTTTGGCATTTTAATTTTGAAAGCCGTCCAAAGTCATTAGTTTCATTGTCAACAAATTCTCCTTGAAGCAACAGGGATCCCATTTGACACCTGAGAAATATACTCTAGAGGTGGAGCAGTCATCGTTACTGACAAGTGCAATCATTGAATTTCAAATGAGACTGCAATTACTGTGACATTCAACCCTCTGATCAATATGTGTGCCCATTCTACAGAATCAGAACACTGTTAATTCTATGTATCAAGCAGTGGTGGAAAAAGTACTCACAAGGACCAAAAGTAGAAAGTACTAATTATGCAGAATGTCCCATTTCACAAGTTTTCAAATGTATAAAATGTATAAAAATCCTTTGAAAATAGCCGATCTACAAGCTCACAGCCGATGTACAAGCTCACAATGCGTCGTGATGCGACGACGCATTGTGAGCTTGTACATCGGCTATTTTCAAATGCATATAGGGCTGAAGTGGGTAATGTATGTTTTGTAATAATAATCCAAATCTATAAAGTAACTAGTAACTAAAGTGTTCAAATAATTGTAGTAGAGTAAAAGTACTATATTTGCCTCTGAGATGTAGTGGAGTAGAAGTAAAAGTACAGAAAATTGGAAATACTCTAGAAAAGTTTAAAAAAAAAACTCAAAATTGAACTTAACACATTGAATGCCAAAAACGGTCCGGACCGTTTTTGAGGGTCCAAACGAGAAGTGCCGAAAACGGTCCGGACCGTTTTTGACCCAATTCTATTTTTATACATGTGGGCCACGTGGGGCGCTAAAACGAAACTTAGACATCACCCAAGGAGTTTCTGAGAAGAAGAGGCTGGATCTGGCTCCATGTCAAAAATCCTTCCGGTCGGCGTTTTCAATGTTATCTCCTTGATTAAAAGCTTAATATCTCCATTTCTTTTTAATGTGGTGGAAACGAGCCGTTTTCGATCGGCGATCACGCTGCAATGGAGGATCGCGTTGGAAATATTATTGTTCCAGGCGTTAGTCGGGACCCTCCGCCGTCTCGCACGCACGCTTTGTTTACATGCACTTCCGTGTCTGGGCTTCTCACAGCACGAAATGTATAACGCAAGTGGATGGAAGAAATGCTGGCACTCAACGTATAATATTTTAATAAACCTCTGGCACCCAATGTGTTAAGTACAGTACTTGAGTAAATGTACTTAGTTACTTTCCACCAGTGGTATTAAGTAGGTTATGATAAATGTAGAGGAATGTGTCTTGGTGACTGTCAGTCAAGCAAAAACATTGTGCGTTTCACACTATTGGTACAAGGACAAGAGGAACACACCTAGTGCAAAGGGATTGTACAAGACATACAATGGACCGACTATAAAGTACATACTGTCACTCTACAAATAAAAGAAAGCATTGCTCATGTAAAATGCGTACGTACATTGAGAACATTTCAATGGAGATTCAGGGTGCTCCATTATTCTCTGTCCACAGTACTGGCTTGTATGTATAATGTACAGCACTGTCACTTTCTTGTGGTGAAACATTTTGATGTACAATTCAATTTGAAGTCCATGCAACATGCCTGTGGTGTCCTACATGGACCTGGGTGCCAGCTGTGAATGTAAACTATCTCTGTGTGTGGACTAGGGCATGTCCTATTGCTAAAACATTGTAAACATGTCCTGCACTACAAGCCTGGGTGGACTCATTACAGTGAAAAGCACAGTGGAACGAGGCCCCGATGTCCAGGTAGAGCTGGTTTAGCATTTATTATGTCTGTAAGAGGCGCGTGTGTGTGTGTGTGTGTGTGTGTGTGTGTGTGTGTGTGTGTGTGTGTGTGTGTGTGTGTGTGTGTGTGTGTGTGTGTGTGTGTGTGTGTGTGTGTGTGTGTGTGGTGCGTGCGTGCGTGCGTGCGTGCGTGCGTGCGTGCGTGCGTGCGTGCGTGCGTGCGTGCGTGCGTGCGTGCGTGCGTGCGTGCGTGCGTGCGTGCGTGCGTGGGGTACAAGTGTATTTGTGTGATGTGTTACTTTGTGTATTGATTATGTTTACATTATCGTGCAACCCCATAAAAGAATAGAAATGAGTACAAAAAATGCATTTACATAATGAGGCACACATGAATTATCCATCAACCACAGAGGCACAGGAGAGTGACGCACTCTTAAATCACACACCGTTCACGTTTTCTGCAGGGTTTTCCCAAGGTCCCAAGTGCTACTTTATAGGAATGCAATGGCACACGTTGGAGTGGCATTTCTGAAATGGTGGCCCTGAAACATTATTCAGCGAGTGCATTCGTTTAAGTTACGATGGACTGGACAGAGAAAACACATTCTTACATTATGTACCATGCAGCATTCCGTGGAACCCTATTTTTTTTGTCAATAACTTCCCTTAGGTCCTATATAGGTGGCTTCCTATTGATGCTTTATTTATGTCCACGTCTGGTGTGTACTGATTTTATCTATAAACTTTTGATTATACGCTCCTCGTCCACTGTACTGTCCTGCACTAAACCACTGTTTATCAACCTTTTTTGTGCTTAGCCAAAAGATCCCAGGGCACACCTAGATATACGGTATATAAATATACATATACACACACACACACACACACACACACACACACACACACACACACACACACACAGATTATTGGGCAGGTATAAAGAAACCTTTATACCATTTAGACCATTACAAATATATAAATCTTTGGCCTACAAATATATAAACTTGGGTCAGTGCAATGAATGGAGGAGTCTGAAAACCTTCCCAGAGTAAAACTTATTTGGTAAGTATATTTGGTACCCAATATACTTCTAATATTTGATAATAATATCTAATAACCTGATCCTGATAGCATTATTGCGGACGCATGCACTGTTGCCCACGTTTTTGCCCCATCCTCACCTTTCAATAAATTCACAACATCTCTGCATGAGAATGGCTCAATTAGCTGCTGGAATTAGTACAGACTCAGAGGCTCTGGTACGGCACAAGTTTGTAACCAAAAGGTGTATTTATTAACCACAGTAAAATACAGATTGACAAAAGATGGCAAAAGGAACTAACAGACAGGGGCTCCAACAGGTGACATGGTGATATCCAGCTCTCTCACCATGTCCTAACACCAGCCAAGTCTGATCACTGGCAGCTTTTTATACTCAGCTGGAGGTAATTAGTCTGGACTCCACCATGTCAAGGGGTATCTTATACAACAAATAGATACAGTATAGGCCTACCTTTAAACCTCATGAAATTGAATAAAGAAATCTCCATGAACTACAAGTAATTGTTCCTTAACACTACTAAAACATATCCTTAGCCATTCCAAATACATATCACAACCCCCCTGCCATCCTAACTATGGTCCAGCCCAATGACACTGGAAGACACAGAACAGTAAATGTTAAGTATCCAATCAAACTTGCACTTCTCTATATTACACTCTTAGGTCCCTATCTTACATATACATTAACATTTAATATTGCACTTGCTCTTAAATGTACATTTATTGCACTTATATAATGCCCGGGAATCTAACCCGGGTCTCCTGCGTGAAAAGCCAACATCTTAACCACTAGCCTAAAGGCTAAGTCCCCTTGGCTGGGGGAGATATTAGGCTTTTGGTCATCAGGCAGAGGCTCTGAGCCACTACTGCTACACACACCTCCCTTTTGACCTCCTCCCACCGGGAAACCCCATCCGGGTCACGGCACCATTGCAACGCCCGGGAATCGAACCGCCTAGAAAGCCAACATTTTATCCACTAGCCCAAAGGGAAATTCCCCTTTAGGCTAGCTGTTAAAGGGGAAGACCACTCATTTTCAACATTGAACTATGTCTTTAATACACCTTAGAGCTGTTGTGTGGAAATAAGAAAAAAGGGTGTACTTTTGGCTGAGGGGGCGGAGCCAAAAGTACACCCTGCGTATGTCACTGATCACATGACCTCAATCAATTATCCTTTTCTAGGCAACACAGAAGGGGGGGGGGGGGCTTTTTTCTTATTTCCACACAACAGCTCTAAGGTGTATTAAAGACATAGATCAATGTTGAAAATGAGTGGTCTTCCCCTTTAAGATGTTGGATTTCCAGGCGTTACACTGGTGCCGTGACCCGGATCGGGTTTCCCGGGGGGGTCACGGTATATAGCCCTCAGTCTAGTAAAATACATTAAAGAAACATAAAAATGACAAACAACTAGACTTTTTACTTATCTTGCCATTCAACATGACTTCCACTATAACAACAGCAAGTGTGATCCAAATTGAAAGGGACAACCTTACGACCAGAAAGAGGTCAGGCAGCTGAGTTTTGTCCATATTATTAATGTGACAAAAGAATTACATTGAAAGTAGTAGACCATTATTATGAAAAAAGGTGTAAATACCCTACATTGGGCAACTCCATGCTGTGATTTCAGCAAAATCTCAACCAGGCGGAAGAGTGGGTCGGACTTGCATAATTAATTAAACATATTCATATTTAGCAGGCTTACATAAGTTTAGTAAGAAAGCAAGCAGAATAATAATAGTCAGATCCAGACAACTATATTTCTTGGTATGATTGAATATCAGCCCTGGGCTAGAAAGCACAATCATTCCTCTCTTTGTGATCATGTTATTCATAAATTCAATAGCCTTGCTTATTTTTGCATTAATTAATGCGAGGCACAAAAAAACCTGCAGCCGCAAATTAATCAGGACCTAAAAATAAGAACAGACAGTAGTTGTGTTTTGCCACATTCCTATTTTGTAACATGGACCCCTGTGTGCAAACGATCAGTAATCCTTCATTATTGCTTCGATTATTAACACCCAGTTAATGAGGAGGATGCTTCATTTGCTGTAGCAGAGTCTGGGATTCTGTGTACAAGGGGTCCCCAAAAGGTTTACGGCCTTACAGAACATCTTCTGCTTTCTGTGGAGTCAAGACTCAATTGTTTATTGCCATAACTACCATATCCATGAGGAAATTGTATCTGTGCTCGGCAATAAACTCAAACCTGCAGTGTACACAAAGAGCCAAACTGACTATTAAGTCATGCTCCAAAGTGGAAGATTTAAATTCGGCATATGCTGTGTAGTGATGAATGTCCATAAAAGACAAACAATACTACAACAAGGCCCACCACACTCACACACGCACTGTGTCGACAGAGATGGATATTTGAGACTGCTGTAGCTGCTGTCTGAAGTGCCCATCAGAGCTGCCAGGGTGACAAAGGCCATTTTACATAAAATATTTACCCTTTTTCCAATACAGGGCTGTGCCGCACTGTGCCATCAAAGTAACAGGTACAAATTATTTCCCATAATATCATCCCTGTTGGGCACAGATTCCCAACAGTGAAATATTTCAGCCCTTCTCAG
Organism: Gymnoscopelus braueri; assembly: GCF_963280865.1. NCBI lineage: Eukaryota > Metazoa > Chordata > Actinopteri > Myctophiformes > Myctophidae > Gymnoscopelus > Gymnoscopelus braueri. The sequence goes on from NC_137622.1 coordinate 25,950,519, forward strand.
AGAATGAGGCTGCAGAGGTGGGGTTTAAATTCTACTTGCCTGTGATTGGACTGTCAGCCGTTACTCAAGCAAGATTAAACTAGCCGTAGACCCTCGTTTGTACCTTGTTGCATGACAAAAACAACATATTTCAACTGAAAAAGTGATACAACATTGGGAGAGTCAAGCCAACAAAGTGACTAAATAAGGCCCACTGCGGAATGCAAGGCCCACTGCGGAATGCAAGGCCCACTGCGGAATGCAAGGCCCACTGTGGAGTGCCTCCCTCGGGTCCTGCAAAATTTCAGTATTTTATTATGCTATTTCCTATCACAGATCAACACTGCACTTGGTAGCCAATATTCTGCAAACCTTTGTTTTGCACTGCCTAGGTCTATTTTCGCACTCATGACACCCCGCACAGCACGCACGCACGCACGCACGCACGCACGCACGCACGCACGCACGCACGCACACACACACACACACACACACACACACACACACACACACACACACACACACACACACACACACACACACACACACACACACACACACACACACACACACACACACACACACACACACACACACACACACACACACACACACACACACACACACACACACACACCCCCTCTCTTTCTCTATCCATCCATTCGTCCATATATGTACAGTATACTGCACACTATAAATAAGTAGCCTTGGGAACCAACGGTTTCCAAGCTATGTGGCCCATAGGTCAGGAACCTATCTCCTGTTTCCTTAACACGAGGCAGCTTGATGTACACGTATACCCCCTGGCCATGATGCTAGTATGTCGCAGGGACCTACCTCAGTCCAACCGTTGATGCTGAGTGCACGGAGGCATAGGGTAAGGGTACCGTTTATATTATTTGGTATAACTCGGCCATGGGATTGGACCCTGACCTCCCAATCTCAGGGCGGACACTCTAACCACAAGGCCACTGAACTGGTACATTATATGCACTTCCCCAAATAGTATTCAGTGTTGCAGGATTGCTCTGAGTGACAATTAATAGTTAGACTGAGACTATTTGAACGCGGGGGAGTCAAGGGTGCACACAGGACAGTTTGGGGAAGAGATGTTATTTTTTCTCCACTTGACACTTGGTTGTTTTTGTGACAAGACAAGCACATATATTTGCAGTGCCCTTGTCACTTAATAATGTAGCACTAAGATGACGTGAATAAAATGCTCCCTAAAGCACACATGATTTAGGATGCATGAAAACACCAGGAAAGCACTGCAAAACACCAGGAAAGAAATGTGTCCCGAAGTGCACAATTTAAGTAAATAGGTTAGAGTGGCTTATTGCCGGTATCAGCCAAGGATGAGGCCGCCTATGACTTTTACAATGCGTTAGACCCTTGGGAGATTGCTGAACTACTGTCAGCCCCAGTACTAACCACATGTCTTAGCCATCAAATCAAATCAAACTCTTTTTGTATAGCTGACCAAAGTGCTGTGCATGGTCAAAACAATTCAAAGCATCAAAGCAAATGAAAAACATCAAAACAATTCAACAAAAACTATTCAAAGCATCAAAACAAAAGAAAAACATCAACGGATAAAATGCATTAACATGTAGCAAAAGTTCCAAAGTTAAAAACAAATTAGGTAAACTCAAATGCAGTTAAAAGCTAGGGAGAACAGATGAGTTGGCGGTGCCCGGGATCGAACCCAGAAACCGGAACCTTGCAATCCAAATGTGAGTGCTCCACTGACTGAGCTAGCCAGACACATACAATATAGCTCAAATATGGGAAAGTCCAAATTTGATTATTCAAAAAGCAATACAATTTGTTTTGTTTCTCCAAGAGAATTTGCGGTTGCCAGAACCTAAGATCAGCCATCCTTTTTGAACTGATGTGATGCAAGGGTGCGGATTAGCTGACACCAACTACGAGACTCCTTTTTTAACTTTTATTTATTTTCGTATGGTACAGTGTGATGATTCTCCCTTCCAGGGCAGGTCCCACTGGCCGAGGGGTCTGCACTGCCCTTCACCGTTTTCAATGGACTCCCTGAATGCATGACTGGGTAAGTCAGCGAATCTGTATGGAAAGCTGTTCGGATATACCTGTCAGCTCTCTCTCCTTCATTGCCGTCACAAAGGGTCATTTTCTCTGTCTCCACCCCATCTCCCCTCAAGATGTCTTCCTCCTCAGACACCCCCCCCCCCCCCCCATCCCCTCAATCCCCATTCCCCACTGGAAATAGATGCTCACTTTTGAAGGACAACCAATACAGCTCGTATCCCCACGTTCTCACATGGCTGAGGCAGCCTGCCCGTTTGGATTTTCGGTGTATTAAAGGGGTAGTTCACCCCAAAAAATGACACACACCACGAAGCCTTGAATTCATGGAGATTTTTTATTTTCGTCGTATTCCTAAGAAAATAATTTGATGACTAGTCTACGGTAGGAGACTTACGGAGTCTCCTACCGGAGACATTAGCATTTTTTTGACAGTCATCAAATTCTTGGCTTAGGAATGCGACAAAAAAAAAAAAAAACAGAATTCAAGATGAATTCAAGGCTTCATGGGGTGTGTAATTAATAGAAAATAAGTAATGTTTTGGGTGAGCTACTCCTTTAATGCATTCTGAGGTATAACAGGTAAATAATAAATGGAGATTCCAAACCATAAGATCTTCAGGGGCGCATTATGTAATGTTATTACCTATGTACAGGTACATAAATTCCTTTCCACTCCTTCTGATGTTTTTCTTTGTCACTGTGTTGCACATAGCGGTACCTGAAATTGACATGAAATTTGTCCTCTGCATTTTACCCATCCTAGGAGCAGTGAGCAGCCGTTGGTTGTAAATTCAAAACCCAAGATGTCATCAGCAAATCATACTGCTGATATGATGTGCAATACAATGATAAACAACACTAGGTCAAAACCTTTGCTGGAGTGTGGCGGTTCAAGGCCTCTATTACTTTAAATAAGACTACTGGGGCAATGTATCTGGGTACCTCAGTCAGTAAATCACTCATCTTTGGAAAACAAGGTTCCGGGTTCAATCCCTGGCACCGCAAACTCAGCGTATGAGTAGTACAACTAGGGCAAACAACAACAACTCACTTGTTAACCCTCAGCATTCTATCTCCCAGGGGTCAAACGCATTGAAATGGGATAGATGCCCATGCTCTCGGCTGACACCGACAACAAGCCCTCCGACCTACTTACTTTACTTACTAGGGCGTTACAGTGCCAATAGCAAATAATGTCAAGCCCCATTTCCTTTTTATCTCTATGAAAGGAAGGGAAGAAGGCTAAAAAGTACATGCTAACTCATGAGTTCAGGGAAAACGTCCTATAGGCAGACCTAAATTGCGCTACAAAGACATCTGCAAGAGAGACCAGAGGGCCCTGAACATTGACCTGGACACCTGGGAAGCTGCAGCTTCAGATTGAACGGCTTGGAGACGGACCATTCAGGACGGCCTCCCAGCAGTCTGTGGCGAAGAGACTGAGGCAAAAGAAAGAGGCCCGAAGCCAGACAGACAGACCAGCATCTGTCTTATTACCCATCCAGAGCGCAACTCCATAGTCTCTCGAGACTGACGGATGCCAAGAATGATGAACTCTTGAGACACTAAATATTAAGGTAATAATAAATGTAGGACTTCATAGATCTCTATTTCTATTTAACACAGATCACTAGTATGAACTAATCTAAATTTGGAGACCCTTTTCTTGTCAATTTCATCTATGACATATGACACTGCAGGAGGACTTTGTATTGTCCCTGCAGAAAGTAAAAGTAAGAGTAACGCTATGCCCCAGACAATGCCAAATATGATACAAGCCTCCACTCCTCAGCAGCTGAACGCCATCCATCATGCTCTGCCAGAACGCTCCAACCCCTCCCTTTGGACAAGAGATTGATGGTGACCCCAGCTCAGTTTATTGAGCATCCAACTTCCTCTTCTTGCCTCCCTGACAGTACTGCTCCACTCCTGTTCTCTCCTCTCTCTATGTTCCTCCCACCCGGTATACTTCCAGCTGGGTTGAGGCTGACAGATTTCTTCTTGCTCTGACGGGCAGTCTGGACTGCAACGACGTGAGATGTCATCCCCCTAACAATTCCCAGGATGCATTGTGTGTGACAGCGTGGGTCTGACAGATGAGGTGAAGGGCCACCGCCTGATGTACTTTGGCGACCTCTTTGTCTTGGGAACCTCTAAGTTAAATTTACCATGACCGTGCTGTAGAACACAAGGTCCCCGGTCTGTGTGTCGACTGGACCGTATCTACAACTCAGTGACAACTCATAAATACTTTGCAGATCTGAGTTCAGCTGTTTTGAGTTACCCCTGTTGATTTTTTTTCGAAAAATGTGGATATAGGTGTTCGTCTTTCTACTGTATTTGAAATTGGCACAATAATCACGCCCCCTAAAATAAAAACAACTGAAAATCACCCAATTGGCAAAAAGTTCACAACTTAAACAATACCATGCGGACTATAGGGGCTTAAAATGTCAAAGCACACCTGAAAGGAAACACAATATTACATATTCAGACAGTAAAGGTTTAACTGACACTGGTTACTGATTGTTTAACCACTTAAACCCTATATGGGTTGACCGGCGTCCCTCTGGGCTTATGTCTTTTCTGTTTTCTGTTGTTGTGGGGAAAGCTGAAAATAGCCGATCGACAAGCTTCCCCACAATACGGATGCAGGGGTTTAAGTGTTTAAAAGAGACGTTACAGTGCCGTTTCTATTAGCGAGATGAGAGGAAAACACGAAGCAAAATGAAAGGCCATCAGTCTTACTGGTGTCTCCTCTTACATAATGCCCATTTGTCGAGACATGAAGAGCCTTGGTCTGTCATACCACATGCAGTGCCCACAGAGACACTCCCTCCCTCATCTGAAACAAAACAAACCAACAGACAGTAGCGTTTCCAAGCCAATCTTTCTGTTTTGTCATATCTTTTTGAAAGCTCTTTTTTATTTTATTTGTTATAAACGATAACCCATTAAGACCGGTAATACATACTGTGTAATTTTAGATTTTCTTAGCTATAACCATTATTTTATACTTTGGGCTATTCAAAAATAGCAGATATAATACGAGCTACGAGCTTGTAGATCTGCTATTTGTTTTACTCAAATCTTTGCTTCAGGAGGTTCCTGGAACAAAATATTTTACAAATGTTCGCATTAAGAAATATATATTCACGATTTTTCTAAAATTGCAGATCTACAAGCTCATGAGCTATGAGCTTGTATATCTGCTATTTTTGAATAGCCAAAGAAATACAGATACTTTCCCGGTCTAAATGGGTTAATTGGGTTGGTGGGGGGGGGGGGGGGGGTATATGACGCAGATCTTGATGCAGTCCACTGCTGACAGGCTGAACAGTCAATGGTCTCTGATGGCCCTGTGTATCTTCCTCTCAACTGTTCAGTCTGGTCTGGCAGAACAGAACACAGTGTCTCTACACACAGCATGCGTGATGATGAGTGTGTGTTCTGATAAGTATTGTCAACATTAGACATTCTGCAAGAGCCACAATAGAGCCAGGGTAACACACAGTGTTTTCCATCCAACTGTCACAGCAAACTCTAGAAATGATTAAATTAATGAAGTAGATTAATTATAAAACGGAGCTGAAGCAAATTAATAGGCTCCCTGAACAAAGACTGGAGTCACATAATCATCCTCAAGAAAAAGTATTACTAATCCACAAGATGACAGCAGAAAAATCTCAGAGCTAACAGGATTGTTTAAAAGCCTGTATAGGCTACTTGATGGTAAATATATCAACTGAAATAAATGTGAATAACTATAGCATTCATGTTTACTCATTCACTGCCTGAATTATTTCTGGCCGCGTTTGCCCACTGCCAGAGATTTTTCATTGAAAAAGAAAAAGTACTCAGGAGCCGAGATACAGAATTTTTAAATTTTAAGTTAACAAGGAAGTGGATAGGAGTCTAGATCTTCGAAAAATCATATCTCCTTGGTCTTTGGGTCAAATAAAAAAAATATATATATATTTTGAAAAAAATAAAATTACGTTTTTTACGTTCTTGGCAGAATTGGTAGTTGGAAATAATTACGTTTTTTACGTTCTAGGCAGGGAATGAGTTAACTCTTGTTTCTCCTTCATTCATCACGATTATCCTTCAGTTACACAGCAAACACTACCGTGGGGATGAGCTGGTACGCCCAGATGCCAGGGTCAGCGAGGAAAAAGGTATGCAGGCTCCCCTCTTCCCAAATTGACAGAGTTATATATAACACTATGGATCTACACATCAATCCCCATGCTCTTGTGTCCTTCAGTGCATGTTGAAAATGTGCAACACTCAACTTTACACATGATCTGCTCAGTAGCACCAAATCTTTAACCACATGAACCCTAGCATCCCTATTCTGGTCATGTCATAATAGGCAAACATCCAGAGAAAATATGGAATATTCGATAATATTAGCAGGTCCAAAGCTCACAAAGCTAATTTACCATTTATGCATGGTAAACTACTACTTCTACCAGCTGCAGATCATATGTAATACCACAAAGAGGAGCATACAATTTACTTTCACAATATAGATTTCTCATATGTTACATGTAATAGAAGTGCAGTTTTCTCCCAACAGCTGAATAAATGCCAGTTCTGTTGGATGGACAGTCAGTCTGCGTTCCTCATAGGGGCAGTGCTAGTGAAATCACAGCCACAAGGAGGGCCAGCCGAACATTGATTTACATTTATTATGTAGATTACTGTACAACACAATTCTCAAGTATTTACATTATACATTCTTCAATTCCGCCATTATCATATTAACGAACTTCCCTCAGTAAAGCAGGCTTGGATGGCCTATTTTTGAGCATGCTAGACTCACACTACGCTCCAAAACATGCGATATGATCACATAGCCTCAAGCATGTTTTAATGAGTCGCTGAACAAAAATAACTTCTTTTTTTTGTTGCTCTACATGGTGTGCACAGGACTAATATGTGTCTGCAGAGTTATTAACCAGAAAATAAATAGTGTTGACATGGTTTCCTTTTTTTCTCCACTCTCTCTCTCTCTCTCTCTCTCTCTCTCTCTCTCACAACCGTTGTTCCCCAAATGGATCTCAAAGGTCTGAGCAGAACCTAGAGTTTTGCTGTGAATCTCTCAAAGCCAATGGTAAACCAAGAGGGAAATCGCCTTGTCTTCACCTCAATTCTATAAGCGATGAGAATGAGCAATGCTTTCACCCCCGGTCTAGATCTCTGTTGCTTTTCATCAAGTCAACCATCACATCACTGTCTTGTTTGCTCTCACTGTCACCTCTCTTTTTTTCCTCACATTTCCTCACCATTTCCTTTTGGCAATTTATTCTCCCTGCAACAGAAGGAACAGCAACAACTCTCATAAGCCCCGATTTATAATTTGTTGCGACAAAAATAGCCCATCTACAAGCTAACGACTTGTGAGCTTGTAGATCTGCTATTAGTCTGGTTCCTTATGCTTAGATTTACAATGTTGTCGGATTTTTTTGAAGATTTGCAAAACTATACATTTTTGGAAAGGTTATTGTCTAAGGAATCAGAAAATCAATGTTTGCATTTGCCCAGATGTGTATATGGCGGCCATATTGGCAATTACAAAATGGCCACCCTAAAATGTACGTTTTTTAATATCTCGGCCTCTAAATAAGCTGGAACATTGATTTTAACTCCTAAACCTAAATTTTCAGTGTTGAGGAATCCAATGGTGGTAATTATAAAGCTACAAAACTTTACAATATTAACCCTTAGATGCATGACTGAGTCCAAAATGACCAGATGTGGTTGTTTTCTTGCAATATCTTTGTAATTAAAAAACATTTATCAATTCATATTGAAGATTTGCAAAACTATACATTTTTGGAAAGGTTATTGTCTAAGAAATCATAAAATCAATGTTTGCATTTGCCCAGATGTCTGTGGCCATATTGGAATTGACAAAATGGCCGCCGTAAAATGTATGTCTTGTAATATCTTGGCTTCTAAATAAGATGGAACATTGTTTTTAATGGCTAAACCTACATTTTCAGGGTCAAGGAATCCAATGGTGCAAGTTATCATTTCATTTTTTGTATCATCCCATTGACATAATCCATCATATGGGTAAAAACAGCACAGCCCAGGCAGTCAGTCAGATACTAACTCAGTGTTCTTTTTATTTCTTTTAACTGTGAACTTTGGATGTTTGTGTAACCATCTTAAACATCATGACATGTGTAATCTTAGACAGTCTATGCATCATCATCATCATCACTTTCGTGCGTCACAGCTTGGGAATCGTCATCGTTCTGACACTGGCTGCTGCAATGACACATTTCAGTATAGGCTAAGTCCTTAGCTTTGCAGGAACATCTGCCAGAAGAACAGTCAGATTTACACTTGCATTGAACCATCTCAAGGATGGCCTTTTGGGCTGGGAGGACCTCTGTGGTCGTTGGTTTCAGCATGCCATCCAAGTGTTTGAAGTACCCATTTTGCAGGGGATGCAACTGTGGATCCTGCATATTAATGGCTGCTTGTGCCCATGCCCTTGTTTGGACATGGATTCTCAAGATGTGCTGCTTCAGAGCTCCAGGTGTTGGAGGGAGCTTGTCACTTTCTGCCCTGTGTTTGCAGAACAGATGCCATCGCAGTTCAGGGATTGTCTTGATGTTGATACCCTTGGGTGAGTAAGCTGTAAGGACTCCAGTGTTGACAGCATTCCTTCCATCACTTCTGCTTCATCCAAAAGCATCTGTAGAGCATTGATAACATCTTCATCCGTTTTGAGGTAGACCTGCAGCCAGGTTGCCTTGCCTACCATCAAACACATCCCGATGAGCAGGTTCCTCTCCCATGACAAGACGAAGGCTGATCTGACTGACTATCTTGATACCAAAACACTAGAGTACAACAGGGGATCCTCCAAGCTGATCATCACGTCTGCTTCTAGATACACCAGGAGCAACAAAGACCTGGTCTTTGAAGAAAATAACCACGAAGAAGCAGACACACTGCTGATCCACCAGGCTGTGCTGGCTTCACAGCGAAACCCACCTGATGCACCGTTGGTATTTTTCTCCCCAGATACGGACGTTTTAGTGCTAGTCACAGCAAACTATGACCTCCTGCTGATGAACACGTCCATTTCTATGGCCTCTGGTGTTGTGCAGATTGAAGATTGTGGCGAGCTCTAGGTAAAGAAAGAGCAAAGGCTTTGCCAGCCTTCCATGCATTCACTGGGGCCGACAACACAGGGAGGTTCTCCCGTATAAGCAAGGCAACCTGGCTGCAGGTCTACCTCAAAACGGATGGCGATATTATCAAAGCTCTGCAGATGCTTTTGGATGAAGCAGAAGTGACAGAAGGAATGCTGTCAACACTGGAGTCCTTTGTATGTGCAGCTTACTCACCCAAGGGTATCAACATCAAGACAATCCCTGAACTGCGATGGCATCTGTTCTGCAAGCACAGGGCAGAAAGTGACAAGCTCCCTCCAACACCTGGAGCTCTGAAACAGCACATTTTGAGAGTCCATGTCCAAACAAGGGCATGGGCACAAGCAGCCATTGCTCTGCAGGATCCACAGCTGGATCCCCTGCAAAATGGGTACTTCAAACACTCGGGTGGCATGCTGAAACCAACGACCACAGAGGTCCTCCCAGCTCCAAAGGCCATCCTTGAGATGGTTCAATGCAAGTGCAAATCAGACTGTTCTTCTGGCAGATGTTCCTGCAAAGCTAAGGACTTAGCCTGTACTGAAATGTGTCAGTGCAGCAGCCAGTGCCAGAACGATGATGATTCCCAAGCTGTGATGCACGAAAGTGATGATGATGATGATGATGATGATGATGATGATGATGATGATGATGATGGATAGAGACTGTCTAAGATTACACATGTCATGATGTTTAAGATGCTTACACAAACATCCAAAGTTCAGTTAAAATAAATAAAAAGAACACTGAGTTAGTATCTGACTGACTGCCTGGGCTGTGCTATTTTTACCCATATGATGGATTATGTCAATGGGATGTTACAAAAAATTAAATGATAACTTGCACCATTGGATTCCTTGACCCTGAAAATGTAGGTTTAGCCATTAAAAACAATGTTCCATCTTATTTAGAAGCCAAGATATTACAAAACATACATTTTACGGTGGCCATTTTGTCAATTCCAATATGGCCACAGACATCTGGGCAAATGCAAACATTGATTTTATGATTCCTTAGACAATAACCTTTCCAAAAATGTATAGTTTTGCAAATCTTCAATATTAATTGATAAATGTTTTTTTAATTACAAAGATATTGCAAGAAAACAACCACATCTGGTCATTTTGGACTCAGTCATGCATCTAAGGGTTAATATTGTAAAGTGTTGTAGCTTTATAATTACCACCATTGGATTCCTCGACACTGAAAATGTAGGTTTAAGAGTTAAAATCAATGTTCCAGCTTATTTAGAGGCCGAGATATTAAAAAACGTACATTTTAGGGTGGCCATTTTATAATTGCCAATATGGCCGCCATATACACATCTGGGCAAATGCAAACATTGATTTTCTGATTCCTTAGACAATAACCTTTCCAAAAATGTATAGTTTTGCAAATCTTCAAAAAAATCCGACAAAATTACATAGTGAACCAGACTATATTATTGGCATGTGGCACTGTTGTACGATGGAGCATAATTTAAGCATTAGACCAGCGGTGGGCAGCATTTATTTCCAGAGGGCCATACTGACTTTGATAAAGTACACATTGTGCAATTGAATTGAAACTTGAAACACATAGTGCTGCATTAGGTTAAAACTGCATGAATTTGGTAGACATGCCAGACTACTTTACAATAAGGTCCTTGCTTTCACAAAAAAAAAATATATATAATATATATATATATATTTTTTTGCAGCTGCACTGTACTGTATCACTCTGGTGTATTTTGAGGTTATGAAAAGATTACTTGCATAAAAAAAATCCACGTCAATGCCGACGTCAACTTTTAAATTAACTTATACATTACAGTATCTTATCTTAACTGATATGCACCACTCCATAGGTCACTGATAAAACATATTACATTATGTTATAAATATGGACTCACGGCAGACTGTTTCACTGTTACATTATAAACATAAAACATTTGAATACATACGGATGGAGGAATGCAGGTATGTACTAAAAGTGTAACATTTTATTACTATTAATTGGAGTCGAGTTAAATGAATTTGTCTCAAAACCATTAACATACAGTATGGCAGCCTTTTAGAATGTAGATTTGTTTGGGGGGCGTCACTTTGTTTTTCTTTGAGGACTTGGTGGGCCAGATTGAGATGGTCAAAGCCATATGTTGCCCATGTGTGCATTAGACAGTAGTAGGACCCAACTGGTTATTGGCAACAACAGCTTCTATCAAAAACAAAACAATAAAGCCAGGAAAATTCTACTTATGTGATCTTATAGAAAATGACTATGCAGTCAATCACTTGTACTGCTTTGACTGAATCAGAGTGATCTGAATGAAGAGCTCTATCCTGAAATGTACCCAGTTCCATGTACCCAAGCTCAGAATAGATGTATATCCAGTCTGCAAGTGTCAGCCAATGACATACGTTTCCTGACATTGTTTAAAAATACCAAATGTTCTTACTTTCTTTCTCTGTCACAATTTTGTCTTTTTTTGCCAAATGGTTAGTACCTTACAAAATCTTGGCCTTCAAATATAACCTTCGGCTATCTAGTAGATTCCAGATTGCATGTCGAATCGGTTTTACTTACTGAGGAGGATCTACACTATGTGCACTGGTAAAGATAACGACTTTTAAAATCTGGCTCTGAAGAAAGCTTTAGAGGAAAAAAAAAAACGAGATTTCAGTGTGTAGTTCAAACATAATCTGTAGCAGTTTACTGATAAGGCGCTTGTTGGAATAAGAAGGTTAATAATAGAATGAAGCTTGTGGCCGATTACACCGTTATCACTAACAAATGTACCACGCTCACCAAAATGTGTGCTATAAATACAAGAGATCATTTGAAATGGAAGATGCATTGATCCATTTTACTGTTATGTTTGTTTCTCCGGCATTCGGGTGGTGCAGGGGTAACGTTTCTGCCCACCACCACGGAGAATGGGGTTTGAATCCTCCACGGGGCCTCCGGCTTGGCCGGGCACTCCAGTGAACACAATTGATCTGTCATTGCACTATAGCGACCAGTGGTGGAAAAAGTACTACATTTAGAGTAAAGTAAAAGTATCAATACCATCATGTATAAATACTCTGTTACGAGTAAAAGTCCGGAATTCAAAATTTACTTGAGCAAAAGTACAAAAGTATTGGTATCAAAATATACTTAAAGTACAAAAGTAAAAGTACTCATTATGCACAATGTCCCATTTCACAAGTTTACAAATGTATAAAAATCTTTTGAAGATCACAATGCATTGTGAGCTTGTAGATCGGCTATTTTCAAATGGCCGAAATGTATATACAGTAGGGCTGAAGTGGGTAATGAATGTTTTGTAATAATAATCAAAATCTACAAAGTAACAAGTTTTCAAATAATTGTAGTGGAGTTAAAGTATAATATTTGAGTATGTTGTGGTGTAGAAGTAAAAGTATTGAAAATTGGAAATAATCCAGTAAAGTAAAAACACCTCAACATTTTACTTAAGTACAATACTTGAGTAAATGTACTCAGCAGGGAATGGACCTGGGAAGAATAGCGTGTTCCTACGCTGAAGCTCCTCACTGCCAGGTGAAAAGAAACGGCTGGCAGCGTCACATGTATAGGAGGAGACACACGGTTGTCTACAGCTTCGCCAAGACCAAACCGTAGAGGTAATCAATGACAGGGACTACATGGGGGAATTGGGAATTAGCATAACGACTAAATTGGGAGATAAATGAAAAGTAAAAAAAGGCAAAAAAGATTACGGAATAAAAGTTTTGTTTCTCTGGTTGATGAAAATGAAAATCAATATTGTATAAGTAAGATGAATCTTTGATCTTATTTTACTCAGCTTGTGTAATACAATTTATAATGTTGACATTTAGCCAATGCACTTATCCAGAGCTACTTAACTGATGAGATAACTGAGGAGTGGGTGGGTGCTTCATACTTTTTAGTTTTTTCCTATACACAGTGGTTAAACTTTCTGTTATACACTGTATGATATTAGTTTTTTATGAGACCAATGTATTTTAGGATGTGAATATTTATGTCCGCCCGGGGAAGCTATGTTATTTAAAAAAACGTAATAAAAGTTTTTGAAAAGGAAAGTATACAAGATTGGACTAATAGCATGAACTCTGGTTCAATCAACAAGAAGGCGGTGAAGTACTGTAAATAAAGTACTACAAAGTAACATACAAAGCACATGTGAACAAACTTGTAGCATGCAGTACAGAAAATTGTCCTCAACTCAACTTACAGTCTGCGTAAGTTAGCCTGGCATGGCCCGACTAATATCACTTCCAAGGGATTTTTTTTTTGCAATGGCAGATTCGTCTGGAACGAGGCTATGCGTTGTTATTGCTAAGCTAATCGTCAGAATTCTGATATGGCCGGACAACATATTGGTCAAGCTGGAGCCGTTTGATAACATATCAATAACATAATTTACATTAATAGCGTAGCTATATATTAAGGAAAATATATACAGTAGTAGCCCAAACCATATGTGTTTGAGGTCATACACTACATCAAACTCTAATCTTGCAGTAAGAGAATGCTTTATTTTTGTACTGATATGATTTTAAATGTTATTTTTAGGACTTTTCAGTGTAGAGAGACAGGAAACAGGGGAGTGGGGGAGTGACATGCACTAAAAAGGTCTACCGGGCCATGCAGGAATCGAACCCAGGATTTGCTGTCAGGCATCAGTGCCCTATATGCGGTATGTCCCTTAACCACTCTACTATCTACAGTTCTGCACACACTGTCCTGATATTTTATCCACTTGAACCATATTCTGGGTTGAACATTCGGCAAAGATATGTGATCTAACAACGCATTGCGTTGTGAGGTTGTACATTGGCTATTTTTGTGGAAGATATTTGGCGTACAAACAGGAGGTGGCCAATTTAGAGCCCTAGGGAACTTTGGTCAACTTAATAAAGTTTTTAGCGGTTCAGTATGGCCACTTAAATGGCTATTTTCTGTCGTGCTGCAAAAATAGCCGAACTACAAGACCCACAATGCAGGTAATGTGAGCTTGTGTGTAAGCCTTTTGAAGATTTGTGAACATTTTGGCCTATAATGACAGCAGGTTGAAAGCGCTAATCACGTGGTCAAAGTACAATACAAGAATCTGTCTTCGTGGCAATGGTGCAAAGACATTGGAGCAAGGAGGTAGACCTCATGTACTGTAGAATCCCACGGAAGAGCGCTAGACTTGAATTCAGCAGCAGACTATATAGTACATATACCTGTGCACAGCCTCTAGTTCAATGCATTTCAGTGTCCTCAACGAACCATTCTCCAAATGGCTTTTCTTTGCAGAGAGCACACAAGGTGGTAATTTATGTTGCCCTGGTAATAACAGCAGAGCGTGTGGAATGGTTGATGTGACAGAAATCAGTCGATTAGTGTACAACAGTTCCGATACCATACCACTTAAAGTGAGTTATTAAAAATTCCCAGACAGCCTCCTGCCAACACCATGTCACATAGCACCTAGCAATTATACCCAACATTCCAGCAAACTATGTTTTTTCAACCAGAAAGCAGTCATTATCGTCCATTATGCAGCATGGCTGCTCGGTGAGCTTGGACTTAAAGACCTGGCAAAACAGGAACACCCTCTAGGAAAAAAAAAACATCATATTGCCCGCATTGTTTCTCCAAATGAACGTTATTGTCCCATTGTCAATGCACTGTCTGGTAGACAGAATGTGCATGAATCTTTAGTGATGTTTTGGGGAGAAAAAAAAAAAGAATTGCTTTCAAAGGGGAATTGCAGTTACTAGGCAACGAGCACTAGAGCCAGTCTCTGTCTCTCTCCCATGCAGTCTTTTTCTCTCTCTCTCTCTCACACACACGCGCACACACGCACACACACACACACACACACACACACTCACTCACACGCACACCACCACGCACACGCATACGCACAAGCACACGCACACAGTAAGTCAATACTTTGCCTGGAACCAAAATCCTCCTCTGAATAGGGTTTGACCATGGATAGGGGACTTAACCCATTTCCTATGCTCACGTGTAAAATGTATTCCCCATTGAAATTGAAAGGCAGTGCTTGCATGGTGGCACAAGCTCGCAAGTGTTGAAACCCAAGCCGATATGCTTTCTGTTACAACCAACTGATGGCCTTTTTTTGGGGGGGCTTTTGCTCAGGGCTCAAATGGAGTAGGAACCATGATGCACAGGCCAACCGTTCCTGTGAACGACACCCAAATATATATCTGCGTAAACACCACCAAGTTAAAAATATATATACACCACCAAGTTAAAAATATATATATAACAGCCACTCCACACGATCATGCACTCACTCTCCCATCCTGATCACACATCAGGCACGCAAGATTTTCACAAGTAACAGTGCAAGGGAATCCAGGAATTGTTATTTCTCAAGATATCGGGTCACTAAAAAAAATGTTTTTCTTTTTCGACTGCCAGCACATAGTCACTCAGCCCTGCAATATTGGGCACAGTAACTGAATGCAGTCGCAATGACGATCTCCATCCAAACCAAATGTGGATGCTTTTTTTTCTCTTTTCCCCATCTGTCATAATGGGACAGTACGTAATAATAAAATAGATTAATGGCTGATCACTTTCAGCAAATCACCTCTGAATCTGAACCATTTTGAACAACTGCAAATTTACAGGAATTTACTGTGACTTTTACAATTAATAATGACAGAATGACAAAATGTTATTGATGCTCAGAATGCAAATGATGTGATTTTATTGGGCAAATGTATGATTTGTCAAGCATCCATTTAAGTTGATCTGCACTTGTGTTCAACTGGAAAAAAAATGCATTTTCAGTTATTTTTTTCTTTGCGTAGCAACACAGTAAAATCCTCAGTGTTAATTTATCTAACTCTGAGACTAGAGACTAGAAATTTGGTTTCATTTGCACACTCCGAGTTCAATTAGCCCAACACTCAGGATTTTACAGTGCAATGCCACATGCTGACACCAAGTGGTATCGACTGGTTGGAAGAATAAGCAGCTGGGACCACTGGGGATAGCAGGGAGCTCCTGGAGCGTCCTTTAAGCACAATGACACTTTGTAGAGGGTTGGGTTGTGTAGTTAATGTACAGTAGATTACGAAACCTGGTTCTGTTTCTTTTGTCTTTTTCTGTCTTAACGTAAAACTTCCAACTTCTTGATTTTTTTACTATTTGAAAATCTTGATCAAGATCTGCCAATTCAGTCCGGGTCTTCTTCCTGATTCAATTAGCAAAAAATCAACAGGGTTTTCTAATTAATATAATGGCAAAATCCACTTTGATTGCATTAATTTATGTGCTAAAACAATGACTTTGGGACCTGCTTCACTGTGCAATGTAAGTCAATGGGCTGATTTTTTTTGTTGATACCCTTCTAATCAACGGAGCAACTATTGAGACATCTCCCCAATATTTGGAGTTACATCGTGGCAAGTAGGCTACACAACTCAAACCTCTCCTCTACCAAAGTGCCATTGTGCTTTAAAGGCTGTTTCTCCAATGTTCCAGCTGCCAGATCTGCAGCAGCAGCTTGCGTGACAGTACAGCTAAACATGTGTTCACAGAACCCTCCTCAAACCCTCCATTATCCACCTGTGCATCTGTCCATTGTTTGGGCCCTTTCAGTCCAGTAACAATGCCTGTAACCTCCCTTGACTATTTTCTGATATAATTTTACTGAGGCACTTTTATAAAAAATATCATTTTGTCAAAGGTCTACCTCCCAGCAAGGATACATTTTAAGCTCTGCTTCTGTGCAAAATAAATAAGTGAAAGGGGAATGAACAGGCTGTGGGTGCACGCAGAGAGAACAATTGATCAAAAGAAGTCTTATGCCAATAGAAATCCACGTCATTTCTTGGAGACAGAGAGGCAATATGTGACTCATAGCAATTTGAGTACTTATGATCCAGATTTCATTGGCTGTTTGGCATCAAAGGGAACTATAGGTAGCAAAGACCTTGCATGTTACCTTTGTCCCAAAGAAACAAAGGACACGTTCATTCAACACAAGTGAAACAGCTTTCATTTATGTAATGATATATTGCAATATTTTGAGCCTTGATTTAGGTGATATTTTTGGGTGAAAAGTAAAACAAAACATTTTTTGTTAAAAAGGTTAAAGCACTATATTCTGATAGTAATCATTGCTATAGCTTGCTTGTTCAGAAACAGGGGCCTCCCTGCCTCTTCAGCTCTTTAATAAACAGAAAATACATTTTCAGGTGGGTTGCAAATTTTCAGGCAATCAGGAGAGAATACCCATTTATATATATATTTTACAATTTTGTCTTCTAATTTCTTTGTGTCATCACTTTCAATTTCACTTATTTATCCTGTATCATGTGTGAGTTCTCACTCTATTCTATAGCAATGAGTACTATCAGAATATAGAGCTATTTAACACTTATTTTAACTCTTTCAGTGCCAAGAGTATTTTCATAAAGTACTCCCAAACTGCCAGGAATTTGCGTTTTTTTAAATTTTTAAATTTTGTAACTTTTCATTCAAATAAATGATCTGATTGGGGTTTTAAACCCATAATACAGTTCTACCAGTAGAGAGCAACAAATCGACACATTGATGATCTCGCTGGCTCACTCGCCCCCTCCCAAACAGGCTCACGTCATATCCGGTCAGAACCGGATGTTGACATTTTTGACAATCGTTGATCGCGCTAAATTACGATGTAATACACGACTACGATGACTGATCGTCACCCAGACCAAAGAGAGTAGACGTGGACCTCTCCGTTTGTTTTTTATAACGTGTGAAAAACCGTGACTTTCCCTATTCTGGCCGAAAATCAACGGAGAAAAACAACGTGACCCGGAAATGAAATTTTTTTTTTCACATCCATTTCCGGGTGAGTCTGATGTAGTCAGGAAGCGAAAGTGATCATGAAAAATACACAGAATAGCGCGACCACAGTCAAAAGTAAAAACTCGGGATTTCTCGTGCTGGCACTGAGGGTACTCGGGAAAAACTCGGGATATGTCGGGGCGTGGCACTGAGAGAGTTAACAAAGAAAATCACTTACCCTACCTTTAATCATGTCATTATTATTATGAGATTTTCCTAGTATTTAGCAGGTCATTATACAGAACATTTCATTGTCTGGATTCACAGCAGTAGCCGATATCCCCACAAGAGGACATACTTTAATCAATGTTTTAAACCTCAGCCAAAACATGCCTAGGGTAGAAAGAGAATAGAAGAAATCAGGTCAAGATTCATTGGCCTTGTTATAGCTCCTAATTGTACTTACAATACAAAACACATACATTATTTATTTTTTAAATGCATTACAAGGCATTATGAGAGATTGTAACATAATTCAACCTGGATCAAAGATCCTACTGTACATGCGCAAAATCTCTGTCTGTCCATCTCTGTCTGTTATCTATAGTAAAACATCAACAAATGTTGTGTGAACCAAGTGTTAAACCAAACAAAACTTGACAAGCACAACGTTCACTGAACAGAAAGCAATACTTCCTCACTGTTATGCTGTTTTATTCTAGTGTTGACCTCAAAACTGGACATACTGAAATGTTATGGACACATCTTGAAACTAGAAAAAGTGCTCCTCGGAGCACAGGTCTCCGCCAGGTCAGGTAGGTTATTGTGGCCTCCTGGTGGCGCTATAATAGGCCAATGTGAAAAGGGTGCCATTTCTTCTTAGGCCTTGCACGGCAATCGGACACTGCATTCATGATTTGAGGCATTTGATCAAAATTGCTAAATTAGACCTGCTGGTGGCGCTATAACAGGCCAATGTTTAAAGGGTGGCATTTGCTCCTCAACATAGTGTGAATGTGCGTGAAAAGAATGATTTGCAGCATTTTGTTCAAAACAAGCCACTACTGCAAACTTTAGATGTCAATCTTAGCCAATCGGGATGGAATATGAAAAATAAAACACATCCGTCTTGATCACATGACTATAGAGATCATGTGTACCGATTTGCGTGAAATTTGGATAAAATTGGAAGGAGTAATGTAAAGAAATATGTTTTACATAAGTCGGCCCCCTGGGGGCGCTATAAAAGGCAGATGTGAAAAATGCAGGGCAAAGGTTTTTCCTTGACCTCTAGGGAGTGCGCTTACAAAGTTTTACACAGATCGGTGCAGTTATAGGTAAAAACACGAATCGGCCTGTTATAGCGCCACCATGAGGCTGATTTGAAAATGTTCAAGTGGCATTTGTTCCTCGGCATAGGGGAAATATGCGTGCAAAATTTCAAGGAAATTGCATGCTGTGTTCATGATTTGAGGCATTTTGTTCAAAACGGAGCACTCCTGCAAACTTTGGAAGCCATTTTTAGCCAATCAGGATGGAATATGAAAAATCCGAAAGACAGGTTTTGTTTAATGACTACAGAGATACTGTGTACCGATTTGCGGGATTTTTGGACAAAATCTGTAGGAGTAATGTCAAAAAATATGTTTTGCACAAATCAGCCACCTGGTGGCGCTATAAAAGGGCCATGTGAAAAATTTGGGCCAGAGGTTCTGCTGTGGCATCCAGGGAGTGTGTGTGCACAGTTTCACTGCGAGCAAGCCAACGGTGCCGGAGATTAGCTGTCCACAGACAGAATGACGGACACACGGACGGACGGACGGACGGACGGACGGACGGACGGACGGACGGACGGACAGGGGGCAAAACATACTCTCTCGCCATGCCTTTCGGCCTGGCGGAGACAATAAATCGGCTCAGGAGACCTTTATAATTTGAAATGTCATGTTTTTTGAGAAGGTGGGTTATTCATTCATAGCATCATGTGCTATCTATGTTTTCTCTTGCAGTTTTACTTGGATTATGCACTTGGATTTAGAAATAAAGGAAAGAGGGTATTGAAGCCAACAACAGTTTGAGAACCAATAAGGTAGATGATGGCATCATTCACACCGATGTCCATCTGGTATGCAAACTGCAGGGGGTCCAGGGAGTCACTCACATTTTTAGAGCCATTACATAAACCATTTGTTGTGAGCACGACAGGATGCTGATACCTTATCCATGGGCCTTCAACAGGTGTTTCGGGACCCCAGGGGGTCCTCAGAGTAACTACAGGGGGGCTGCCACACGTTTGTACGATAGCAACTATTTCCCCCCAAAGAATTAAGATCTCTGAAAAAACATGAATCCTTTATTAGCAAAGGAAAACAAGCAAACACAAACCAAAATCTTTACACAACACTGATGATGCCAATGAAGCCATCAAAGCTGCAGCATCACTTGGAGGCAGTTAGGAATACTTCCAAGCTAATCTCACATCTCTTAACAGTCAACAGACTCTGATGAGACAATCAGTTAAATATGGCGAGCTAGCTTTGAACGCCTGTTGGCAAGTTGCATGGAAAATCCTTTTCTCTCTCTCTCTCTCTCTCTCTCTCTCTCTCTCTCTCTCTCTCTCTCTCTCTCTCTCTCTCTCTCTCTCTCTCTCTCTCTCTCTCTCTCTCTCTCTCTCTCTCTCTCTCTCTCTCTCTCTCTCTCTCTCTCTCTCTCTCACAATATTGCAGTTAGTAGGCCTATTCACATTCACACTGTACTTTTCTCTGCCGTTACTGTACAAACCAAGCAGTGGCAAATGGCAGATAAGTGCCTTGCTAAAGAGCACATGAGGAGTAGTTGATTAGGAGGACGTGAATTATTAACTGGTGCAGATTTTGACAGTGTGTTGAGGGATTAAGATTGGCAAGATACTGTATAGTCACAAGTCCATATCTCTAAATGTACTGATTGCTGTAATGCTGATACGATTTTGTTAATCCAGCATAATGTCAGAGTGCTTAAAGGACCACAATCTGGCATGTTTAGTCCATTGACTAGGACTCACAGTTGGATGATATTACTGTACACCATTTTCCAAAGAATATTTTTTGTTTGAATTTCAATTCAATTCTGAGACACTCAGGGCCAGAGTACATAGACAAACATTAAATAAATAAACAGCTAAAAAACATAAAATCATAAATAGAGGCTGACTCTCCAGTGTTTACACAGCCTGGATGAGTACCGGAGACAGCTCTTCCCAGGATTGACTATATCCTCAATAATACTGTTCCGGGACTCATCCAGGTGAGACATAAATCCATACCTAGAGTTCATTATGAGAGCCTCACATGTATGGATTCCACACGTTACAAACAGGTGACTGGCACTGTGCCAATCATCTAGGAAGCTTAAAGGGATAGTTCACCTCAAAATGACTTTTTTCCTATCGATTAGTCACCCCATGGAGACTTGAATTCATGGATATGTTTTAGTTTTTGACGCATTCCTAAGCCAATAGTTTGATAACCGGCAGCGGTTCCAATAGGAGACACAAAGAGTCACCTTTGTGTCTCCTACCGGAACCGCTGCCTACCGGTCCGCTGGTCATCAAATGATTAGCCTGAGGCTACGAGCTCAATCCATGGTCTTGAAGGGCGGACCCAAACACAGCCGCATGGATTTGTGCGTGGCTTCCGATTGCTTCACCAATCTATGTCCCCGCCTCCCCTCCCCTCCCCCCCTCGGCCTGTGCACGGAGCACGCTGACGTCACCAAATTTAGAGCGACGCCCCTCTGCACTCTGATTGGTTAGGAGATAACAAGGTCCAAGACCATCGTTCATGCATCGCTCCCCCAGGCTTTTTTTCTTTTGTAACAAAAAAAAAAGCCTGGGTTTCCGAGGCTATCAAATGATTGACTTCGGAATGCGACAAAACCAAAAAATATCCATGAATTAAATTCTCCATGGGGTGAACTATCATTGTATTTTTTGGGGTGAACTATCCCATTAAGTAGAAGCTAGAAGGCATCATTGTAGGCCACTTTAAGCCTCCGCATGCTATCTTGTACGTATGTGCACCACAAGAAAGCTGTATAAATGGGAGAGCAAAATCTCTGTCTGTCCATCTGTGTGTGCGTGTGTGACCCGAGAGAGTGCCGTGCCCGGTGTCGAGATGGTCAGATAGGCGGTTGTCCAGCACTGCCAATCCGACCTCTATTCCCAAATATAGAGATCCGGTTGTCCAGAACCACCGATCCCACCGATATGTGTAGCCACTGGATTGCACTGATTTCAGTTTAGTATGAACTATGAACAATTTACAGGGACTTGAAATTTGCTTGAGATGTAATCAAACACAGTAAATATTGTGGAGATAATTTCTGTCAAATGTATGTTGTCGCTTAATGCTTAAACAAATATTTATTGTGTGCATGCGGGTGGCGCAGGGTGAAGTTCCTGTCCACCATTGTGGAGACTGAGCTTCAAATGCTTCATGGTGCATCCGGCTTGGCTGGGCGATCCAATGAAAACAATTGGGGGTAGTAGTAAATCTTTATTTCGGTCCATTTAAAACACAAACAACAAAATACAAACATACATTAGAGTGCACTTATACAAGTGGTACCGAAAAGGTGTAGGCTGAAGCCGTGGCTTATTTTGCCTACCCTTTTTGAAACTTCTTTGGTTAGAAAAAGAAAATGTAGTAACACATTGGTTTAACTAAACTAATTTCATCAGATAAATTGATAGAATAGAAAAGAAGAATCTACGCAAACATTGTTTTTAACAAAACTAAAGCAAATCTAAAGGAAAAAGACAAAGCTTTTACAGAGCAACAGAAGTTCAAAAAAAGATGTTCAAAAAGTTTCACAACAAAATAAATATCAGTTTCAAACATTGTTTTAGCGGAAGAAAGCATAATTCAGAAGAGCTATCCAGGCACCAAGACAGAAAAAAGACAAGGGTGGGAAGTCAGGTAGGAAAGATTAATCTCAATTGACTGCATTTCCTACTTGCATCGTTCCTGACTTGCATCATTCCCAAGTAGGTTAAAAAAAGGACAAACTTGACAGAAAAAACTATTATAACCCCCCCCCCCTGTAATTTTCCAGATTTTCACTCAATCTGGCCACTTATTTAGTGCACGTACATTTATACGTTCATACATATGCGTGTGTGTTATTACAGTATGTGTGAAAAAAACTCTAAACATTTATCTTCAGTCTGTCAGTCATAAAAAACACATAAAATAAGTTATCAAGACAAGGACACAGTGACCGCAAGCAACACAATTATTATAGACTTTCACTGACTGTGCATTTACGTTTTTTTATGTTCTTATGCATGTAACACATCCAAGTTCATAAAATGTTTTCTTGAACAGATCTAAAACCCATGTGACTGAAGTTCTGAACATAAAAAGAGTAATGCTGTCTCCATCTTTGTTGGAGGAATGCCAGCAAAGGGAGATGATTGAATGTACCTAACATTATTTATTTATTTTTCCATTATTATTATTACAAAATAATAATTTGTTACATGTCATTCATTTCCCCTGTGAGCTTGTGTTGTACACTTGCATTGCACTTTCTCCTGTCTGAGTTTAGGCCTATGACAGTGCTGTTCTGATGACTGCGATAAAGCAGTTTGTTCAGGAGACCCTCTGGTTTCAGTGGTTGGTATGTCACACATAGTTATAGAGATTTAAAAAAGAAACTCAGCCGCTTGCGTGCTGTTTGCAACAGTTTTATGTCAACTAGGATGGCTGAATTTCCACTTTGCTTTGTCTGGGGAACAACCAGTGCCATGGAATCGCTGGAAGCAGTCTTTTGAGACGAATTTTAATGGCTCTCAATTTAACTGGTATCACACACACGGTACTCCTGCCAGTGCCCTTGACCAAGGTACTGGCATTACAGTTGGTACCAGAGCACTACAAGGTGCTCACTGCTCCTTGTGTTAAATGAAGAGGACAAATACAATAGAAGCTGCCAAGAAAATTAAATCCAAGTTGTAATATAACAAGAGTATCAGTCTATAGAGACCATTACTCCGTCCCTTTTTCATCTTAACACAACTCGAATCAATTGAAGTTGTTGTCTTTTGGCTCCATGATAAAACACATAAGCCTGTATTGATGTGAACACATCAAGGTTGGCAAGGTTGAGAGACAATGGGAAAGTGCCTAGAGCTATGGGCAATCTTCCCATGATTGGAACCCCCAACTGAACTACTGTGGATGTGCAGAATATTTGTTGGAAAGCACAGTGTTATTGTGTTGCCTGTAGAATTGTTGGTCTAATTCAAAGTTCTGTGTATTACAGAATTACACTTAAGGAGGCAATGCCATGACCATGATCTTATTTCATCCCAAATAATGATCATTGGATATTATTATATGGACAAACCCCCCTGTTTCCAATGCCCCTTTTGTTAATTGCATTGGGCTTCTTTCTCTCTAGTAGTCTATTCTGTTGCTATAGCTTATTGCGCATATTGCATATTAAGTTTTGCATATTGCATATATTGCATTGCTTGGCCCCCGTATTGCTGCTGGCAGCTATATTTATATTTAATATTGTTGTTTTGTTATTTGACGGTAGTTGCTGAATCCAGTGTTAGAGTACCCAATGCAGTACCCGTTACCACAGTACTAATACAGTTAGATATTACAATCAATGGATTATTTATAAATGAAGCATTGCGTTAGTTCATGCAGGGCACAGGAGTCTCATTCGCATCAGTCTGCTGATTGCTTTCAATCAGCCACGTTTACCTACACACCAATCACACCTCATTCCCTCAACAAGGCGCTCCGTTTAAAGTTATACAGTGCAGGTCCACAAATAACGATTTTTAGCAGCCTCTGCTGGTCATTACCGTCACTGCAGGCCGTTTGTTTATTCCTCTGTTACCCAGAATTCCATTTTCATTTTCCGTTTTCAACGGCAGACGGAAGCGTTTCAAAAAGCGTTCTTTTAATTGTTTTATACGATCTGTGGATCGTTTCTCTTAGCCAGTGGAGCTTTAGTTACCGTGAGCTGTGTTTTCTTTTTCTGTTGTTTTTCGACCTTCAAATCATACAATCTCTTAAAATCAGCGTGAGTTTCCCTTTTGTTATTAGCGCGGTAGTTCCTGGCCAAACAGGAAACCAGTGCGGTAGTTCCTGGCCAAACAGGAAACCGGTGCATTTCCTTTTCCGTTTTCCGGCCGGATGACGTCATTTTCGCGGGAAAGGCTCACCGAGCCACCTTTTCAATATAAATTATAATAGAAAAGGCTTTCGGGGGTGAAATTCATGGAGTGGGTGTTGTGAAACTTTTGCCACTCACAAAAGATATACAATTTAACTTTAGTTTTGTTGAAAAAGTTACCTAGTATTACTTTAAATACGGCTCCCTCATACGCTGGATCTCTGCTTTTCAATTACTGCCACACACTGCTGCTGCTGCTGCTGCTGGCAAAGCTTGCCTTCACCACCCCAGCCTCCACCTTATAGTTCAGTCTTGCATTACCCAAATGTTTAAACTGAATGTTGAGAGCGAAATTCATGTGTGCATGGCTCTTAAGTGAACTGGAATTCAATGTTTGCATGGCTCTAAACTAAATTCAATATAGCTTTATATGGCTTTAATGTTAAAATGCATTCAAGTTTGCATGTCTCAAGTTAATCTGATTAAATGTCTTGCTATGGGCCCGCTCTTGCATTCCTGTGGGGGGTTTTGCATAGCATTCCCTGGTTTTGCTTAGCATGCTGCTTAGCTAAATTTAGGGAACATCTTAAAGAGCCATTAACGCCAAGTCTAACTGAATTCCATTTGTTGCAATAAATGGTTAAATCTACTTTGACCTGAGTGTTCCTGACTGAAACAAGTCGAGAACGATGCAATTTTGGAATGAATGCTCCACCTGTTTATGCAATACCGGGTGTACTTGTTGTCAGAGTACCCAGTGCAGTACCCACCACCATACGAATATCGTCAAATGGAGATATGGGGATCCCTGATTCAGTCAAAACCTGCTGACGTACAGTAGTGTTGATGACATACATGGGCATAAATGGGAGACAGACATACCCGCAGACAGACAGACAGACAGAGAGACAGACAGACAGACAGACAGACAGACAGACAGACAGACAGACAGACAGACAGACAGACAGACAGACAGACAGACAGACATGTTGTGCATTGCCCTGTAAAAGAATTGAGTCCTATTGTGCACGCTAAAATTATATTGGTGCAGCAGCTCTAACGTGACGCAAAGCTCGGCCAATGCGTGAAGCTCATGGGTTGGGTAGGCCAATCAGGGAAGGTGATACACCCTCCACAGACCCGTGGACAGACAGACAGGAATTCATGTTTTTTTGGTTCCACCAAAATCCCACTCGGCTTTGCACCTCGGCGACACACGCGCCAAGTTTGAAGTCGATCAATCGGATGCTGCCTTAATTATGCCCGGGAAAGTCAGATACACACACGCACGCACGCACATTAACTCCTGGTCACATGGGCCATTTCAAAGGAAATGCATATGGTGACTGAGTTGTGCTGTCAAAATTGGCCAAGAATACGATACGATACGATAATACTTTATTGTCAGTTCACACTGAAATTTGTCTTGCGACCCAGCAGCCATGTATGCAACAATAAACAGTACACACATTTGACATGACACAAGAAAACAAAACAAAATTTAATGATGTTTGAATATTATTTCTTAAAAGAACACAGTTTCAAACGATTCAAACCAATCAAAATCGGAATCTACCGGTATCTATTTTTAATATCAAATATCGTATGGCATAATACTAGACCGCAGATGTCTCTTTCTTTCTTTCTCTCTCTCCTGCACCGTGGGTTGGTGTTGAGATGGTGCTCTTGTGAGGTCAAATGAATGATTCATACTTTATATCTTATTCTATAGTGTCATTTTAATAATGTTAGGTAATAAAATGGTTAAATACAAGCCTGGGCTTGTCCGGAGAACGGACATGCATTGCTCCGAGCAATGTGCTCTCATGGAACAAAATCTTTACCCTTGATATTGAACAGGAAACTACTGTATAATCAAACCAATCTATTCAGTCAGACTAAGTGTAGTCGACACTTTTGTTTTAGTCACATACTGTACCCATTTAGGGCGATAATATCAAATATCACAAGAACGGTGGTTTGTAGACAAATACGCTCGCCCCAAAACACGCTCGCCCGGGTCAAATCCGACAAACCTCGGAACGGTCGCCACCAGGTATTCCTAAACGTAACCTCAGTAAAACTATGCCTAACCTTAAACTCAATAAAATACAAGAATACAAGAACCGCTCCGGGTGAACGGTCCACGGAAAGAATGAGGGCGACAGGGAATTAATGGAACCTCGACTGATGATGAAAATCTATGCGATGCACCCATATGTACGACACTGCAGCAAAATGACAAACAAAAAAACATAGTTACGTTACGTGTGTTTTGGGGCGAGCCTTCCTGCAGACTCCAAGCTACACTTGGATGTTATGCTCTCTCCATTGCTGAGTGTCTGCAGACCCCTAGCTGTGTAGAACCGTGGCACTGAACATGCACGTGGCAGACAAGTTCACAACCACACTCGACCATAGAAAGCAATCTAAAACTCTGTTTGGAATTGTCTCATTTCCAGGTTGTTACTATGGCTTCTCCTTATGTAGTACAGTAACTTTCATTACAAGGTTGATGAATATAGTGCAAAAACCCCATGTTTCTATTTAAAGAATGTATTATTGCCCCAAAATATGACACTAATTATATTTTAATTGTTGGCAAGTGGCCATGGTAGGCCTATAGCCTAAGCAGAATAATCCACTTCCTTATTTAAAAAATATTGCACTTCACTGTTATTAGCCTCCGCATCATGCATTTATTTTTTTACAACCACACAGCTCGTCATGGATTATCCCTCACTTCAATTTAAAGCAAATATTCAGGGTTTATAGGACATATATTTCATAATTTTACAATGAATAAGTGCATGTGCAAAATATATCAAAAATTGACACAATATATCCTTCAAACCCAGAGGTTTTAATTGGCCCCCCTCTCAAATATTAGTCAGCACTATTGAATATGAGTGAAAATATTATTAAAAACAGCATACAGTAACCTATGCTGGTTTTTTTTGTTTAGTTTTTTTGTATCTGTCAGTGGGGGTTGAGATACAAAAATGGACTGCGAGATTTTCAGATTTTCTGAATAATTGCCACTCAAAAAAATAAATAACTAAAAAAACAAGGCCTATATAAAACCAAACCACAGATATAAAAACTACACCCAACAAAGACCAGGCTGCTTTTGGCTGCAGCCAGGACAAATAGGATTTCATCATCAGTGATTTTACAGCAATAAGGAAACTGGGGCAGAGACAAGACTGTTTTCCATATTGGCAAGGCTCCTGGATTAGATTTTGCGGACATCTGCTCGCTGGATAGCTGAATATGTTTTGTGAGAGCTGGGGTGAGGGGGAGATGCGGTGGGTGAATAGCAATGGAAAGCTACTCTCAATCTAACCATGACAGGCTGCGTGTGTTTTACAAGGGGAAAGCGGGGTTACAACCAACGTGTCATTAGAAGAGAAAGCATTACCAGCTCGTCATTGTGTGTGCGCTATAGCTGTACAGGAAGTTATCGTGGAAGCACTGGAGCAGCGACATACTGTCACTCAGAAGCAAAAGTAGGCTACAGTACATACAGACCTCACACACAGCGAAATGGGATATGGAAGGGAGATCAAATGGGCATATAGGTATACATACTATATTTAGCATTCAATCGCAATGTACATTTTAGGGCAACAACTATCCATTATCTTCTTAGCGTTTATTCTTTCGATTAGGCTACTTTTTCCAACGAATTGAATAACTGAAAAGCATGTACAAGGTGGATTTACCACCTTTTGCACCTTATGTTTAACCTCGTGTAGGCTACATACCTGCTGTTTTTACCAGCTTGTGCAGCAAGCTGGTCTAGAAACACACAAGAGGGGAGTGCCTGTGATGTTTTAATTGGTTTGAATA
Organism: Gymnoscopelus braueri; assembly: GCF_963280865.1. Classification (NCBI taxonomy): domain Eukaryota; kingdom Metazoa; phylum Chordata; class Actinopteri; order Myctophiformes; family Myctophidae; genus Gymnoscopelus; species Gymnoscopelus braueri. The sequence goes on from NC_137622.1 coordinate 25,979,564, forward strand.
AGGGGGCGTGCCGTCACTTTTTGACGATTGGTTCGAATAGTTGAATGACACACAGACATATAAAGGTAGACGCCTCCTCCGACTCTGGGGTGTCTGTATCGCGGCCGCCATATTAGAGGGGGCACGCTTCCTGCCTGACTACTGGTCAATCACAGCGTGTCTTTTCCGAGACTTGGCAGAATCTAGTTGTATAAAAATACGTGATAGTTGTTGTCCCGGAAAAGACGCGCTGTGATTGGCCTGGAGTCAAGAAGCGTGCCCCCTCTAATATGGCGGCCGCGATACAGGTCGCTCCAATGAACTGCTGCGGCTAATGAGGTATCTAGGTTGGACAGGAATAAAACTGGAATGACAGGCTTCGGAGTTTGGGCTATGGGATCTATCGCCATGGTTACAGCACTGCAAGCTATGGGATCATCTCTAGCTGCTGTCTACACACTGCCAGAACAGCAGAAGAACTCGCAGACGCTGCAAACTTAAATATTACTTTCATTTAGGGTCTGTGTCCACACACACTGCGTTTTATGAGCGAGAGGGCGCTTTGGATATCATCTTCATAGCACTAGCAACGATTCCAGGTCGGGCTTAAATGACCGGGTTGTCACACACACCTGGGGTATTCATTTTAAAATGTGCCCATCCCAAGCTGATTTCCCACAGGCTACTGCTTTGGGTAGCTGAAAACAGATCAGCAGCCTCCTTTAACACATTCACTGCCAGGTATTATTTTATTAATTCATCCGCTGCTGCCAGCGTTTTTTTACATTATATTGACGATCTTTGGAGAGGCGCGATTTGTACACAGATGTAAACAAGGGGTATCTGTGGGGTGAGGGAGGTTCTCCTCTATCCACCGGAACAACATTTGTTTTACCGCGATCGGCCATTTTGCTGCTATCGCCCATTGAATAAGGCTTGCTTTCACCCATTGCTCTCTCTCGCTTACAATTTCAAAATGAATGGTAATACAGGCACGGCACGTCTTTCATGTCTCTCACGCGAGAACCTCCTCCATGTCCTGCCGACTACGCCAGATGTAGCGATACGCTCCGAGCTGGGATCGAACCTCAGTCTCCCATTCAGCAAACCGACGCACAACCTACAGTGCCAATAGAGCTGAGCCTGATTGGCAGAGTTGTTGTGGCCAGGTCTTGTCTAGGGCCCTACACATGCATTCCATGCACATGACAGTGGCAGCCTCCTGTCCACAAGTTTAACTAAGCATATACCGTCTACACAGCACATAACTCAAAGTTTGCAAATACTTTGAGTGAACACATCCTCGGCCGGGTATGGACTAGTTTTTTTTTATATATACACAGATTTACAAATAAAAGGCTGTCTGAAACGGTATCCCAGTCAATGACATTTATGTCATTTGTTCTTGTTTGGTAATGTTTAGTAAAATGCAAGAGTTATGACAGTACACTTTAAGGGTTTTAGCTTGCCACAAGCTGGTATAATGACTGTCATATCTTTGTTATGCTATATGTATATAGACATCTTTGTTCTTTTAGATATTTCTTTACTCTTTTGCCTAACCCCTTTTGTATTTCAAAGAAGAGGGGTGAGGGAGAGGAATAAGACAGTGAAAGAGGCCAGGGCAACTGATAATGAATCCGTGCAAGCATGTGGCACGGACACCTGCTGTACAACTCTTTGATGAATATCTGGCTGTCATCGAGACATTGCCCCACTGGACGCCATAATTATAACTCTTTAATTTCTACCATCCTGCCACTGTGTCTGTGGGAAGCCCCGCGTTTGGTCCAGATCCATCACATGCTTATTACCACAGGTCATGTCTAAGTGGCCCCATTGCTTTGCCCCTCTGCCATTTCTCCCTCTCCCCTCCTCCCTTCCTATTACACGCTAGATCAGCCCATTTCCCAGACGTTAAGACCTTGTGGCCCACTTGGAAAATGTAAAATTATTCCACAGCCCACCATGTATCTATTCCAATTAAATTGAGCTTATTCTTGTGTTTCATAGCACTAACGAAGCCAAGCGCAGCATATTGCCTCTTCATCGTTTGTGTATGTTTATAGTCGTGATATTGTCCACAAAGCAGGGAGGGGGGGTCTGTTGGCTTAAAGGTGTAGTTCACCCAAAAATGATTGTTTTTGACGCATTCCTGATCTGCAGTAATATTCCAAAATGTAAAGTAATTAAAGTACATCTTTACAAGAGGAAAACCATATTTAAAGTGATCACTTAACCTGAACCTGCGCAGGTACTATTACAGTATATACAAATTACTAAGAGTGATATTTAGTTTTGAGAGGTTGGCATGCTGCCAAATATAGGCAGCCCACCTCAACTACTCTAGAGATTAATTTAAAATAATGGCTGGTGTATTTTGTTGCTACTTATCTCGCAGAATACTTTTGACAGAGAAATGTTATCTACAGACATGCTGGAAAGGCATGAATGAGTGGTGTTTGTGTAGCAAGAGTGTGGTGTGTTTGTGTGGGCATGCATCTGTTTGCATTAAATACATGGTCCATAGTTTTAAATACATGGTCCATAGTTTAAAGGAGTAGTTCACCCAAAAAAGTATTGATTTTCTATCAATTACACACTCCATGAAGCATTGAATTCATGGTGATTTTTTAGTTTTTGTCGCATTCCTAAGCCAATAATTTGATTACCGGTGGAAAGATGCTAATGTATCCGTTAGGAGACTCAAAGGAGTCACTTTGAGTCTCCTACCGGAAATACATACAGTCATCAAATTATTGGCTCAGGAATGCGTCAAAAACTAAAAAATCTCCATAAATTCAAGGCTTTATGGGTTGTGTAATTGATAGAAAATAAGTAATGTTTTGGGTGAACTATTCCTTTAATATTTTTTACTTCATTCTGTTTGCATTTCGACCATCAAGACAATTTCATTTCCATAAAATAGCCATTGCTTTGAAAGCCCTGAGTCAAATAGTTTCCAAATACTAGATAAGAGAAAAACATCCAACAATTAGTAGGCCTACCAGAAAGTTTAGACTCAAGAAAGTTTTTGAAAGTGAATCTTTTCTATGGAAAAGCTGACAACAGCAACACAATTACTGCAAAAGACGAAGGCAAAGCACAGTTCAGTGTTACTGACGAAAAAACACAAATCATCACACACACATGCAAATGCCCTTGTTAAGGAATCATTCACATTTTAACACCACCTCCATTTTAATGGTGCTCATATATCATTGATTGAAATGGCACATGCTCATGAGCCCTGCCAAAACATATTGGCGTAATCGAAGCAGCAAATCCTTGGGGTATCAGAAACTTGTAACCGAGACCCGGGCCATCTGCTCCCCACACAGTAAACGTCAAATGGCGGTATAAATATGCTAAATGGTATCCGAACACTGTTTGTCAACATGACAACTGCCGCAGGGATTATTGTAATCTAAATTCTCATGGTGAGACGTCTAAAAGGTGGTTGATGTGAGAGAATTACACAACATGAAGGCCGGTACAGCATGACGTTGTCAGGCAATCGCACAGTCAATTATAGTCTGTACACAAACATTAGTTGTATAGTGTGGTGTCTATTATACCATTGGTGGTAGCCAAGCATTATCTGGGCCCTGTCACACGGGATGCGTTGGGAAGACAAAGTGGAGCACAAGTCTCCGCCAGGTCAGGTAGGCTATTATGGCCTCCTGGTGGCGCTATAATAGGCCAATGTGAAAAGGGTGCCATTTCTTCTTAGGCCTTTCACGGCAATCGGACACTGCATTCATGATTTCAGGCATTTTGTTAAAAGAAATGTGGTTTGCTAAATTAGACCTGCTGGTGGCGCTATAACAGGCCAATGTGAAAAGGGTGCCATTTCTTCCTCGGCCTAGTGGGGATGTGCGTGCAAAATGTCACGGAAATCGCACACTGCGTTCATGATTTGAGGTATTTGTTGAAATAGGACCTATCCTGCAAACTTTGGAAGCCAATGTTAGCCAAATAGGATGGAATATGGAATTTCGGACAGATCCGTGTTGATCACATGACTATAGAGATACTGTGTACCGATTTGCGTGTTGTTTGGACAAAATCTGTAGGAGTAATATCCAAAAAATGTGTTTAGCAAAAGTCGGCCTCATGGTGGCGCTATGACAGGCTGATCTGAAAAATGTGGGGCAGAGGTTCTGCTGTGGCATCCAGGGAGTGTGTGTGCGCAGTTTCACAGCGACCTGGCCAACGGTGGCGGAGATTAGCTGCTCGCAGACAGAAGGACGGACGGACGGACGGACACACAGAAGGACGGACACACGGACAGGGGGCAAAACATACTCTCTCGCCATGCCTTTCGGCCTGGCGGAGACACATTTTTTTTTTACGCAACATCCTCACGCTACTTGTTTATGGTCTCATAGTCATAGCCATGTGCTTGGGATAGGAAATGAGAATGGAGAGTATGGTATTGGCTCAGTTGACCCCTGCAGTGGGCATGGTTTTACTATATTGTTAACAATGATTCAACTTTGTGCATCTCTCTCTCACACACACAGACACACAATTTCTGCCACTCTTGACATTATGTTGTTTGTGCATCTCTCTCACACGCACGCACGCACGCACGCACGCACGCACGCACGCACGCACGCACGCACGCACGCACGCACGCTCAGGATGAACAAGGCTTAACAACCAGAGAGCCATTTAGAGACCTTCAACTCTGATATACAATATATGGCAATAATGTGATTTGTACCACTGGCTTCAACAAAGTACTCATTATCAAGGTATGTTTTTTACACAATAAAAGCTTAGTGAATAATGCATATGCACTTGCTGAACTGTTTTCTTTAAGATAAATTACATACTGTAGCTATAGAACCTCATGAAAAGCAGGCATAAGCAAAACCAACTCTCTTTCTACCTAGTTGGCATATAAATGAATTCCATATTTTAAAAGCATTTAATGGGCATTATTAGTTTCCTATTATCTACCTGAAACTACCCGTTATAAAGAGCACTCATACTGGGATGTAGCCAATACGTTTGTGTTAGTATCCCATTGGAAATCAATAAAATTGTATCTAGATAAGATAAAACATTATCTTATCGTAATTCCCTCACTGATGCCAAACCTGTTTTCTATCAGCTTATCTGCAACTAAACAGCGTTAATTTAACTCAAGAGTGTAAAAATTGACCTTTATCTGTAAATTGTTACACTCTCAGAGCTGATTTGACAGACCGGATTTTACTGCGTAAATATCGCTGCAAGAAGATGAGACTTTCAACCTTGAGGATGCTTGCCTATTTTATGTGTTCAGTGAGCGTCAGCCGTTGATGATGGCTCCGTCCCTGAGTGACATCTGGCGAAGTGGCTCTCCCCCCCATATGGCACTATCTAGTCCCTCATTTAAAATCATCTGGCAATCCGCCCGAGGCATGGGAGATGAGGGAGATGAGAGAGATGCCGTCGATGAGCGAAGCTCACAGCATTTGTCCGATGAAGGGGAGGGAGACCTTCTTATCAAACGCTCCCTGAGATTATCGCTGATGACATGGCGGCGGGGTCAACAGGGAGTGAAGTGTCCTCCCCTGGGCCAATTGACTCACTTAATCAAGAGCTGTGTTGGCGTGCCACGCTCCCCCATTCTTAAAACTCCTTCAACGGTAATGGGAGAACTATTCACCTCAGGGTTTTTTTGCCTTTTTAAAAGGTGAGCCCACTCTTAATGCAAAGTGTCTCATTGGAGGCACAGTGGAGGATTGATGTGGTAATATTAAATCAGCATATCTACTTGTCTCCGTTCCCATTGGACCGGTTTGACAGTTTGGGCTGATGTGTGGAATTTCAGTAGTGCCTTTGATGCAAGGCTAGAACTGCTGAATTTTCCCCTGAATCCACAGGCTTAAAAGAAAGTGTATTATGCTCCCGTTATCACCTAAAAGGTGACTGTCTCCACCAAACAGACTAGGACTTCAGACTACAACAGACTGCAACAGACTACAACAGACTGGCAGTCTGTTGGCAAAAGTGGGCATTTAGTTCAGCACAAACTGTCGGCCGACGCGCACATTGTTGTGCGCATGCGTTAGAGCTGGCAGCGCTGGTCTGCAAGATCCTGCCAGTGTTGCCAGGTCTGCTTATTATAAGCGACTTTGGGCTTGTTTTCCTGTAAAGTCGCTTGTAAATATTCATAGTTGCGGGTTGCTTTTGTTTGGGCTTGTTTCTGAAGTGTAGTTGCTTATTTGGGCTTGCTTTCAAGATTGTTTTTGAAAATAGCTGATAGGGATCAAGTAGTGAAACTGGTCGCTTCTTTTGGGCTTGTTTTCATAGACCTGGTCACTTGTTTCACTCACAGAATCTGGTAACACTGGAGCCAGCTCGGACCAAACCTTTACCCCCCTCTTCACTACCCCACGGCTATCGACGGCTCTACTGGTCGGGACACGACCGAACCTGCTCGGTCGTTCATCGACGGTAATAATCTAGTCCCGACCCGACGACACAGCACTATCTACAGCAGGTTGTCGGCAGGAGACGCTTTCCAACGCTTTCTGTGGCCGAGTCGGGCCGATATCGGTCCGGTGGAGAGCTGCCTTAAAACAGCGGTTCTCGAAGTGGGGTCCGGGGATCCCCAGGGGTCCGTGAGGGGGTTAAAAGGGGTGCCCAGCTAAATGACTGATAGTTAGGAACCAAATGGACCTGGTCTGTGTGCAACTTTGTACCAGTTAGGGTCCCCCATGCCAGAGTTATGGGGGCCATGGCATTACATACCAAACAGGGGGTCCAGTGACATAAAACAATTCAGTTATATTAACCCATTGAGACCGGTACAGCATCTGTCATTTTAGATTTAAACCACTTTAACCATTAGTTTATACTTTGGCTATTCAAAAATAGCAGATATACATGCAAGCTCATAGCGAGTGCTGCGCTATGAGCTTGTAGATCTGCAATTTTTTTTAAATCATGAAAATGTTTGCAAACCTTTGAATATATATATATTTTTAAGCAAACATTTGTAACTCAAATCTTTGCTTCTGGGGGTCCCTGGAACTAAATATTTTGAAATGGGGGTCCGCGGCCAAATGCGTATCATTTTGGGGGTCTTTGACATGATCAGTGTCATCAGAGGTTTGCTGCTCAGCAACAAGAACAAACTTGAGCCCTGCAAAATGTAGCCATAGGTTGTTAATGACATCTCTATGCCTTTTAAAATAATTAAATCATAAACATACCATAGGAAAGCTCGCGCCATTTGAATGCAAACTACATGAACCCTAGTAACCCTCAGACATTCAGTTATTTATTTTTCTGACTCGCTAATCGCTTTACCCACAAGGTGAATCCCTCTGTAATTTGCTAGCTATCCAATTTAGAGAGGATACGGAAACGGTCTGTGTGCATGCATGTGTTTGCAAATGACCGGATACAGTATGCATATTGGTCTGATTGGACTATAATGTTTAAAATATAACCTAGAAGAATGAAACCAAACCATTCTGATGCAGAAAATACATTCCAGTGAGTGACCAGGTAGGACCTGCAATCCCTTTCTGGCAGGAGGAAAACTGCTTTTCATGGCATATACTGTATGGCCTTTTACAGGTATAACCACTTAACCCCCAAAAATGAAACCAATCCATTTTGATGCAGAAAATAACTTCCAGTGACCAGATAGGAGCTGCAATCACTTTTTGGCAAGAGCAATAATACATATTATGGCTCATGTGGCCTTTTAGAGGTATGTCCACTGGCGTATTGGTCTGACAATATTGGAAATGTTATTATTTGAGTGCTTGGCAAATTCAATCGACCGAGTACAGAGGTGGATTACAGAACATGGATTAACTTGAACATCATACTATCGAGGTGGATTTAGCACAGATGGCAAGCATCGCTAGCAGTGTTGCTAACGACAGGGCAGGTTACATTGAAAGGAGAAACAGTGAACACTAACACAAATGATATAGCTGCAGTATAAATGTGAGTAAATATAAATGAACTCCATAAATTCAATAGTTATTCATATTTCCTTGGAAGCATGCAGACAATATAGACTCTGCCAAGTCTATCTTCGAAAACAGGCCCGGCCCCCAACCTAACTTTCGTCTTTCACAGAGACAGACTGCTTGACTGCAGTATGCCAAAAGACAAGGCAAATTTGTGAGCCTGAAACAGAAGCTATAGCGGAAATCCTCTCAATTTGTCTCAGAAAGCCGTTTGAAAGCCGTTTGACATCCAAAACTTTGCAACGGGAATCAACAGTAGAGATCATCGGAATGCAATGATGGAGGAGAGTTTAAATCAACATCTGAAGAATGTCTTGCTAATTAACAGGAGAGGAAGGAGGTGTGCGGTTATGCAATTAAAACAATGAGACAGACACAGACAGAGTGTATCACGGACACACCTTCTCACACCTCCTCACACACAAGCACAGACACAGAGTGTGAAGGCAAAAAGCTTGGTGGTCACAAAAACGTTCTCCGTTAGCTAATTATTTTCACTGGCTGATATATCCCCATCCTGTTCGCCCCAGGCACAACAATGATGGAGTCCACTCTCATGTGAATTGCCTGGCACTGGAAAGGTCTTTTTTTCGCGGCCTACCCCATGTCCTGGCTCCTGCCAGAGCTCTTCACTCTGGCGATGGGACCTCTTCATTGAATGCCATCCCTCAATTACATTGGCGGTAGAGATGGGGTAAGGCCAAGCGTATAAATATCCACTCCCAACGTCATAAAAATGCAAATTGCTGCATGGAGAAATAGAGCATCCACTGGGATGCTTGGCTTGGACTGGAATGTAAACATGAATAGGCCTAAATAGAGTCTATTAGGATTTGCCTGCGGCGCATTTATTTTACCCCACTAGCACATTCCTATTGTTTATTATCATTATTTATTTATTTCACTTTATTTAATCAGGGTTGGTTCGCTGAGTACCGAATGCTCCTTTTCAGCAAGGCCCTGCTAACGTTTCAAACATTCACACCTGGGATCTAGCAAATGTATGTACATTAGTAGCTTCTGTCCAGTATGTTAGGATTAGTCTCGCTGTGGTTTCATCTAGGACAACTGCTGCTTCCTCAGAGCCAGTTGTGATAAGCCTCCAACACTCCCTAGATAGAGTACAATGCTGTGCCACTTTCAAATACATTCCAGGTTGGTTGAACACGTTATTTTTCAACTCGAAATGTTTTAACCCATTAAGACGTGAGGCCGATTCGACAAATGTCTTCTAAATCCATTTTTCTGAAACACATATGTTGCTATATCAGTGGTGTCAAAGTCAAGGACCCCCAAAATGATATGAATTTGGTCGCCAAACCCTCATCTCAAAATGTTTTGTTCCAGAAGCAAAGAGTTGAGTAAAAAAAAATCACTTTAAAATGATTTTCAAAAATGTTCAAGATTCTTTTGAAATACCAAATCTACAAGCTTGCTGCGTGGCACAAAGTGACATGCTGTGAGCTTGTATATATGCACTTTTTTAATTGCTAAAGTATAAAATAATGGTTAAAGTGGTTACACAGATGCTTTCCCAGTTTTATTGAGGTTAAAAGCCATATATTTGCATCCTCACCATTATACACCACTTGATTTGACAGTGTAAATCTTTTCTGAACTACCAACACTGAACAAATTATAATAACACACATTTGAGATGGTCAATAGCTAGTAGAGGCGTCATATCTCATGTAAAATGTTAGATTGCCTTCATATTATGGACAGGGCTGTTGTCACAGCAGAATGCTGTGGAGATTCTGGAGAACATGCAGACTTCAACTGGCTACTGTTAGTGCCCATCACCTTCTTCAAAAGGGTCTTCATTTATCTTGTCAAACCCTTCCCATCCACAATTGTGCAGAGTGCCGTGGTTGGCGTGTCTCCACTGATCTGCTCCAGAGCTGCTGCGATAATTGGGACATTAAGAGCTCAAAAAGGGACCCAGCATGTGGAAGATATGTAATAGAGGAGTTCTGCCAAGGGAAAGAAAGGCTTCCAGTTCCCTGTAATAGCTTTCGATAATTTCTCTGCCACAGCTGGTGGAGTTGCAGCCCAACACATTTTTGTTGCTATCTCCGCCTGTCCGGAAGGCCGGGAGGAAGAGATTATGTTTTTGCACCGGTTTGTGTGTCTGTCAAACTTTTCATGCACACTGCCAGTAGGCCAAGGAAGACATTCCACCCCAGATCTCTCAAATCGGCCTCAAGGTGGGCATCACAAATGTAATATCCGGAATTGATTGGCCAATAAATGTCATCTGGATATGATTGGCCAAGCTTTGTGTGACCTAGTGCTCTGATTAGCTACTAGATTCGATGGGAAAGAACATCTACTGTAGTTATATATATATATATATATATATATATATATATATATATATATATTGTATTGTATAACCTACTCTTATATAAACATATGAAATGAAATAGCTATACGCTATCCTTCCCTTTTGCTCACTCTATTTTTCTCATGGCACTGTGCGGCACTCACGGTAAAGCGTGTCTGTGTGTCTGTGTGTCTGTGTGTCTGTCTGTGTGTGAGAGAGTGAGAGAGAATGAGACACAGAAGGACATGTTGTAACGTTACAATGGCAGATTAGTGTGAGCAACGTGTTTGTGATCAGAAACGTGTTGCAACTTGTTGCTTGTGATTGAAGTTGAATGACTTGCCACTCAATGAGCCGGAGTGCCGACCTGCAAAGGGTGATTCAAATAGCTGAAACAATTTTCTGCAATGGTTCCCTCTGTTTTTCCTCAGTGAAATCAGGTGACATTCTGTCCCTACATGGTGCTTTTATGCATGTCATGGTACACAGTTGGCACAAACCTTTGGAGCCCTTTGAAAGCATGTGATAAAGACAAACCTTTGAAGCCCCTTTGAGAGCATGTAATGTAGTCAAAGCTTCGGAGCCCTGTGAGAGCGTGATGTAGACAAACCAAGAGCAGATGACACGGGTCTCTTTTGTCTTGTACATTTCCGCACCTAAAACTGTGCCTTCTTTCAGGGAGTGAGGGAGTGTCACTCCCTGTCTTCTAACTCTTTTCACTGAATTCATTACTGACTGAGAAGCTACAGAGATTACAGATTTCCCACTTTCAAATATATATTTTTTATTAATCAAGGGAAATGATAAAGTATTTAGCAGTTTTACTTGATGATTCTATTCTATGTTATACTCAGGTGAGATAATATGTTAGCACCACTGCCTTAAACATAACAAGGCAACAATAATGTTGTTATTTCACAGATATCCATTGAGTTTCATTTATTATGAATATACTTATACTATTGTGTAAAATGTGTTACTGTTACTTTACCAGCATGAACATTTAACAGGTTTTTCTGTTTGTTTTGCATTTGAATATTGCATACTATATACTCTAATTTGTGATCCTCCCCCAGGTTTCTTTCTATTCCTTGGGAGTTGTTCCTCGCCTGACTGAGGGTCTAAGACAGCGGGTGTCTAATTTATTTGTTAAATGTGGGCCTGTATAAACCTTTGAGACTGTAACAAGTACATAAGGGCTATGTGCAGATGCCCATGTGATTCAGTCAGTGTCCATACTAAATAAAAACAATGGGCCCGATTCACTACGCTGTTTACGCCCATATTTTGAACGTAAAGGAATTTACACAACGTGAATTTTGCGGGAGGTCCGCTCTTTCTCAAGTCTGCCCAGAGGCTGATGGAACCAAAGCTTGTGTATATCATTACAATGCCCTATCCTTCATGAAAAATCTATTACAACAGTACCAAACCTCAAATAAGATAAGATAAATAAGATAGCCTTTTATGGTCTTAAAATGGGGCGTGGAGCAATGCAAATGATCTTCCACATGAACGCGCCTTTGACCTTCAGGCAAAAATGAGGAAGAACTGTGATCCGCACATTTGAGGGCTTTACACACTCCTTTGTGAATTGCACGTCGGCTTTTGCTTAGAGAAAATACACCCTCCTTTAGTCACTTTATTTACACGTTAATTACGACCAGCTTAGTGAATCGGGCCCAATGTCCTAGGTTTGAATACAGATCTTGACCTACTGTATGGTGTACGCAATGTCATCGCCTTTTCCCAAACAGGGTGGGATATTGGGTTTGTTTGGGTGATTCCCAGCACCCTCTGGTGGATATATTTGTTAGCAGAGTTACATACCTACTTCTTAAAAGACAGACAGCCTCATTGTTTTGCAATTGTTTTGCATTGGCCCAACCAATGAACTAATAAAGTAACCTTTCTTTGTAAATGTTACTCACAGGATGATTAATAGCGATGCGTCAGCACACTTCACTATTTTTGCCAAACATAACGACATGCTGACTCACGGCAGCTAGCATACCTCTTCATCACATCATGACTCAGAGATATTTGAGACCGGGTGGGAGTTTTGTTCATCTTTTTCAACATTTCATGTCTTCTAAAGAGAAACTTCTAATTTAATTTCAACAACGCAGGTTATTTTTTATTGCTGGTCTGCATTGCTATAGCACCTTTATCCAAAGCGCTTTACAATGCACATCACATTCACACTAGACCCAGACAGATAAATCGGATTGGCTGATATCTGCCATTATTCGATTTTTGTTATGACATCGGTATCTGCAATCATGCAAGCTGATGTGTCCCGATCTTTAACCTGGTGTCCCTATTTTTTGCCATCATTATATAAATAATTGTGAGTCTTGCTGAACACAACCAAACAGTCAACATTCTCAATCTGGTGCTGCTGACCATAATTGGGTGTCCATGCGCATGTCAATGCACTACCGACTTGCTCGTCAATCAGTTAGGAGCGAGCAGCAGCCATCTTTTTTTAACACTTGTCCTGTTAACCACTTGAACACCAGCATCCCTATTTTGGGGAGAACATTCACCAAAAATAGCCGATCTACAAGCTCACGACGCGTTGTGAGCTTGTATATCGGCTATTTTTTGACAAAGAGATTTGGAGTATAAAGGAAAAAAAGAACAGTTGTAACTCAGGTCCGTTTCACAATGACTAGTGTTTTTGAGTGGTTAATAAAGACAAGACTTCACAACAACAATGCAGGTGAAGATAAGACATTAGCCGTGAGCCTTTTACGTGCCTGAATTACACAGACTATTCTTGGATGCTGAGGTGTGTTCACATTGGGCGAGACACGACAGGTACAGTGTGTTATTCTGAGTGAGAAGATTCAATAGCCTATTAATATTAATGTGATGGGAGGTGTGATCTTAGGTGTGTCATAAGATCAGTATGTGTCTACACGCCTGTTTGACAGGGAAGCTTGCCGCTTACAGAAATAAACAAAAAACACACAGGGAAGACATGCTCGCACATTAAAACCACACCGGGTGGCCTAGAGAAGTAATGTCAACATAAAAAACTGAATAAGTACCAAAATCACTTACATTACTTTGATGAAGTAAATCATCAAATACTCAATAATCAAAATAAATTCTATACTTGATTGATGATGATTGATTATCATTTTAAGAGGGTAATCAGTAATCTGTAGTGTATTACATTTCAAAAGTAACTGTCATTTTTTGTGTTGGTAGAGTATTACCACAACAGACCAAAGCATTCGCTTGCCCATCTAGTAGTATTGTTCTAGATGGCCTACACAGACATTCACACATTGAACAACTTTTTTTCCTTCCTTCTTTAGTGCATCAATAAACAACATACAATATGCTTTACAATCCATTGAGCCCATTCAAAGCATGTTGCTACACCCAGCCAATTGGAATCATTGGAAATGAAGTCTAGGGTTTTGCTGAGCAAATATGAATTATTACAACTCCTCAGGCTTATACTTCAGCCATGAACAAGTATTGAATTGGATGCTTGGTCTTGGTCAATGATCAATCAATGCTTTCTGTACAATTCATGTCCACAAATTTGCTCAGGGATCATTTCACAAGGGCCCTAACTGAGTTATAGCTTGAATCAGTAGGTTGTTATTGTTTCTCTGACTCTGCCTAAAAGTACAAAATTAGAGACTAGAATCTATTCTAGAGAAGGAAGCATTACTCATAATTTAAACAATATAATATTAATGCCAGTCGTGACAGTTTGCAATGCCTTATGGGTAGTAAAGGGGTCAAGAGGTAGGTAAGGAGGGCCAAAAACAAATAAAGGCATTTAGTTGCTGTAAGGCAGAAACCTTGTATCTCCATATTTCAACCTTTTACTTTTTTTTTGTAAATTAATGCCCTACTTCATCATACAAGAATGTCGCACAAAAGCCGATCTACAAACTTGACGATCAGCTTCTTTTTTTTTTTTTTTTTCACTATTGTAATTGTTTAAAACAAAATTATAATATAAAAGAACTTTTGGACGTATGAGGTTTTTTCAGCGACAATTTCTAAATGTTCCTCAATGCTAATTTGGACTTTGTGGCAGAAGAAAAACAATAGAGTGAAAACAATTTCGCTGGCTGTCTTCAGCCAGAGGAGATGAGGAATAATGAACAAATAGCAACAATAAAAGTGGAATAATACCAGGATTAGCTGTGGCCTCACAGGCTTCTGTCCAGCTTGCTTTATTATTTACAAGTTGTGTGCTATGTGGCCTGCAGCCGGAGATAATAATATTGCTTCTTTGGCGGCAAAAGCAATAAGGGTAAGTGGAGAACTTCAGGCACACCCCACATCACTCTCTCCTTTCTCTCCCCCGATGGAATATGTTGAGGGAAGGAGAGGAGGATCATGGGAAGTCATTAGTCAGCTGGAGGTAATGCTTTGTTTTCTTTATTGCAGATTCATATGGTTTGTGTTAGAAGATGTATTCTGATTTGATTGCAGCGCATGGGAATTTGGAGTGTTCCCTAAAATAATTTGTGCAAAGGACTCTCTTGTTATTACTTACATAACTGTTTCTGAGACATAATTGGGGATTCAATTGACCACCCATATCTGGAGCATTGTCATTAAAAAGAAAAGAAAATAATAACATAAGATTTCATATTTGTAGCCTATGTTATTGCTTATCCTACACACACACAATCTTGAGCCTGAGGAGTCGACAAAAGTTGTGTCAACTCCGATCGCTCCATACATCCATCTTTGTCCTCTTATCCAGAGTTGAGTCGTGGAAGTAGCAGCAGACTTCCCTTTCCCTGGCCTCATTAGCCAGCTCTAACTGCGGGGGGATCCCGAGGCATATCCAGGCCAGTGTGGAGATATGTAATCCCCCCACCTTGGTCCTTGGTCTGCCCCGTGGTCTCTTCCCAGCTGGGCGTGCCTGGGAAACTTCCCTGGGTTCGGGAATTTTTACTAGATGCCCAAACCAAGATAACTGGCTCTTTATGCAAACGAGCAGTGGCTCTATTTCGAGTCTCTCCTGAGTTTATCCAGGGAGATGATGCCAGCCACCCTCCTGAGAAAACCGATAAACCCGCTGTCTAACAACAACGGGTGCGCCGATGGTGGCGATCTCCATATGTTCATAATCTGGGCACAACACGCCCATGGGTATCTCAAAATGGGCATGTGATGTGGGGTTTTACGCTGGCTTTGGGCATAATCATAATCATCCATAATCTAAACAGTATAGGTTAACTCTTTTCAAGAGTATCTCTCTTCTTGTTCACTTGACTTTTATGATGGTGTAAGCCTGATGTTCTGTCAGCTGTTTAGATCAACAACAACAAAGTAATAGGTTCACTTTGTATGTTAACTCATTGAGTGCCCGAATTATTTCTGGCTATTTCTGGCCAGTACGATTTTGATTCTTTTCTTTTTCAAAGTAAAAAAAAAGTGCTTAGGAAGCGGATACAGCCTTTTTCAGTTATAAGTTAAACAAGGAGTGGATGGAGCTGCAGATCTTCAATGATATCTTGGGTTCTGATTTTTTTTTTTTTTTTTTTTTCAAAAACACGTGAAACACGTTAATGGCACGTTGCACCATAGCGGTAAAACACGTGAAACACGTTAATGGCACTCAATGAGTTAATATGTTCACTGTGCAAACTGGGTATTCAACTATTGTCAATTTCATGATGGGCATTGTGCTGCATGATTGATGGTGTCATGGGTGCCAGCTGGGTCACTGCTGGTCAGCTGTAACCCAACTAACATGTATTTGTAGGTGCTTGTGTGTGTACTTGTCTGATGAAGAGCCGGTGAGGCTTGAAACGTCACGTCCAAATGGTGGAAACCAAATAATGATCCACTGTGCAGACTTTATTCTTTTTGCATATTTGGGCTGATAGCACGGCACGAAGCACCATTAACAGCCTGCCCATTGCTGCCGGGGTAATTGCATTGACCACACGTAGCATTGCGAATGTCCAGTCCATATATGGGCATATCTGCGCACCACTGTCAGACTAATCCGAGTTCCCAGAAGTTCTCGCCAACTCTTGCATACAAAACGGGAGGGGCGTGAAAACTGTCAGACAGACAGACCCAAAGACACCGACCACCACAACTTTATATACAGCAGTAGACTAGGCCAATAATGCCCGTTGGGAATGATGTCCGTTGGGAACGCATGCCCCTCCTGTTATGCAATACCTGTTGTACCCATGTACCTTAGTCAGAGTACCCGATGTACCCGTTATCAGAGTACTTAATGAGTACCCATTATCATAGTTCTCTGAGGCCAGTCTATGATCTCATTGTATGACTTTATCGATAGCAGGGATCTCCATACATGGGGAAAATAACCACAATCAGACAGATAGGTTCGGTGGGTTGTCCAGAAATCTCTATCTATGAATCCACAAATCTCAGTATGTGTCCGTCTGTCTGGCATTATTTTTATTTATTTTTATTTTATTTTCTGTTTTTATTGTGTGATGTTGTATTCTTGTGATATGGATCTTCCTAGGTCTGAAACAAAGATTGAATTGAATTGAATTGTCTGTCTTGACAACCACCATGCAATCCTGCATGCATGCATGCAGAGCACAAATAGATACGATGCATAGACAGACAGAATAAATAAAGCTACTGATGGATTTTACTCTGTCTTCAAACAATTGTTTATTAACAAACCATTGCCAGCTCAATATGCATGCCACACTTGGTTAGTCGCATCACTGTATCAATACATCTATACACATCTGATGTGCCTGACTGTATCATGACAGTCAGGCACCTTAGGTTAATCAAGAGACGACCGGGCTGAATGCCCATTGTCTACTGGTTTATTGATTAAACAAAGTATAATTTTAAAATTCTGAAAGGAAAGAGAATTAAATACTGTCTCTTACTACCCGGGCTAAACACGACGCGTCAATGCGGATCCGTGTGGAGAATTTACTGCAAGGGTACTATGCGTCTGGAAGGCTCCAATTGATGTCATTCAAACCAGCTACACCAGATGTTATAATATTTAGAACAAGCGACTTTCAATGGTGTGACGTCATGTTCTCTTTCAGGAATGGATACATTTTTACCCCAATACAGGTGCGTATATAGTGTCCAAAACAAAAAATACAATTAGTTTGGTATATCCACTTATTTTCATTGTATATGTCACCAAAACATTAATGACGATATAAGTAAAAGCATTTCCAATTCAGCTTTATCAGTTGTCAGGCTCATGGTCAGTAAAGCTCATTGGAAGAATCAAACATTACAGTCTCGCACACACCACCCACACACACACACACACACACACACACACACACACACACACACACACACACACACACACACACACACACACACACACACACACACACACACACACACACACACACACACACACACACACACACACACACACACACACACACACACACACACACACACACACACACACACACACACACACACAAAAGGTGGAAGTAAGAAGGCTGTGAGATAAGCTGTTTAATAATATCTTAATGCAGCCATGCTTTAAAAGCCATCACCATCATAAGCAGATCTGAGAATCTGCTCCCCAAAGGTGCCTCTGGGGCTTAGAGCTGATAAGACCTGCCCATGGCGAAAGTCTACCACCTCCAAAGGCTTGAGAGAACCTCACACCTGAGCCTTGAGTAAAGACTACCGTAGCTTCCACTCCCACTTTCGATACAAGCCAGTCTAAAACCGCCTTTGTCAGAGAATCTCTGCCTCCACACTGAATTTATTGGCTGGGCCAACGCTCAGGGGTCAGGCTGACTTTGCTGGCTATTGAGAGGATTGCTGTGGGGCAGATGGACTGTGGAGAGATCACAGGCAAGTTGGGAGCTGTTGGTGGGCTCTTTACAGCCCCCCCCCCCTTTAAATGCTTCACATAGGGGGGATTTATACCCTTTTGGGTCTTTGTTATAGTGGCTCCCTCTTGTCCCTTTTCTCCATGCTCGATTCTTGTACTTTGTAAAAACATTTTTTTTAAAGGGGGGGGGGGGGGGCAGTTTCGGAACTGGGGCCTCTCCTATTTTATCTAATATAAACACAGCGCACTGCCAAGATATGTACAGGTACAGTATCTACTTAAGATTCATCTTCATCATAAAATAAGACATATAGTACCTTCAAATAATTAAAGTGACAATGTGTCTTCCACATACCTATGCCTGATCCATGTTTCTTTAAATGGTGCAAATATGATTAATACATTCTCCAAAGACGATATTATTGAAAGAGAGCAGCACACGCAGCCTCCTCTGTTATTTTGCATGACAGCCTGCTGACAGGGGGTATTCTTGTGGTCCTACGTATATGATGAAAAATTGGCCAATTACTTGCACTGTCACCCTGAGTGATTAATCCATGCTGAACAATGACAAATCTGGTTGTGATCTGGCTTGGCCAATACAAAGAAGGGAAACAGATTATTTGATGCGAGTCATTATTTCCTCCATTGAAGATTAAATAGACCTCAATAAGGAAGCACTGAGCCAAATGCCCTGAGAAATGTCCTGACTGTACCAAACCACCATTAGCCCAAGCTCATCTTGTTTGCCGTGTTCGTGAAAATGCTTTTGGAAAACCAAGCACATAGATAGTAAAATGGGTTGATGTTCAAGATAAATGTTATTTGCTATTTTTATATTACGTTTTTAGTTTTCCACAAATGACAAGTACATATGTTAAGGGTGTGTGAAACCAAGCCCCCACCGATACACAAATAACTTAAATGTCATTGTAGCACTTCCAGAAAAGGTCTAAAATGATGACTTTTGACTCTAGTCCAGGAGACTGGGAACTGCTGGTTTTGAATTTCTACAAGCTCACGTGAGCTTGTATATTTAAAACTTTGGAAAATGTTCACCTATAATGACATGCCGAAAATAGGGACATCAGGTTGGAAGTGGGTAAAAATGTGGACATATAAGCTGCATAATGCCGATACTGATGTAAAAAAAACGAAACAAAAAACTAATAATTTACAATATATCAGTCTGGCTATAATTTGATCCAATTCTAGCAGTTGTATGTGTGATTCTGAAGGCATGGGTCTTAACCAGTACGCCATCACTGAGCAGAACTAATTTATTTTATGCAAAAAAATATGATGATTAGAAAAACTAATTCCTTGAATTAAATCTATGGTGGTGCTGCAACGTTCTCATATCAGCGCCTTCTGCAATTTCAAGCCTACTTTTCTCAGATCTGCCTCACAGAAATAAGAAATAAGTGACGGCTCTGGAAACAATGAGTGTAACCAGTTTATACCATTTATTACTTATATTGATTTTCAAATAAAAAACATGATGCATCACATCAGTTGTTTTTGTCGAATGACATGAAGTATAAATTAGGCATAAAGAAACCAATAGACTGTAATCACTTAATGTCGCCAGGCAGACTGTTGGTTCACACAATTTGCTTCCGCCTAACAGTCTGTACATCGGAAGTGCTGAAAATAAATGAGTAGAAAATAAAGCTTATGTGCCCCCCCCCCCGCACACACACTTCCGTTTCACCTTTACAATGGCATAAATAACGTAATAAATAATGGAAACCAATTAGTCAAAGCCTAGCTTGCTGCTTTGCTTCTAAAATATACTTTAATATACTTTAACCATGTTTAAAAATATATTTTCTCAAAAGGAAATGACAAACAGATGACAGCTGAATGACAGACAGCATTTAGAAGCATCTCAAGCATCTCCAGCCAGCATATAGAAGAGCTGGCTGGCTGGCTTGAGAATAGAAATCACTGAAACAATTAAGTGAATTTGTGCACATGAGGTAGTCCTTCATTTCCAAGAGTTTATGTCATCCAATTAATGCTTTGATCTGCTTCTACTGTGTTCTGCTCGTTTGTCCTTTGAACGCACATGTGTGCATTATTGTCAACCTTAACCTGCTCTATCTTGCCAGGCCAATCTCCTATGAACACCCATTATCTGACCTACCATATTTCAATGGATCCATTAAAAACTTCAATTACACAGTAATTTCGATGACCTTGACGGGAGGGTGTAAAAATCAATAGACTACCTCGCCCCCACCCTTCACCATTTTTTATTTGTTTCCAGGCCATGCAGGTCACCCCTCTCTCTCTCGCAGTGAACCCTCCTCTAATTCTGTACTTGGCGACGGTTTACCAAGCTTCATCATCTGGCTGTCAAGAAAACATCCAGAAAATGTAAAGGAACAGATTTATTTGATCTCCTCCTTGATAATTTGATCGGCCTATCAACATATCCGTCTATCTTCTTGGTACAGACTGTGACATACAGGCATGCCATAGAGGTGTGCGTGTGCCGTGTGTATGTGTGTGGGGGAAGAACCAGGAATATCAAGGCTTTTTCTGCGTTATTTACTTTAGTAAAGAGATAGCCTAGGTATTTAGTGAAGCAATATCTTCACACAAGTCTGGTCATTTCTGAGTCATCGCTTCCAGAAACTTTAGTTACTGGTTTGTTTATGATTCTTCCTATAGTACAATTCATTCAAAACATTTATCTTTGAGAGGGCAGAGGATTGCAACAGAGCTGTCGTTACACCACCAAAGGACAGTCCTTTGTGCCACTATAGCCACCAAGTTTGACCCCCATATGATAACTTAAGACCTGCTCTCTCTGTTCTGTTCTCTGGGACTGGGATGTACACTACAGAACTGTGAGATGTCTGTTCAGCATAACTCTTGTGAGGCTCGCATATGCTCACTCATACATTCATTGTTGATAGACTGTTTACAGTAGGCTACAGACTCATTGATAGACTGGAGTGGACATAATTTATCCAGATAAATCACTGTTGAATGCCGACGGAAACGGACTCTTAGCTGCATCTATTCTGTGTTTCATGCTTACTGCTACAACACCTGTATAGAGCGTAACAGTGGCAGTGGTCTCTGCTACACATTATGACTATTGTAGTAAAGTAGGCGATTTCTCCATGACATCGCAAATTAAATATGATTGATTGCATACAGACGTGGCTTCTACAATAACATATAGCCTATTTTACACACAGGATGCTCGTGGTAAGTCTACATTGGATTGTTATGACATTATAGCTAATAATAATATTCCCATTTTGACTTCCAACATCACACTGTTCAGCTCAATTTGACCACAGGGATCAATAAAGGATTGTCTGATCCAATCAATCACAAAATGCGCTCATCATTATAGCTCTAACACTCTGACATCAGCCTCCCGAGCCAAGACACTTTCTCAAATTAAATGAAAAAACATAATGTGTTTTAGTCAAATAATTAGCCCCATGCAGTGGAGAGATGCGTCTTTCTCCCTGAGCAAGAGCTACAGTAAGAAACTGTTGGGAGCTTTTGAGTGTATAAACAGGATGGAAATAACAGTTGTTAGCTCCTGGAGTAGCCTACCGCATGAGAATCAATTAAAAGATCCTTCCTCAGACTGACTAACAGCCTCGTTACTAAACACCCAAGCCCCCAGAACTAAATCCTTTGTGCCGAAATCCTTGGTTCCTCTCGGAGGAAAGGACATATGCAAATGTCATTGCTTCTATCATGAAAGACAATTAATTAGCGAGTTTGCGTTGGGAGAGCAGGAACACAGCAGAAGCCAATTAACATCTATTTTCTCGAAGCTAAAGGCCATTTGAAGATATAACGCTGTGATATGAGCGGATGATATGATCATTTTCAGGCTGTGCTGGTGTGAACGCAAATGACCTCAGCTGTGGTGTGGGGAAATGTCATGAACAGGTTTTTCCTCAAGAGGCTTAACTCTTGTTCGCATTCTTGTGGTGAAAATTAACAACAAAAAAATACAGAAGTATATAAATAAATAATAATAAACGTGCTGAAATTAGAAGTTATTCTTGGGAATTAGCTATGGTGCTGTTGTGTTTGCTACTTATGAGGATTTGTAGGAAAATATTATAAATTGCACGGTTATGTCCTCCGCTTTCCATTTGGGAACGAAGACATTGCTGCACTTTAAAAATCATCAATAATAAACAATTCAGCAAATTTTGCTTATGGGAATTGTATTCCTTTTCCATTTACATTTTTGCCTAACATGCACTTGTTCTGTAATGCCAGATAAATACATTAATTCAAACAAAAAGGAAACAAAGAATATAAATGACAATTATTATATAATCGCCTATAATCTCAATTATTTGAGATAATCACAATTATTT
The DNA here is from genome assembly GCF_963280865.1 of Gymnoscopelus braueri. Classification (NCBI taxonomy): domain Eukaryota; kingdom Metazoa; phylum Chordata; class Actinopteri; order Myctophiformes; family Myctophidae; genus Gymnoscopelus; species Gymnoscopelus braueri. Next base: position 26,002,043 of record NC_137622.1, read on the forward strand.
TGTATAATCGTCATAATCATGTGGAAAAATTTTACATTTTCAAACGTTTTCAAAAATAGTGGAAATAGACGATCTACAAGCTCGCAACGTGTCGCGATGCAACACATTGTGAGCTTGTAGCTATTTTCACTCTTTTATTTTTTAAAGTTTGAAAGCATAAAGTTAATAAATATGTCAGTCCTTTCTTTGTATATTTCAGTTATTTGTCATATCTGCCCTGTGCAATTTCTGTTTACGACCCCTAAAAGCCAAACAGAAATGCATTACATTGTTATTTGCTTCTTTTTCAAGTAAAATGTCATGATCATGACATGATTCATACCACATACAGTGCAGCAGTTATACTGCTTTCATTTGAATACTCGCCAAGTGTAGTTCCTGTGTTCATGAATAACTCATCCCCCCCAGGTTTTACTACTGTCGCTGAAAAAGGAAACACTGATACAGGAATTTCTTATAATTTAAAAGCATAATTAGGCTATAATTGCCAGAAATACATACAGTAGGCCTACCACATCTAGAGCTTGATTCAGGAAAGAACATGGGTAAGTGGAGACATCCGTCCTCAGGAGACACGCTTGGATGTGCAGGGTCACTTACATTTTAAATTAATCGTCGCTCAAATAATTGCGATTGGCGATTGAATTGTGTTCCGTTTCCGTCGTTGAACATTGGAACATTATGAATAAAAACATATCTTCTGTTTGTTTTTTAGGACATCGCAAACAAAAGGTGCACAGGGCAGATATGACAAATAACTTACATAATTGAATTTAACTTTATACTTTATATGAATAGCGGAAATAGCCAATCTGCAAGCTCAAAACGCGTCACGTGATGCGTTTTGAGCTGGTGGATTTGCTATTTCCACGACTTTTGAAAATGGAAATGATTATGCCGATCATGCAAAGAATAATTCTCTCAAATAATTGCGAGTGGGCGATTACGTAATAATTGTGACAGGCCTACCGATACATCAGCGTGGCTCAAGGGTGGATATTGCCATCCACCATCTCCCTGGACAGTACTGCGGGTCCCCGCCTTTTAACCTTCCATCTCCATCTGTCTCCATCCCTGCTGCTGCACGTCTCAGAAGATGCAGCCATGTTCATACATCAGGGCCTCTGTTCAGGAGCCTGGCTGGCCTGACCACGCTCCTTCAAAACCGCTTGCGGCCGGAGTGCCTGATGGTTGAACTCTGAAGTTGACAAAAAAAAGCCATCTCTATCTGCCTAGTCTAGTCATTCCACGAGGTCTCCTTCAACACGATAGAATATGTGCTACGGGTCACGCATCGCAGGGAATTCCATTCACAAAGGCCAGCAGAGAAGACACATTGCACACAAAATAGCATACAATAGGAAGCGACATCAAAATGGTAGCGAGGTTCACAGGTATTATTCAGTCTTTTTATGTCAGTGACAGCGGTGACCCCCCACCCCCTCCTGTTTCCATTCAATCATTCAGTGGATTTGTCTCCTTTTGATGTCCATTTCTCTGTATAGCACAGTAAAGTTTGTGATTATTTACAAAACACACAATAAAGGTTTCATTATTCATAGTTGGAATGTAAACACAACAGAATATAAATGGGAAGAGGATTAACCTATACAGTAAATGAACCACACAGACACATAGCATACAGTATAAAGGCAACAAGAAACACATTTTCTTCAAATCCCATTTTTAATTAAATACGACTATTTATTTTCCTTTTTTCTTTTTCTTTTCTTCACCGTATTTTGCAATTCAGTTAATCCCTCGTGAGCCGTTTTTACAGTGTTCACAGTAAAAGCATAGGCTTGTCCAAGGTCAAATCAGGTTAAAACTACATGGTAGGCATGATTGAAGGAGGCATGAGCTCGGCCCTGGGCTCCCCAGGCTGGTAGGGGGAGTGTAGTGCCCAGGATCACTTAGAAAATTGGCACCGGGTGAAAAAAAAGGGTTACAAAATCGAGGGATAAAATGTATTATTAAAAAAAAAAAAAAATACATGGTAATGGGGAAATCATTACATCATTACAGTGTCTAATCGGAGGTATAAATATGTACATTGACAATAAAAAGTCCTTCTGAAGTTAGCCTTAATATTTATAGTTTTCAAGTAAACATTACTGGTCTCCGTCTTTTGCACAGAATCCTGAATTATTTTGCCTAAAATTGGGACTCCATGGTTATTGTGGCTAATGTGCTTTTGGAAACAAACAAAATCACCAACATGTTTGGTGGCAGGGTTGTATTTTTGAAGGCATCACGTTCAGATGTATTCAACGGAACAGGATCTGAAGATCCGGAGGGCACTTGCCTGGAATGCCCTACATGGGATGAGAAGAGTGTAGAAATCTGATATGGGAGAAGACCTCAAGAGGCGGCTGTTCATGGCTACAGTGGAGTCAGTGCTGCTGTATGGGGCCGAGACATGGACACTCAGAGCACAGCAGGAAAGGGCCCTGCGTGGCGTCTACACAAGAATGCTACGAATGGCACTAGGTGTCACATGGGGAGGACCACATTAGAAATGTGGACAACTACGGGGACCTGCCACGGGTCACAGGCAAGGTCAGAGAGAGAAGGATGAGGCTGGCTGGGCACTGCGTCAGGCACCCATAACCGGTGTGGCAAGCAAACTGACACTGTTGGAGCCAACCCAGGGCAAAGCCAAAAAAGGAAAAAAGGCGCACCAGCTAACAACACTGCAGAGCTCAAGACCCTGATGCTAGACAGGAGGGTGTGGAGGGCAGCGATTCAGGAGTCCCGAGTTGGTGTTAGCAGGTCCTCACTCTCGCATGGCATGTATTAAAGGTAGGGTAGGTGATTTTCTTTGGTTAAAATAAGTGTTATATTCTGATAGTACTGTAGAGTGTTTGTTCAGTAACAGGAGTCTCCATGTCTCTCCAGCTCTTTATTAAGCAGAGAATTCATTTTCAGGTCGGGATACCAATTTTATCCAATCAGGATAGAGAACTCAGTCAGGATACAGATTAAACAAGTGAAATTGGAAGTGATGCCACAAAGAAATGAGCAGACAAAATTGGAACTGGAACACTATAAAAGTGAAGCTGATAAATGCTCTCTCTTGGTTGGCTGAAATGTTGTCACCTACCTGAAAATGTATTTTCTGTAATGTATTTTATTAAAGAGACTCCTGTTACTGGGCAAACACGCTATAGCAATGATTACTATCCGAATATAGTGCTTTAACATTTTAACAAAAAAAAAGTTTTGTTTTAAACAAAATATATCACTTACCCTACCTTTAAGTGAATATATTGGGTAAGATATATGAGCAACTTAGGGCCTTGTCTTCCTAAAAGTCTTAATTTCAAGGACCCCCATAACTCTGACAGTGTACAAATGGAACCCAATTGGTTCCATTTATACTCAAGAGTTATAAACCTGTAAGGGTCCATTTGGAACCCCCTCCCCAAGGAACCCTGAGGATCCCTGGACCCCACTTTGAGCACTATTGGTCTAGATGTAATGACACAGTAATGTGATTGTAGTGCAGCTATTGCATGGCTCCAACCAGTGAATTGCTTCTCACCCCCATTAAACTATTCTACATTGTAATCTGCAGGGCCTGGTGTTGCCGTCACCCAGTCAGTGTGTTTACTCGGGGGGGGGGGGGGGGGGGTGGGAGGGGGGGTAATGGTGGAATTAAACACCAGACAGTTTAAACCAGTGGTTACCAAACTTTTTAGCTTGAGAGCTAAACTTTTAAGCTTAGATGTCTCCCCGGGACCCAAACTAGTGAAAATAGCCGATCTACAAGCTCACAACACGTCTCAATGCGAGCTTGTAGATCTGCTATTTAATTAATTATTTTGAAGAAACGTTTGAATTGTTAGTTTTTTTCTATTTTATTCTTTATTCTCTAAATGTAGGAAACAAGAAATAAAGGGGTATTTACTCGTGACCTATAAACATGTGTCCACGGCCCACATATGGGTCCCGACCCACTGTTTGGGAAACTCTGGTTTAAACCACAACCACGGCAGTGAAGTTATCAGTTAGAACTGATGTTGATTCAAAAGGACTCACAGGAATAATGACGTTTAATAAAATAGAAATGCAGGCTTAGTGTCAGGCTATTCAAAAACCCACAGTCTACTAAAATACAAAATTAATCTCAGAGTTCAGTGTTATGTCAAATTCTGTGACATGCTTGTGAGTGGTTAGGGGATTAACTAATCGCTGAAGACTGAAGATTCGGAAACGCCCATCCAGGAAAACGGCTGCACCGGGTGCAGCACTCTCAGAATGAATAATGAAGTGAAACGAAATGGAAATTGAGGCTGAGTGTCAGCCTAGTGTAGATATAGAGAGTAGAGTAGATAGATAGGTATAGGCTTGAACAGTGTTGAGAGTGAGAGTAGATGGGAGTGATTCTGGGACATCTCAATTTGCTGTGAAGCTGAGCTGCCATGGGACTAATCCAATGAAACCTATGTGATAGTAGGTGGCCGCCTGATAACCCCAATAACATACCTCTTCTCTCTTTGTCGCAAGCGCACGTACTAGAGATGCGCGGATGGCTTTTTTTGTCACCCAAATCCGCGTTAACAAGTTCATTATCCATCCGCCATCCACCCGCGGTACTTATATCATCCTATTTATAGATCCGCACCAACCGCACCAAATAATTGTTATTTTCCTGACGTTAGTTTTCTTATAAACAGTGTTACTCACCACTGTCGCGATGCAGTGACTGTATACAATCCACAACCATGGTAACAACAAGCGCACGTCTTCATTAAGTTACTTTCGCTTTCAACCACTTTGTTGCCATGTCGGCTTTTTATAAGCTTTTTATAAGCGACTTTTAAAATAATAAACTTTATTTATATAGCACCTTTCATGACATAAATGCAGCTCAAAGTGCTTTACAGAAAAAGAAAGAAAAAGTGAAAACAAAACACAGAGCAAAAACAATGCTCTGTGTTGCGACTTTTGGGCTTGTTTGGCACTTGTTTTGGGCTTGTTTTCATAGACCTGGCTACTTATTTCTCTCGCAACCTGGCAACACTGGCTGCCTGTAAAGCAACATGTCGTGAGCGGCTATTTTTTGCCTGGTGTAAAATGACGTAATATTAAAATACTACAAACGCACACACGGTGAAATTTAGTGCTTTTTAAAAGCTATTATAGGCCTATAGATTGATATCATTAATTTAATTCCCGCATTATTTCACCCGCGGTTTATCCAATATGAATTAATAATTATATTTGATTGACCCAAATCCACCCAAACTGCGGTTAACTGCGGCAACCGCGGCTAAAACCGCGATCCGCGCATCTCTAGCACGTACGCACAAGCACACACGCACGCACGCACGCACGCACGCACACACACACACACACACACACACACACACACACACACACACACACACACACACACACACACACACACACACACACACACACACACACACACACACACACACACACACACACACACACACACACACACACACACACACACACACACACACACACACACACACACACACACACACACACACACACACCCCCCCCTACCCCTTTCCTCCAACATCCAAGCCAGATTGGTACACATAGGCACCTTATAGAGTTACTTAAGATCTTGTATACATTTCTCAACGTCACAGGCATTTACACTTCCATTCAACCCTTCAGTATTCCGGGCATATGGCAATGAAAGCAAATTTCACAGTACACCAGCTACTGCAAAGTAAACAGTAAACACAGTTCAACATGTTTTCTATATCTTTGAAGGACTGCTAAAGACGTATAAAATTGCTTTCAGACTATCCTCATCTCAAGTGTTTTATTGATTTTGAAGAAGTGTGAGAAGTCTTTTGAAGGTGAAGTAGCATGAATCATCATGAGGAGATACCATAGGATAGGAAGGTAGACATTTCCCATAGTCTCCAATATAATGCATGCTCTCAGAGAATGGACTAGACATTCTACACAGGTGCCCTTCAAAGTGCTGCGGTTAAAGTTGTTGGTGAACCCACATGGGTCACTTCCTGGTCTTGCATCAAATCGCAGAGCATTCTCTCCTGTGCCTCCCCTATCTTTCATACAATGCCTCCCATATCTCATACAATCTGTCTCTCAATAAAGAAAATACTGAAGGAGAGTGGCACAATTTCCTTTTAAGAAGAAGGACAATTCCCTAACCCCCCAACTTCAACATACTTTTGATAGATAACAGGTTTTCATCCTGGCAGCAGTGATTTGTTTACAAATCAGATATATTGAGAACTCAAACTCAATTGTGTTGTTGAGTTTACATCCAAACTCAATTCAATTAATTGAATTCTCCAGTCAGCTGCCATTACACAACTGCAGGAGAGGGATGTAATTATACTTTAAGTGCACCAGTCAAATCTCAAATTAAGGAAAATCTTTTGTAAACTAAAGCTTGGTGACGGAGAGCATCTTTAACAGGTAAGTGCCTATTTAACAGGGTATTTATGTTTGTTTCTTGTATTAATTCAAGCAACATTGGCCAGTGACATCATCGGTAGGCAATGGCATGTTTGGTCTTTTCAAACAAGATGGTCAGCAAGCTAACTTTCCAGGAAGAGAAAGGCTGTCGTTTCTATTAGCTTGGAATCCCTATCGATGATGTCCTTGGTAGGCAGGTTTATGAACCGTCCACAGCCCACCATTGAGATGCAGAGTGTGTAGACGGAGCACACGTGAGGACCGATTATAGAAGACAAGACTGAAAATGGGTAAAGTGCTCCTTTAAGAACAGGTGGATTGTGTTGCAACGCAATGTGAGCTTCTATATCTGTTATTCTTGCCAAATGTTTGCCCCAGAAAAGTAATAGGGTACATTATGGTTAAAAAGAGACCTGCAAACCTCTAAAGTAGAATACACTCCTCTCCAGCATTGGGTTAAGCCACCTCAGTTTATAATGTGGGGGATGTCATTTTGAAAGGCATCTGATCTCATAAATCATCCCCTTTAATGAATGAACCAATCTGCCTCAATAAAAAATATAAATCCACAGATTAAATCACTTGGGTTTACAGCCCTGCGTTCATAACTTGACATGGATAACTTTAACTACTTCTCATAAATCAGTTCACCCATCTTGCTGGATGACACCAGTTTCACTGCCTGAAATCTGAATGCTCTCTCAGGGACCTCCAGGTGTCCTATAAAGAAATCAAGGCCAAAACAAGAGTGCATGTTTGCATACAGCTAAGTGATGGCCAGACATCTGCATATTTAACAGGCTCCTTTAAATAGAAGTATGTACACTAGTTTGTAAGTCACTGTAAGTGAGTCTTATCTCACCCATTTTCTCACAAAATAACAAAAAAAAAAAAAAGACAGACCCTCGTGTCACTATAGTGTGCATGTAGAAAGAGGGACAACATGGTGATGCGAAGCATTACAATGGCAGATTTGTGTGTGCAATGTAATTGATAGATAAGTATAGATAAAATATTCAAGAGAAGCAGGGCTTCAAGGCATAAAGTTCCACAGACTTTAGACCATTTGGCAATCTGACTACCTCTGCTGCTGGCTCAAATGCGGCACAAAAATGACCCCCCAATGTTGCTCTGTACCTTATAGAGTACACAGAACAACAAGGCGGCATGAGGGAGCAACATTCTTGCCTTGAACAGACTGTGTAAAAGAGTCATTTTTCATTCATACGGATTAACCCATTCAATCCGGGAACACATCTGTCTCACTTTAGATTTCTTTGGCTATTCTTTGGCTATTCAAACAGCTATACAGATATACAAGCTGAGCTTGTATATCTGCAAAAATCTAATAAAAAAAATAGTGAAAGGTTGTGCAAATCTTTGAATTTATAGGTGTACATTTTAACTCAAATCTTTGCTTCAGGGGGTCCCTGAAACAAAATATTTTGAGAAGGGGGGGACATAATTTTGGGGGTCCTTGACATGAAAAAGTTTGAGCACCAATGATATATAGCAACATATGTAAAAATAAAAATAAAATAAAAGATTTTGAAGACATTTGTAGAATCCCGAGAAGCAAAGATTTGTTTAAAATGTTGTGTAAAAAACTAATATTCAAAAGATTGGCACACATTTTCAAGATAAAAAAAAAATTTGATCTACAAGCTCGTAGCGAGCTCGTATGAGCTTGTAGATCTGCTAGTTTTGAATAGCCCAAAGTATAAAATAACGGTTATAGCTAGAAAAAAAATACTAACATGACACGGTATGCGTTCCCGGTTTGAATGGGTTAAAAGAACAACATGGAAAGCTGGTTTTAACACTCGTCTTGTACTTTAAGAGAGCTCTGCCTCAGATAATGGATGACTGGAGTGGGCCTTTGTCAACAGCAGCCGAGGCCACCTCATGTTGACAGGCAGCAACATCAGCAGGCTGAGGCCCAGTCTACAAACACCTTCTAAATGACCCCCAAAATCATATGGAATTGGCCGCGGACCCACCATCTGAAAATGTCTTGTGCCAGGGACCCCCAGAAGAGAAGATTTGTGTTAAAAAAATATAAAAAATTTAAACAATTTTCAAACACTATTTTTGAGAACCACTGTTCTAAACCCTAAAGGTCCTTACACACCGGGGCGATTTCTTTCATGCGAATAATACGTTTTTTTTAAAAACCTTATAAAGTCAATGCAAGCTTCCACACCAGTTTCGCGGAGCGAAAAAAGCGTCTTTTAATTATTCGGAACGAGTCCGAATTTTGCGTATATTCGCATATTCGCCGGTGTGTAACCGCCTTAAGAGTTTTCTGAAAAACGTATGTTGCTATATATAGCTAAAATGTTAAATGACACGGATGCTTTCCCTGTTTTAACGGATTAAGCATAGGGGGAAGTGGAAACGCAGACATATGAAGTAGAATAACAGCAAGATATTTAAGTAGGCTACCCCATCACGTCAGATCACATTATATGACATCTCAGTTAATCTTGATATAGGATGGCCTGAAAATAGAGATGGTTACCCAATCATAACTGGATGAGTCATGCTCTTTATTACTACAGTACATAGGCCTACTCATAAACAAACAAACAAAAATGCTAAATGGAATCTCTGTGACTAAAGGCTACATTTTGTTAAATGCATCACCTTTTGAATACAGTAAGTATGGCTATTAGAGGACAACTTGACAGCTCTCAAACTGGACTCCAAACGTGCTATTATTCTTTGCATAATTGAATGACACACACACACACACACACACACACACACACACACACACACACACACACACACACACACACACACACACACACACACACACACACACACACACACACACACACACACACACACACACACACACACACACACACACACACACACACACACGAGACTACTGTATACCCAAATACAAAACTGGAGCACTCGTATTTATTATTTTGCTGGGGTGACTGACGTTTCGACATGCGTCTTCCTCAGAGTCAAACAGGCACACACAACTGCATTTGTTAGCTCAACAGTTACCAGGACATAATTAACTGCACTTTTCAATCAGTTGACATTCAACATCCTCATGATAACAGACAGTGGCAGTAGCTCAGTCCATGCGGACATGGCTGGGGAGCGTCGCCGGTTCAAGTCCATCATTGATGGAGTGTGGACTGGTGGCAGGAGAGGTGCCAGATCACCTCCTTTGCATTCCCGAGATGCCACTATAAGCAAGGTACCAAACCCTAAACTGTGTGTGTCTGTGTGTGTTTCGGGCCTACAGTATAAGTGTATAAAAAGGTAATTTCCCCACAGGGATGAATAAAGGTTTATACAGTATGCATGCACTCAACTTTCATCAATCATATGCAGCCAACATTAGAAACTTTACTCATGTTAAATGTAAACATGGTGAGGCGTTGTAAAAGTGTTCTATAAGTCTGTGTAATGCTCTAGTTGTGTTATGATTTGCATGTGTTATGAGGGCATTAAATAGCTATATACCCTCACATACAAAAAAATCACTGAATATGTACCATAATGTCCAACCAGCTACTAAACTGATTATGGTGGTCATGTTTAATAAACTTTTCAAATACAGTGCATTAACTGCATATATTACCAAAGGATCACTCATTCATGGAAGTCTCACCCAAATGAGATGTGCATTAGGGATGTTTTTCTGTGTTCTTGGAATTAATAAAGATCTCACGGTTACTTCATTGGCTGTATTTAAGACTTACAGTAATTGGTTCTGGTCAAGTTTCTACATGAAACATAGGACAATAATAACAACCCCAGACATCCTTCAATAACAGTCATGGAAATCAGTACTTCTGTTTAAAAAAAAAATCATGCACAAATTGTCCTTTCAGTACAGAAGAGTCCAGGAGTACAGATAGGTTGGGCAGAGGGGTGAACCCTACCAGGTATGGTTGAGTATGGATTAGCCGGAATGCTTCGGGAAAAGACGCTGCAGTGGTGGCGAGTATGCAGTGGTGGAAATAGTTTAAGTTAAAGTAGCAATACCACAATATAAAAATACTAAAGATAGTAAAGATATAAAACAATTGACAGTACTACAAAACTATTGGCATCAAAATATACAGTACAAAAGTACAAGCCCACAACGTGTCACGATGCGATGAGTTGTGAGCTTGTAGAATGGCTATTTTCAAATAGCCAAAGTTTGAAATAGGGCTTAACAGAATGTTTTGTAATCTGGATTGGAGTGGACTGAAAAATGTCAATATTTGCCTCTGAGATGTAGTGGAGTAGAAGTATAAAAAAAGTGAAATAGTACCTCAAAATTGTAATTACAGTACGTACACTACTTGAGTAAAATAATGTAGCCTACTTAGTTAGTTTCCACCACTGTACTGTACCACTTCTGAGATGGCAGAGGTGGTTGCGGCGGTGGGTGGGGCTTCTTCACAGGGTGAAGGCCACTGATTGTCGGTAGACTACAACCAACGGTTCTCTCAGCAGAGTTGCAATCTGGTCTCGGAGAGTGAGGTGAGGGGCAACCAGACAATGATGGAGACTAGTACAGGTTAATACAGAGGAAAAGGGCCATGCTAAAGTGTTACCAGAGGTGAAAATCAAGGAAAATGACTACTGTGTCACTGCTAGGATGGCGTTACAATAACTATTATACAGTAATTGACATGTTTGACATTCATCATATTTGGCTCCTAACCCTAAATTGCCAGAACATATTCACTGTCTCCATTCAATCTCTTTCCTTTTAAGCCTCAATCTCCTAGCCGTTTCCATTCTATTCAGAATCAAGACCACTCATCCAGCGCTGATTTGACTGTTCCTCGATAAATGGGGTAATGGCTTAATCATTGCAATCAATCAATGCTAGTTGGATAGTGTCACCATTTTACTGTAAGCCTTATTCCACAAGTTGATTATTTTGACTGAGAGTGAAAAAAATCAGTTTTTCTAAAACTCACTCAGAAAACACAAAGGATATAATTTGCCTAGGATTGCATTGGAACAATTATGATTCAAATGGGGTTTAACACAAAGAACATGCTGTATGTGCCAAAAATAGACTGAGAGCTCATTTTAACTGACTTCCTATTCTTGAAGGTTTGATTTTATAAAAGTAATTAAATATACTATAGCCTCATGATTTACACTTGGCTTATTCTCTAGTCTAGCCTGGTTCTACTGTAGGCATGTGTGATCTCCATGCAATGCTTTCAGGGCCACATAATTGTACCGAGCAGCGGAAAACAGCATCATCACTGCTGAATGCATTATGTACTGTCAGTGGTGGACTGTACTTTTACTCGAGTACTGTACTTTTAAGTAATTCATTTGAGTATCTGTATTTGAGTATTTGTATTTTGTGGCACATTAGAGTTCTAATGAAGCTCTAATGTGCATGCTACCACTTGATGCAGCAGCAGAAACAAAGAAAAGCTTAGCCAATCCGTGATGTGTTGGGTTGGCCAATCAGGGAAGCTGATGCCAACAATCCCTCAAACACACAGAGATTCGGTGCGTCCCCCACAGACCCAGACATTTGTGGTTTTCCGATTGTCGATAACCATTCGTCCGACCTAATTCTCACTCGGTACTACACACCCCTGGGTCATCGGTGACACGCACACCAAGTTTAAAGTCAAACGGTCAGACAGAACCCGAGTTATGCCTTCACACCTGTCTGTGGTTCGTCAGGAAGTTTAATATGCAGTCTTACATGCTCAGGTGCAGTTTTGGTGATTAGAGTGAGGTTCATGGTATATTAAAAATCCCTTGTATAGGGTCCCTGGTGGTGCAGCCAGTTAAGGCACTTAACATTATGCTCCTTGTGAGTCGTGAGGATTTTTTTATCCGACTCGCATCATGTCTCCCCCGTCTCTGATCATATCGTTCAAGTAAAAATCCCTTTGTACATTAAAGAAGGTTTAGAGTATTGTCCATTAACATCAACCGAGTCATACCTGGCATGTGTAAGGTATTAAACTAAACTAGAAACTGCTAGAACAAAGCATTAACATGAGGCAGGTAGGGCTAAATGCTTATTCAGGGCATCTGATGAATAAATGAATGAATTAATGAATGAATGCATGCAATTTACAAAAAACAAAAAAACTGAACCACAAACCCAGACAGTTGGCCATAGCATTTCCTGCAGTAAATTACACAAGCACATGATGCACTCATGCAGTCGCACACCGATATTTGCTTTGCTTTCCTGCTTTCTCCACCAGTGAAAAATTCAACACTGAAATAAGCTGATGTCATTGGAGACCTTGAAGACTTTAAGTGACAGGCAAGGCAGCGTAACAAGTCGCAGAGCAATTTGTGTTGCTTGATTTCAGTTCTCAATGTTGTAACAACTGGCCTTGACGCCTTCACAAATGAAGACAGATTGCGTAAGATGACCCAAGTTGAACCTGATTCACTTTGCACAAATGGAGCCGATTCAGCCGAATGCAAGATGTATTGGAGAGCTGGAGGACAAGTTGACTATATGCCTGACAAAAGCCTATAGCAGTCGCCCCATCCCAGTGTCTCTCAAGACTATCAAAAAAGTCAAGGACACTGGGCACTACGGCACTTGCTAAATACAGTTGCGTTTACACTGTTTAGTTATCAAGAGTGACAACTTGAAAGTTTCAGAGAGAGAAACTGCTAGAACAAAGCATTAACATGAGGCAGGTAGGGCTAAATACTTATTCAGGGCATCTGATGAATACATGCAATTTACAAAAATAAAAAAACTGAACCACAAACAGTTGGCCATAGCATTTCCTGCAGTAAATTAAAGAGAGAATTGGCCACAGATCCACAATTCCAAATGGACATTTGGAATTAATGGCTGTTATGTCAAAGCCCAAAACCTCTAGCTTGAACTTAAAAGGACCAGCAGCATCAAACAACAAAACAAGTTCCTACCTTGAGCCATCTTCTACTTGACTTCATCAATTGTGTAAGTGCTGGCCAGGGGCTAAATTTGGAACCCATGGATAGAGAGATAGAGACCCCCTCTCTCTAGTACATCCTCGGATAAGCCCACCAGCGGCTTCTCCAGTAATCTCGACCCTCCATACATCTGGCTAGCTCTCCAGTACTTTCCTCCCCTGCTGGGAGCCCCCGGCGTCAATGGCACTGACCGACCAGCTTCATTCTCCTGGCTGCCATGCCATCTTCTCACTCAGCCTTGGTAGCCCTCCATACAGATGCGTGTTGGTAACATGTTCATCCTGGTTGATGTTTAGAAGTGCACAGAGCATTCTGGTGTAGCACAGTGGCCAGGGACTTCTGTAGAGCAGGCTTTAGGGTCCAGCATTCACAGCTGTATAGTAGAACGGACTCTGTAGGACTGAGAAGCTGAGCTTGATATGGTGGGGGCCTGGGGGGGTTGGACTTCCACACACTGGCCATGCCATTCAGAGCCCTCCATGCAAGCGAGGGTGTCCCCTTGCAACACCCCTGTCAGGATGTCAAACTCACTACTGCCGTCTGGGGTCATCACCTTGGCTCTGGTACCTGTGTGTACATGGCTCCAATGGTCCGGAGTAGGTTGGGAGGGACACCATAAACCTTTGAGTGTCTGAAAGAAAGAAAGAAAGAATCAAACAAAAAAAGAGGCATTTTTAAACATGCACAATATCATATTATAAAAGAGCTACACCTAGATATCAAACTAGGGTATGCCTAAATACGTTGAGAGATTCAATAGAAATCTAGGTGTGCGAATCAGGTTGTAACACTTGCTCCGATATCACTTTAAACCATCATTGGTAAACAGTAGTGGTTTAACTTACTGAAACGCTAACACCAAGCAGTGTGAAATATTTGTATCTTATATTCAATCATTTCACTTTCATCACATGAACCATAGCATCTCCATTCTGGGGTGAACATTCATTCAGTGAAAACATTGTATTACTGAGCTGATAAGATCCTCTTTCTCACTTTGCCTGTTGAGAGCTGATGCTCTTATCCAGAGGAACGTACAGGTGAGGGTTTAAGTATGATGTTTCATACAAGGATATTTGGTGCTGTGACACCCCAACAAAACATTGTGCATTTCTAAATATGAAAGGACCCAGGCACACGGCACCTTCAAGCACCATAATGGTCTGTTAATTTCTAAATATTGTGTACATATCTGCCCTTTTTTTTTTTTTTACATGGTTAAACTGTGTTAAGTAGTGCAACAGCTGAAGAAATAGTGTTTAATTCATGACCAAGTTTTTTTGTGAAACATAAAATCAAAAATGTCTATTATTTTCAGTTGTGCAGCCCTACTTAGACACACTTAATCGGAGCATGAAATGCCTCAAAGACAAGACAGTAGACTGAGCTGTACCAAAATAGGCACCATACTACTGTATACAGCCTACCACATTCCCTCATCTGAAACCCCAATGGATTTAATAATGATTAATTAACATGCAGAAACCCATTCTCCCCCATTTTTCACCAGGCACATAAACATTACTCTGTGTGGTGATAGTAAATCAAAAAATCCCATAAGTTGGTTAAAATCCTGCACATCCATGGATTTCAACAAGCAGCAGGCGGCTGTTCTCTCTAATGGGGCTTTCAGTGGGCCCCTTGCCAACAAATCCCATTTGTCAGGTTTATCCAAAAGCTAACTTACGCATGAACAGAGCTTAGTAAGTTCATAGGCTAACCTGAGTGGGTGAAGACCAAAATGTCATAAATACGATGTCTAACATTTGGCCTTTGAATACTGAACAGCTACACTGCTTTTTATAATTATAATTATTAACTATTTTTCTAACTGAAACCCTATACTATACGTCTTTGCATGACAAATGGCAAATATTAAAATTTTTGCTATACAAATAGGGGGGAAAATACTATTTTTGACAAAGTTGTCCTAAATAGGGACGCTAATGTTAATGGGGTTGACATACATTTTTTATTCAGTTGTGAAATTGTGATATTATCAAACATAAATATCAGAGTCTAAATTTCCCAAATGAAAATGCATGCATTTTAATTTGACCAGAAGCAGGGATAAAATATATCCCCACAGGCGATAAGAATTAATGACCAGAGGGCGGGGATATCAAAAGCAGAGTCATGGAATTTCCCCCCCCCCAGCAAATCAAACCCTGGAACTACTGTTCCAACCATACAACTTTATGATACTGGTTGAACACTCCTCTATGCACACATCATTTCAGCACCACGGACAGTGCCCCCTCTAATAATACAGCGAGAGAGGGACTAGCCCTGCCTAGGGCTGGGATCATAGAGTTAAAAATAATAGAGACGGCACCAGAAATCTCCTCCAATCCACTTGCATTGAGTTGCTCACCCAGCGCATGGGCCTAAATCACCCCTTCTTCCGGGTTGGAAATTTGGTGGGCGCGGCCTATTATGGCCCCAATTCGTCACAGAAGTGACGTGTTTTGCGTCACAGAAGAGCGCAGCCCCGTGCGCAAGCGCAGCCCCGTGCGCAAGCACGTGCGCACGCTCGTGAGTCGAGCCCATTGGTCGAAACCGTTTCGCTCGTTCATGTTGAGGCCCCAGGCCTGCAGTACCATGAATGGCCAGCATGTCCATTTGGCTTCAATGAAACCACTGGGTTCGGGCTTGGTTGGGATCCGGAACCGGAGAAACCGAAGGAACCGGATCCAACATTGAGGAACCGGGATCGGTTCCATCACTAGGGCTGTCACGATTACAAATTTAAGTTGATGATTAACTGTCACTCAAATAATTGTGATTAACGATTTAATTGTGTGTTTGGCATTGAACATTGGAACGTTATTATCAAAATTTGCACAGGGCAGATATGATAACTGAAATATGCAAAGAAATGATTGACATATTTAATAATTGTAGGCATGTATTCTCAATGGGCTTCCCTGAATAAATAAAGGAAAAAGAAAGAAAAAAAAAAGAAAAAATTGCAGAAATAGCAGATCTACAAGCTTACAACGCTTCACAAAGTGACGCGTTGTAAGCTTGTAGATCTGCTATTTCAGCTTTTTTAATATTTGAAAATGTGTGACAAACTTTCATGGAAACGATCATGACGATTATGCAAAAACTAATTACGATTATCTCAAATAATTGCGATTAGACGATTATGTAACAATTGTGACAGGCCTATCCATCACATTTGAAACCATTTCCGGAACCGGTTCTATCACAGTGTCAGAGCTGGGATGTGGACTTCACGTCTGCTATACAATTATAATACCGGTGGTTCCCAAACGTTTGAATTTGAAGGACCACCGTAACTCTGAGAGTGTACAAATGGAACCAAATGGACCCTGTAACGGTCCATTTGTACACTCTCAGAGTTACAGACTTCTAAGGGTCCATTTGGAACCCCCTACAGGAACCGTTAAAGGGAACCGTTAAGGAATCGGACCGTTAAGAGGGAATCGTTAAGGAACCGGAATTGTTCAAATCCTAAAGGATCAACCCTAGCCCTGCCGGGGCACACATGGTTTTTAACAGAGGGCCCTCACCCGCTAGCTCCGCCCCTGATAAGCCCACACTATGCCCACACTTGCAAAGGATCCCATCTGAGCCACTTTAGGTTTCAGCAATGGAGACAGATGTGAAGGTGATGCCAAATCATATTATGAACCAATGCCATCAAAATACACTACAAGTAATAAAAAGCTATAGTCCATAGTTGTACACTGTAATGCAGATTTCTACAGAATCGTTTGTTGTCCAGAAATGAAATATTGCTTCTTCTTTCATGGAGAAGGAACAAGAAATGTTCCCTGTGCTGTCTATTAGCTACAATTTATAGGTCCATAAATCATTAAACAATTATATAGGCAAAGAATTCAATTTCCCTCTACTCATTTCTTTCTTTCATGCCAGTGTTTTCCAGAAAGGGCATAGACATAATTACAGAATCCAGCTGCACACTAACAAAGAAATATTGACTGTGGGCTTAGAGAGAGCATTACATGTGAATTGTGAAGTGATTTTCTTTTTTTTACTAATCATGCTTTTTCCTTCCACTATCTCAAGTCATTCTTCACCACTGCTAGGCAGGCTTATATTGAAGGAAAAAAACATTTGTTCTTTGAGTTGGTGCAAAATGATCTGTCTAAAAGCTCAGATATCAACAATGCTGTAATTAGCTTAAGAGCACAACAAAGGATTTTTCAGCATCCGTTTCCCCTTCTTACACAATGGGTATATAGGACAGAACGACACAGACCGCAGCAAACGCATGGATGTCTTGCTGCAGACAGCTACAATGTTTTGATAGGGGGAGAAGAGCTTGAGTCGGCTCACATGGGAGCTCATTTGGCAGACTTGAGCATCACCAGGGAGGAAGCATATAGCCCGATTTATACTTTGTCGCACATCAAAAATAGACGCCCAAAGATCTGCTATTGTCGTCGCGCAACGGGAGCAAAAGTCTGGCGTATGAAAACTAAAACCTAATGAAAGTACACAAAGCCCAAACCTGCGAGCTCACATCTGGCCACAGACTGCTGTAGCTACCAGTTCTACTTTAATGTCAATTCACTACTGTCACATAATCTGTTTATCTGTCACTGCAGCTTTGTTCATTTTTCCGCACCTTTCTTTTTCATAGTACACTTAAATTGAAAGCTTATAATGCCCTCATTAATCATCCCGACTTCATAACCACTGGTTCCTTCAAACCATTAAAAACCCCACTGTAGGCTACTGTACATTCACAAAAATACAGGGGTATTGAAGTTGATTTAAACATTCTTGTTGATCCTGATATTTTTATTTACAGAAACATGACTTTCATCCATAAACAATTTTTTTTTGTCCTCATCTGACTTGCATTGCGCTTTTTTCTAAAAGACAAAAATGTGAAGTCTGTTCACAGAGGTAATTTCATAATCGGGGGTAAGGGGATAAGGGTGTGCAAAGTGGCATTATCTGTATGTGAATACGGATAAGCACCAAAACTAACAGACGCTGAACACAACTGGCATAAAAGGCAAGGCAGCCAGCGAACAGGTGCACTGATAGGCACAGCAGCCAACAGGAGACATACACTACAGGCACAGCGCCCAAACTGATTATAAGTCGACATGCAATTGGCAGTAACACAAATCACATGGCCAGACAAGGAACAAAAAAAAAAGTAAAATTGTTTACATCAGTCATGTTGTTCGGCAGCCAACCTTTGATCGTCTTCAGAAGTGGATCCACACCATCGTGGATCCACAGCATCAAAGGAGCATTCCGAGCACCAATAAACTCCAGCAAGCAGACGACTTTGTTTTGACAACACAGCTAGAACAGAGGGCAGCACATGTATGCTTTAATCTGGTACTAGCTGTGTCAGCTAGCTAAGGCTGGGTTTTCACTTTCAGACTGCGGGGTGCACTAATGATGCCTTCATTTGAATGGAGGCGGGGATCGTGAGAAACTACTCTCACAGAGAGAGGCTTGGTGGATAAACACCTTACAGACTGAACATCCCAAAGGTCTCAATGAGGAATTGTTTCTTGTTTTTGTTTTTTTAGGTAAATGTCTTCTTGAATATTACATCGCAATATTCTGGTTTGAACCTAATACACCTGACAGTGTAATAAGTTCTTATGTTTTATATAAGGGTTCATGCCTCTCTATTTTTAAGCTTTGTATAAATCACTTTTGTATATTTTAACTTGGTATCGTCTTTGTATATGGTATTTTGTATTAAAAGAAATGAGTGTCTTTATAAAGGGGTTCACTAGGTTAAGGAACTTGCATCCTAATAAAATCAATTAATTCTGACAAAGGTGCAGAAAGACCTTGGTTAGATTATTGTACAGTATTGTGAGCTTAAACCCCCCAGGCATATACATATTTATTTTACCACATGCTTGAATAGGAGCTCATTTGAAATCCTCAAGGACAGTATTCTGTACTCTGTTCCTTTGAAAACTTTAGAAAGCCAGTTTCCCAACAAGATGAGATGGTGCGCTGGAGAACCCAGTAACCCCACCTATCTGTCTGTGTTCTGGAGAACCCAGTAGGCCACCTGTCTGTCTGTGTGCTGGAGAACGTGCACTTAAAAACAACACTTAAAACGTCCTGTCCTCTAACTATACATGTCCATGTCATAACAGTTACCTTCTCAGAAACTTGTTGAAATGTCTCACACTCTCTTCTCCTCCTCCAGGCTAGCGTGTTAGCTGACTAGCTGTGCCCACTAGTTATTCATGTCAGCTGGTTATGGTAATACTGAGTGAAAACCTTGTTGTTTTTAATAGGGTTATATCCTCACCCTGGCTCTTAACTTGGTGACAACATTTACCATATTGTTGAATTCATGACCAACACTTAAACATCACTGTTTTCACCTGTTTCCTCCCACTCCCAGATTCCTCCTATTTTAGTCCCACCCCCTCTCAGAACTGGTAGGTTGCCTACTATTGATTGACACCTGGCTCCCCAATGTCCAGGTAGCCTCGGTCCCAGCCTCACTCATCTGTGATGTCCATGAGCTTGTATAAGTGCAACAACAACCAGGCTGGAGTTCTAGTGGGCCTTGCTGTTTATCCAACTGGTTAGTGCTGCTGCCTGTGATATGAGAGCCTGGGTTCAAATCCCCATCTGCTCGCTTGTCATTGTTGTTTGCTGGTGAGGTAGAGTTCAAACATGTAAATTAAAACTAAATTTGAAATATAATGTGTTAATGTGTCAAATCAAATCTTTTTCATCACTTTCATCCCTTTTTTTGTCTCTCACTGTATGTCTCTCACTCATTTGTGATCATTATTGTCTCCGCCAGGCCGAAAGGCATGGCGAGGAGAGAGTATGTTTTACCCCCTGTCCGTCCGTCCGTCCTGTCTGTGTGTTAGCAGCTAATCTCCGGCACCGTTAGCCCGGTCGCTCCGAAACTGTGCACACACACTCCCTGGATGCCAATTCAGAACCTCTGCCCCAAATGTTTCACATGGGCCTGTTATAGCGCCACCAGGAGGCCGATTTGTGCAAAACCCATTTCTTTATATTACTCCTACAGATTTTATCCAAACGTCATGCAAATCGGTACACAGTATCTCTACAGTCATGTGATCAACACAGATCTGTACGATTTCCCATATTCCATCCTCATTGCCTAAGGTTGGCTTCCAAAGTTTGCAGGATTGGTCAGTTTTGAACAAAAAGCCTCAAACTATGCACGCAGCTTGTGATTTCCGTGAAATTTCACACGCACATTCCCACTATGCCGAGGAAGAAATGCCACCCTTTTCACATTGGTCTGTTATAGCGCCACCAGCAGGTCTAATTTAGCAAAACACATTTTTGGAACAAAATGCCTCAAATCATGAATTCAGTGTCTGATTGCCGTGAAAGACCTAACAATAAATGGCACCCTTTTCACATTGGCCTATTATAGCGCCACCAGGAAGCCAGAATAACGTACCTGACCTGGCGGAGACCTGTGCTCCGAGGAGCACTTTTTCTAGTTATTATTATTTTTTATGCACTTGTCAGAAACTTAACAGTCGTTAACGGTCCTTAAATTAGAGAGGATTAGAAGTACTGAGAGGTTCGTTATCCAAGTTTAGATAAACATGGGGTCCCTTCCTTAGGATAACTTGCAGTTTCATACTGTTCCAACGCGACATGTTGTGAGCTTGTAGATCTGCTATTTTCTGTGAAAGTTTTCCCCAGAATACTAATGCATGCAGTCATATTGATATAAATAATGCTAATCATTGATGATAATGTATACAAATATTCCTACATATTTGTTAAGACATAATTATTTATGCAATGTTGAATAACAGATTCAGGCACGTCCTTAGTAGGAGACATTTGGTTATACTATCTCTCTCTTGTTCTGAGGTAAAAAAAAGAAGAAATTAAATAAAATAAAGCTTGCCATGGATGCTGCTGCTACCTACCCGCCATGTTAGGACTGAAAACAAAAGGAAACATCTCTTCTTCATGGTCTTCTTATTTCCCCCCTTTAACACCCTGCCATTGCACAGAATGTTAGAGACTGTAGTTGCGTCTGAAACCACATACTGTACTAACGTAGTACATACCACACAGTATGCTATTTTCTATTCTATTTAGAATCTACTAAGCAGTGGGGTTTATTCACTTCAGACATAGAAAACAATTACTTGGCATAGCCTACTAAAAAATATGCGATTTTGGACGGGGCCTTTTGAGAACTTTGTCCGTCACTGCTCATAACCACTCTCTAAGACAGGGCTCTGGGAGGTTATATTCTTCAAGTTTCTGTAGCCGATTACATGTGAGTAGCATGATAGAAATAAGCACATATTTTTTATTTTTGCAAGAATGCGTCTTCGGTCAGGCTGTACTGTCAATCCCTTGCAGTTAACTGGTATTAATTAAAGAGCTGGTGCCATGTTTTTGCACCTTTTCTGTTTTTCATGTGTCTATGAGGTTGATAGAACTTCATTAAGCCCCCCGGTGGTGTTTTTATGGTGTTTTATGTCTTCTCTGACTATTTGGAGTTTCTTCCTGGAGGCTGAAACCTTGAGGGTCAAACGTGCCAATAGAGAAACAGCACTTTAGTGACATCACAAAGCCATACCCTCCCCCTCATTATCATAACACAACAGGTGCGGGCATGAGGAGGGACTAGGATAGGTGGGTGGTGCTAAGGTGAGAACCAGGTATACTTAATAAACTGGAGGCGTGTCCACATAAAAACAACATTTTAACACTTACTGTACACTTTTTTTTTTTTGAAAAAAATCCTTACATAATAATAATACCTTATGATCAGGTTTTAGGGTTGAAAAATATCATGGCACCCCATCTTTAAACATTTTGACTGCTGCAACTTTGATTGCCATTTTGTAAGAAAATATGTTTGTTTTATACATGATTTAGATTAATAATATCATTGATTCTTTGGGAATGGTTATGTGGCATTAACGTTTAACTGGAAGGGGGGCAAATACAGCACATGACATGTTGAATAGGGGGGATAGGAGTTAGGATTCTGTCCGTATCGATTCGGGACATTAACTCGAACAGCGCTGAGTCGCCTCAAGCGGACTTCGCAACGCTCTGCACGGCGACGTGCCTCAAGTCGGCTTCAGACGGCACGCCTCCGTCGTTTTAACAGTTTTTTGGCACCCTTTTACGTCTTGGGTTTGAGAACTGCACTTCCGCATTTCTGTGCGGAAGTGTGGAAGGGTACCCCATTCCAGTCACCGTTTGAAATGTGGTCACATTTGTCCCAAAAAGTCACAATATGCATTTTGGGGAGAGAGAGTGTGTTCCACCATTATCAGTGTTTTGGTTTTTTTTTTGTCAAATATGAGCCAACTGCTAATCAATTTTTATGCCATGATGTTTATCATAAAGATACCCCACCCCTTATTTATTCACAAAGACAACAAGACAACAAGAGAATAACATTTGATAAAAACTTTAAGTTAACCACTTAAACCATGAGTTTCAACATGGAGCGCTTTTTTTTGTCAACATCTCTTTACCAAAAAAAAATGCCGATCTACAATCATCTCACAATGTGTCGCAACATTGTGAGCTTGTAGTTCCCCTCATATCTGGGTTCATGTGGTTAATACATTATTGTCAAGGAGGAACTCTTCCTGGCAAACAAGGTGGTATTGTTCCATTACCTCCACAAGATCATTCCTCCACAAAGTATGGTAAGAGTTGGCTGAGAACAAGGAAGGTATGTTCTTGCCATCCATACCCCACCTTTGTTGGGCCACGTACAGCCTTTCTGCTAACCCAATCGAAGGAAACGGTTTTCTTCTGTGTTTTGGTTCCTTCCTGGATAATCTCCAACGTCTCCTCAGCCATCCAGCAGCAGAGTTTCATCCATGTTTGACATGCCACGTTCCGGCTTAACCCATTAAAACCGGGAACGTTTTTGTGTAACCACTTTAACCATTATTTTACTACTTTGGCTATTAAAAAATAGCAGATATTTGAATATATATATTTTTTACATACATTTTTAACTAAATTCTTTGCTTCTGGGGGTCTCTGAAACAACATATTTTGAGGTGAGGGGGTCCGCGGCCGAATACATATAATTTTGTACATTTTACATACATTTGTAGAATGTAGAATGTAAATATTTGCAGAAGCAAAGATTTGAGTTAAAAATTTTCGCTTTAAAAAAATGTATATATTCAAAGATTTGCACACATTTTCTGTCAAGGGTGGCGTAACGGTTACATAACCGTTACGCCATCTCCAACGACGAACTCACGATGACGTCATCCTTCTGGTCTATATGTATCCATGGACTTCCGTTTCCAGCTGTTCGATTATAAGTTTCCTTAAGCACTCTTTAAAGTCGATTAAGCTGCCTTCCTTACACCCCTTTATTATTCATCTTGATTAATCTAGGTCGTAAGCTTTCCAGCCCCTTACTCCGGTAGCAAGACCATCCTCTACTGGACTCCCCCATCGGTCCCTCTAGACTGACCAAATCAAGACCGGCCTACGCTCACCTACCGGCCCCCTTAACAGTATAATCGAACACAATTTTATCTTAACAGATTTTTTGATGGACTCCACCAAGAAGATTCAATTAAGTAACTCCGACAAGATGATTAACGACGTGGTCGCCTCCTTGACCGTTGCTGCTCACCCCTCCCCAACTGTCATCAAGGACGAGCACCCTGACCTTTCTAAGGTTAAGACCGAGGAGGCCCCCCTCCTGATTGACCCCCTCAACTCCCAAATGGGCCCCAAATTTTCGGACAACGAAGCCGTCCAGGGAGTGAAATTCTCCTGCCAGAGCAAGCTGGCCGACACTTCCCTTCAGATGCGGATCCTCTCCGAACAGCTGGCCACTTCTAAAGCTGAGAATGAAGCTGCCAAGTCTCACACTTCATTTCGGATGCGGATCCTCTCCGAAGAGCTGGCCTCTTCTAGGGCTGAGAACGAAGTCACCAAGTCCCAGATGCAGGCTCAGCAGTCCCAAATGCAAGCTCTGACCCTCCAATTCGCTGCGTTGCTTGAACAACGTAGTGTTCCTACCCTAACCCCCCTTCACCCCCAATATCCCTCCTCACTCCCTAACCATGGGACTCCATTCCCACTCCACCCACCCGGACTCCAGTCTTACTCCCTGCCCATGGGACTCCCTCCTCACTCCACCCACCCGGACTCCTCCTATATCTACAAGCTCATAGCGCGGCACTTGGTGCCGTGCTATGAGCTTGTATATCTGCTATTTTTGAATAGCCAAAGTATAAAATAATGGTGCTTACACAGTTCCCGGTTTTAATGGGTTAAGCCAGTGGTTGTCAAAGTGGGGGTCCTTGAGGGGGTTCCAGGGGCTCTCCAACAAAGTTAGTTGATATGGCAGCAAAATCAGTTTAACCACTTTAAAGAGCCACTATGTAACTTTTATTTAAGGAATACATTTTAATGTTGTCCAATCAGTATGGTAGTGTATGTTAATACAATATAACTTATACAATTGGGGTGGTGGTATTTTGTCTCTCTGCTCTTCTATTGAGACATTTAGATTGTGTCAAAGGTCATGTCTCACCTAGACACAGGATCTGACACGAATTTTGAACTAATGGTCAAGATTTAATTTATCCCGAGCAAGCAGGCAAGCTTTATTAGCTCAATGGTAAAAATGTCAGCACTTGCGCATGAAACCGGGTTCAAATCCGAGGTAGAAGAGGAAAGTTACATAGTGCAGCTTTAAACTGATACTGTATACAGTCAATATGATTTATTTTTTCCATTTCTTTAATAATAATAATAATAATAAATAATATATATTTTCAGAAAACTTGGTTAGGATTTAGAAGGCATTTTTAGAATCGGCCTCAGGTCTAAATGGCCTAGGGAAGAAACAAGTTTATCACACTTGTTTCCTTTACCACTCCCCTCACCCATGGCATATAATATAGAAGCTGCTGTGATAATGCATCATACTGTATACCAACTGCAAATCCCCCCTGGACACATAGATCAAAACAATCCTGAATAGGAGCAGATAATGAATGTGCATATAACAACATACCACACTTTCCCCTGAAGAAGACATCCATTGTTGTTAGAGAAGTGTTTGACATTACATTACGAGAAGCACCACACTGCGTGTGTGTGTGTGTGTGTGTGTGTGTGTGTGTGTGTGTGTGTGTGTGTGTGTGTGTGTGTGTGTGTGTGTGTGTGTGTATTGCTTCGGAATAACTGACAACATTATTTACAGCCTACTGCTCTGTGTAGCCTATAACTCATTATATATTACTCCCAATATCCTATATTAAAATTGGCTTAAGGGAGGGCCGGCCGGCCGGCAGATCTCCATATATGGGCATAAAAGGGACAAGGACTGACAGATAGAGATCTGTCAGTCTGAGAACCTCTAGTAGCCAAAAAATCTACAAGCTCACAATGCGTCATGTTGCAACGCATTGTGAGCCTGTAGATTGGCTATTTTTGCCTAACGCAACGTTCTCCCCGGAATAGGGATGCTGGTTTTCAAGTGGTTAAAGCGGGTCACCTTTAGACAATGTGCAATGCGTTTGTTGAGTCTTAATCCAGCAAGCCACAAAATAAAAAGGGGGTTTTGCGACAGACATCTCAGGGCGTCATTTGTGACATTTATCTGTGGGTGGTGTGCTCGGAAACAAACACATGCATTATACGAAAAGGGAGACGGCACGTTTTAGCCTCCAGGCATTTTTTTCATGAACACAAATGCAAAAATGTCACTCCCAGGTTTTTGTGGGGGGAAAACATTATTCATATCATTCCTCTGAGGAAGCACTTGGAATGTGGGCATTGCTGACCTTCAAAGTTAACCTTGTTTCTATTGTATTTTTGGTAGTCGTTGCTGTCAGGCAAAAACCTTGTATCTCTATATTTCAACTTGTGTTCTTTCGTAAATGAATGCCCTACTTCATCATACAAGAGTGTCAAAAGCAATGAAAATAGCAGATCTACAAGCTCACAACAACACCCGAGGCGTTGTGAGCTTGTAGGTCGGCTACTTTCACTATTTTAAAAATAATAAAAAAGGAACGGTTTTCCACCCAACAGCAATGTACTGCTATGGCATTTGGTGTTCCGCTTTCTGAAGCAGCCCATGGGACTGCAGGCTTGGAAACCATAAGAGACTTTGTGGGTCTGCCTTCTTAATGAGACCGTACACTTGTAACGGAAAACACAAGAGATGCTTCAAAGAATATTCTTAAGAAAATAATTTCTGATCCAACATGCAAATAGAATCGACTGCGTGGTTAGCAGCAAATCATTATGTCTGCAAAAGCTATTACAGTATGTTTGCCAACTCTTCCATTTGACTGTGTCTAAAAAAGAATAGTGTACTGTATATTATTCACTGATAACCTGATAAACTGTTACCATTTCCATCTCATTTCCAATGCTGTTTAGAATTTTAAAAAATGTAACGGACTTCTGTTAAGGAGAATTCACAATGCTATTTTATGAACATAGTTTTATAAAGAGAATAGCCAGCTAATCTTCTTAAAAATAAATAACACAGTAAATATTTGGCGTTAGCCTTAAAATTTCATATAAATTCTGGTATGGATAGTAAGTGCTTTTCACATAACCAACAAAGGAATACATGGAATTAAAAATAATTAAAAATAGAAAAATGTGCTCCTCTGAGCACAGGTCTCCACCAGGCCAGGTAGCTTATTGTGGGCCAGCAAAGTTGAAAAAAAGCAACATGGTGGAAAACTTGTCGGGTGGAAATGGGGGCGGCTTATTAGAGGAGTTGCGTAATAATCATAGACTGTAAAAAATATGGATCTGCTGATTCAAATCCACCATCGTGGAACATCCAGTCCCGAATAGAAACTGGAAACGACTGCTATTGACCGGAAGCACAGCGAGGGCTGGTCTTCACTCAGTAGAACCAGTAGAATACCATACTTTGTCATAGTGGGACCATAATTTACTTAACGCGTATCATGATAATTGAAAAAAACACTTTGAACTAGCGATTGAAAACAAAGTATTTATGAAAATGTTTACTAAGGTAATAAAATCAAGTGTAAAGTCCAGCCAATGCTTCTGCAGCCAGCAGGAGGTGAAATAGCGACATATGCTGGGTCATTAATGGGGACTGGATCCTTAAAAGATTCACTTCGTGGGTTTCAAATCCAGCAGAGCTTGCTTGCCGCCTAGTAATAATCCAGTAGGGTGGCATAATGTAGGGTGGCATTTCTTCCTTGGCCTACTGTGAGTATGCGTGCAAAGTTTCACGGCAATCGGACGCTGCGTTTATGATTTGTGGCATTTTGTTCAAAACGGGCCACTCCTGCAAACTAAAAGCATAGTCTCTGGCCTTCTGCCGCCCGGCTTGGCGGGGACAAAGAAGTATTATTTATCATGCTATTCTATTAAATTAACTGGATAGTGCCGTATTTTGGCTCTGGGTCATCCTATCTTGTTAACTACTCTCTGATCGGCCAGCTCTACTTGGTGACAGGCCAAGATGAGATCCCTCTGGGTGTAAGTCAAGATTAATGTTATTAACCCTGGTTTAGGATAGGGCACTTTTATTTTGCATCACCTGCAATTCAATGTGATGATTAGGACAGTGTTTTCCCAAACAGTGGGCCGGAACCCATTTTCAGGTCACGGACCAATTATCATAGGTCGCAAGTAAATATCCCGTTTTTAGTTTTTTCATTTACTACAATGTTTTTAAAATGTACAGTATTTTTTCAAAAACAAAATAATAATTAAAGAAAATTCATAAATAAAATAAAGTAATTTTTCAAATGAAATTCGTAAAATCAAAGGAAAGCTCTACAAGCTCACGTGTTGCATTGCTTGTAGATCGTCTATTTTCACTAGTTTGGGTCCCATGCACTGAGACATAACAATAATATAATATTATTATTTATATAATATTTTGGGTCTCGAGCTAAAAACTTTGGGAACCACTGGATTAGGAGACTTCAAAGCTCTGGTTCTGCAGTACAGGGAACCACAAAGCCTAGCATGCCTATTTATAAAGAAAAACAAATTGCAAATATAACAAACGATTTGGATTTTAATTGTTTTGGAATAAACAGTGCGCTATACCAGAAATCTGTATGGAGTTGATATACTGTAAAACACAGTGTTAATTTAAGGATTCTGAAAGGATAATCAAGAACATCTTGGGCATTGAACCTTGAGAGTATACAAATGCAACCAGTTAAAGGTGCTTTGATTGATACTTTTTTTTTTAAAGCTTTTGTTAAAAAGTTATATTATTCTGATAATCAGTGGTATAGACTCTATAGCAATGATGTATCAATATAGTGTTTGCTTAACAGGGGACTCCTCTTAAACAGAAAATACATTTTCATCAAATCAGGAGAGAGAACACATTTATCAGCTTCAATCTTATAATGTTCCAAATCCAATTCCACATTTGTCTGTTCATTCTTTTGTTTCATTACTTCCAATTTCACTTGTTTATACTGTAGTCCTGTCTTGATTGGATGAAATTGGTATCTAGACCTTAAAATACAGTATAGTTTCTGTTTACTAAAGAGCTTGAGACCCTTGTTGAACAAAAACTCTTAGAAATTATTACCATCATCGAATATAGAGCTATTTAAAGGACAAGTTCGGATTAAAAAAACATAGCCTTTTTTCCTTAACTTACTTATGTTGATCCCAAATGGCCATGGGGTCTATTTGCAAAATTGCCCCTTTCGTCCAGTTTCCTCGGCAGCCCCCATAGCATAGAGGAGAGTCCATAAGCATATAGTTACTTATGCTATTTGTTGTGGTCACCCAGTCCAACCCAGTCCTTTAACACTTATTTTAAAGGGTCTACACCATGAATTTCATTTTTTTTTTTTTTTACATTCAGTCATTCATTCTCATTTCAGAGATTTTCAGAATGGGCGTGTCTGAACAGGCCATTTCAGAATGGCAATGCAAGTGACATCACTTGCATTGCCATTGCATTGATGCTGGCCAGACAGAATTGCTCAGTAGCCCCCCCCTGCCCAAGAGGACGTTTTGGTATTGCAGCTGAAAGTGCTGTATAAGCCAGAGACAATTGACTTGGGATGAGTATATCTGAGTGATGATTTAGGCTCAAACCTTTTGAAAAAGGTTTGAGGGACATACACCATATGATATTAAATATCAAATATTTTTTTTAAATTCATGGTGTAGATGCTTTAACAAAAGACAAGATCACTTAGATCTATCAGGTAGATCACTGTTTCTCAATCTCTAGTCCAGGGACCACCAGGGGTCCAAATGGACCATTAGGTCTGTAACTCAGAGTGTGCAATTGAGCAGACAACATTTTTATTGGAATCTGATAAAATGGTTCTCTCACCTGATTGAATAAAGCTGGCATTCCGACCTGAAAATACACCCTCTGTTCTCCAAAGAGCCGGGCAGATGGGAGGGCACCTGCCAGAACAATCACTCCACAGCAACGATCACCATCAGAATGCAGAACTAGTATTCAGCACTTAAATTCAACACAAAAATATTTCTTACACCAGTGGTTCTAAACCTGTGTCCCATTTCATGTGGGCCCTGATCCAGAAAAGGTTGAGAACTGCTGACTTAGCCTTAAAAAGGATGGACGGTGGAGGTCAAATTAACGGCTAGCGAAGGCTCAGTTGGTTAAAACCGTATCATCCCCAAATCTATCAGAGGCTTGGATTGCAGCCTTTGGTGGTTCTGATGATGAGCCAATTCTTCCTCTCCGGTGTCCAACCGCTACACTGTGACGTGAACACTGCTCTTATTCAGGGAGCACGTTGTTATAATTATTTTCTTAACCCTTTCATACAAAACAGAATAACTGTAAAGTTGCAGTTTAAACACAACAAGGCTCAGCAGAGGGAGATTCCATTTGTAAACTCTCAGAGATAAATTAACACTGAAGATTCTACATTGGAGATTTGGGTCCCAGAAATAAACAAAACATTTGTTAAATGGGGGTCTGTGGCCTAATGCACATCAAACAGGCTATATGGGGCTGTGATTAGCAAAGTGAATTATTATTATCATTATTATTATTATTATCATGTACTGTATGTTGTGTTGTTCGGCCAGTTCCCATCCTGTGTGGACAGACACTGGGATGCAGTGACACATGTTGGAAAAAAAGAAAAGAAAATCGTGGCATTTTAAAATCACATATAGAAACAGCAATGACACTCCAGTTCTATCGGCAACAATGCTGTCAACAATACTGTTCAGACTTGATGCACATCCATGGTTTGAATCTGCTTTCACAGTGCGTGTGCGTGTATTTGTGTGCGTGTGTGTACGCACAGATTTGCTCTGGAAGGAAGAAAACGTTGCTGCTACAGAGCATGTGGTAAAAAATAATAATACAATGAGTAGGTTATCCTGTTTACTTCATCATATGCATTACCTGTGTAACCATTTTATTTATCACACCTGCAACTTTTCAGCAACATACAGGAATACCCACCACATGACTTGTCCAAAGGATGCTGCCACTTCGCTGACATGGTATCAACACATTCAGTGTTACACGTTCAGTGCCAAATGTTCAGTGTTACACAGTGTAACACATTCAGTGCAACACATGTGACAATGTGTATCAGACCCAATTCATATTTCTGTCTAGATCGACGACGACCGATTCTGCTTGCATGTGTTTGGTGATCGTATTGGCTCCAAAACTATGACTCAGCGCAACCCTTCTTGCTAGACCCATTTAAACAGACTTGTTAGTACAAATACATCTTCATTTATTTCACATACATTATTATAATTTTTTCTCTCTCTTTTTTTTTCTCTTTACTTTTGTATTCACAATCTAAATGATTCAACAACAAAATGAGGAACTACCACAACAAAGTCCAAATTTCTTACTGGGGCAAATGGTGCAAATGTCACTGTCATAAAATGGACACATGTATTTTGCCAACCAGCAAAGATTACTGTCAACAGAATAATAAAAAGAGACAAGAATAGGACAAAAAGATGGTTCATATGATGTACGTTGACAGGTACAGTACCAAGTCATCTTTAAGATTATTTAAATGTGTTTAGTTAGATCCTGAATAGTACTCCCTTGTAAAACCCACAATATTTTTGATAAATAAAATCTATTTTCTTTCATTTGTGTTCATAGATAATATCTTTTGGATATCTATAATTCAATCTGGGAACAGGGATAGATAAACACCCACAGAAGCCCTTCCTGATTCCGTGGAGACGTGAAAAGTCAGGAAAATAAATTGTCTTGCTGAACAATATGGGGTCATGTTGATTTTGGCTGATGCATTCCATGAATATTGCTATGAGTAGTTCTTTTGAATGTATATGTACTTACATGTACATAATTAAGCATTAGGTACACATATGCAAAGTACTGAACATGGGGACGTATGGTCTGTTTCATTGATTTGTTCAGTGAATAAGCATGGCGCAAGACTAAACAAAGTAGAGTAATACCTTAGATACAAATGTTGTACTGTACATGGCTGTGCTGAGTTCTTAGATCCAACCCAAAACTGGAAGGTTCTTTCTGGGCATAGAAATTTCAAAAGGTTGATAACCGACACCTATTCCCTCCAGGTCCCCTCGGTTGTCGCAGTATTCCATTTTCATCCGTTTTCCATCAAGCTGAAGTTGCCCCCCTGGCAACAAAAATAGATGTCCCACCATATGCTTTACAGTTTTTGAAACACAGCAGCCAACCATTGTCTCTGGCAAAATCCAAAAGTTTTAGGTACTGCACATTGTATTGTGCCCAATAGTACTATTCACATTTTCATTACCAGTCTCTCTGCAACAGTGGGGAATTCAGCTGTCCTGTTTGCAATGAAAATACATTATCCTCTGGGCATTCCCGCCACCTAGGTCTATAAAATAAGTCACATCATTTTCATGTTAAAACGGCGAGGGCCAGCTTGCCCGTCTGGCGAGTCCAGGTTGGTGCCGTTAGACTTGGACCGAGGCACATATTCAATATCAATGTTGTTTTTATGCTTCCCTTTCCCTCTGCTCCAAACAAACAGGAGCAGAAAGCAGAACAAGACCACCCCGAGGAACGTGAAACAGCCCATGGCCGTCGACACTAAAATAGTCTTAAGGTCCAAACCGTAGCTCACGACGGTCGTCCCGTTGGCAGTGGTGTTGCTGGGATCTGTGTAGTACTGGGTCCTGTTAGCGTACAGCGATCCGAGGCTTTTCACCGCCAGCGAGGTCATCAGGGTGTCATTTCCTGCAGTGTTGGACGCCAGGCAGAGGTACACGCCGCTGTCTTGCACCTCTGCCGACTTGATCTCTAGCGTTCCGTTGTTGTGCACGGTGACTCTGCCATGGCTCCGGCCCACGAGGACACGTCGCCGCGGGGACAGCCAGGACACGGTGGGTCTCGGTGTCCCCTCGGCACTGCAGCGCAGCAATGCCTGCTGGCCTTCGTCGACGGCGACCGTCTGCGTTCTGTTCTCGCGGATTTTTGGCTTGGTGCACGTAACGTAGTAGGACAGCAGGGTCTCCTTGAACTCCATAAAAGGCCTGCCGCGGATCCCCTCGGGCGTGCTGCACTCGGGCTGTGACTCGCCAAAGAAGATGGATAGCCTTTTCTGTAGGATCCACATGAGACGGCAGTCGCATACTAGCGGGTTGCCATCAATCAGAAGCACCTCCAGTGCCTCAGGAGCTTGAAAGACACTCTTCTCCAGTGTGTCCAGGCGGTTGTGAGAGACGTTGAGGACCTTGAGCCACCGCAGACCTTGGAAAGCATAGGGCTCAATGGTGGACAGCAGAGCTCCTACCAGGTGCAGCTCCCGCAGCCGCACCAGATCCATCAGCATCCCGCCCTCGATGTGCCTGATGCGATTAAAGGACAGATTGAGGTGTGTCAGGTAGGGCAGATGCTTGAGGGCTTGGTAAGGGAAGGTAGACAGGTTAGTGTTGGTCATGAACAAGGTGGTCAGATTTAGGCCATGCAGAGTGTTGGCTGGAACAAGGTCTAGTGAAGGCCAGTTGTCAATCTCTAAGTGCCGCAGACGGAATAGCTTCTTGAAGGAGTACGGGTGCAAAGTGCTGATGCTGAGGTATCTTAGATGAAGGACGACCAGATTGTGCAGGTGGGACAGGGCCTCAGTGGGCACCACTGTGAGGTTGCACCTTTCCAGCGTGAGCATCTCCAGGCTTTGAAGTCCGCTGAACGCCCGGTGAGAAATGTAAACAAGGTCATTGTCACCCACCTCTAAGTATTTGAGATTGTGCAGGTCCTGGAACATGTAATCCAGGAGGATTACAATCTTGTTGTCACTGACGTCCAGCCGTGTTAGATTCATTAACCCAGTGAAGACACCCAGGGGGATGAGCTTGATGCGGTTACTTTTGAGACTGAGTGAATGCATGCTGAACAGGTTGTTGAAGGCTCCGGGCTCGACGTAACTTATAATGTTCCCACTGAGGTCCAGCTCCTCCAGTCCCGGAAAGGCAGAAAAGTCATCAGGATTGATCATGGTCAGCTTATTCTTACTCAGGTCGAGGAGCCGGGTCTCAATGGGAATGCCATCAGGGATGCTTGGCATACGCTTGCGGTGGCAGACAACTGCCTTGCTCTGGGCCGAGCACTCGCAACGCGAGGGGCATCCCAGCGTTGAACCCACAAACACAGCCACAATGGCCAGGCCCAGGAATGGTTGCCAGCATGAGACAGCCGTGTGCAGCATGACTTTGCTCATATAGTCCACCATCCTCTCACGGCTCTGCAAGAAACAGAGAAAAGGCAGAGGTTAGTGATTAAACTTTAACAGCCTGTTAAATCGATGACACAGTATTTCTCTAATCCTCAATTCTGTCCAAGCTTTGTCAGCCCTTAACCAAGCAGCAAAAAGAAGAAAAGTTTCGCACATCTTCCAAGTGTTATGTAATCAGGACAGGCTTTAGATGTGCAACTTTTTCAGCATGCCAATTACAAGAAACATGGGAGAAAAGAAAGGCATTGAAATGATGATTAATGTTTGATTTGACTCTGCCCTCCTGTTCTGTTAGAAAATGGAAAGAGAGAAGTAAGGAACACTCCTTACTTCTCTCTTTCCATTTTCTAACTTCCTGTAACTGCAAATTGACTGAAAAACTAAAAACAATGCCGCCTATACGATTACACCTGTAATCATGAGCCCATAATATCATGCCTCTTTCTATGCACATTCACTTCACGCCACGTTTATTGTTCTCTGACTCTGAATTAAAGAACAATTAGCTTGAAGCCCTCTTCTTGCACAATCAGTCTTAGCCTTTTGGTTTTCCTTTCATCCTTAGCATACCGATCAAGGGAAAGCACGTTGGATCAGGATTGTAGGAAATGTCCACTTGATGAGTGCTGCCACGTTATCTGATGTTGATTTGTTCTAACAAGCCTTTGATGAAAATAGATTACTCGCCTTCCAGCCCGCTAGGCTAATTCACTCTTTTTACCTTTTTTCTCCGATTTTTTCATCCAAAGTATGTACTAATTTGACAAGAGAATAAGGCTTTGACAATCCTAACAAAGCAACGTTTTGACATCATTCTAATACTTAAAACATTATACCGAGCCAAAGTTTGTGGAATTTAGTGGAATTTGTGTATGTCAACTCCTCAAGCTTCTTAATGTAGTCTGACAAGTAATTTGACTGAACCCAATCTGACCTAATTTTATGAAACATGTCTCACCTCTCCTGGGCATATTGTGTTGTTTTTTTCACGCATGAAAAGACTCCCGTCCCATTGTTTATATACTATTTAGTGCATCTTGTGATTCTTTGATTCCCTCTCCAGAAGAAATAACCATGACAATATTGATTTCCTCTCTCACCCACTCTCCACCCTACTGTAGACGGAGAAGATAGAGCTCTAAATAGCAGCCTATTATGAAAAATGCATGTCAGTTTGTGTAATCAAACCTAGTCAAATAGAAATTGCCAGTGCATCGCTTAACAGAGGAGAACATGATGATTGCAATTATAAGGATAATCACAAAGGCCGCAAAAGCTAATAAAACAGGGTCTTGGGGTTAAAATGTAAGACTGCCAAATGCCAGATAAATAAAAATAATTATTGTGGGAATACAGTAGTAACATCTGGAGTCAAACTAGCCTCAGAGTATCATCAAGAATGTTGGCTGACAGATAGGTGACATGATATGACTAATATAGCAATCAATATATTTGATATACAAAATGTAATATAAAAGACAGCATAAATATCACTTAACATCCAACCTGGCCCTCTGCATCTGTACTGATCAGGCGTGTGCATAGTGTATAGGCTATCTGCACTTGGACTTAACAATAAATATAATGTGCAATCTATCGGCAGTAGAATGAGCACATAGTAGTAGGTATGAATGTAGCGAGTATCAACACTAAAATCTATCAATATGTACATATAGGCATGTAGATATACTGTAGGCGTGTATGTGTTATATACAGTACTGTATGTGTTATCCTATATTAAAATTGGCTAATGGGACCACGGCCACGTCACTCTGACTCAGACATAACCATAAACAAACCCTATACGCCCATATATAGGCAGGACCACGGCCACGTCACTCGGACTCAGACATAACCATAAACAAAGCCGATACGCCCATATATAGGCAGGACCACGGCCACGTCACTCCGACATTACCATAAACAAACCCAATATGGTTGTCCAGAACCACTGATCTAACCGATATGTCCATATATAGGCATATATGGCTCTCCAGTTGTCCAGAACCACCTATCCAACCGATATGCCCATATATTGGCATGCCAATATATGGGCAAATACTGATGACATCAGGGATCTCCGTATATGGGCATAAAGGGACAAGGACTGACAGATACAGAGATCTCCATATTTGAGCATAAAAGGGACACAGGTAGACAGACAGTTACAGAGATCTCCATATATCAGCACAAAAGGCCGGGACACAGATAGACAGGTACAACGTCTACTCTGACAAAGCCCTCGACACTATGACTCAGACACAGCGGTTGGATTGGCAGTGCAGCGTAGGTGTGAGGGCTGTGTAGCGGTCTATGAGGGCCACATAGTGGCCCGAACCTCTAGTAAAAATAAATAGGCACAGGTAAATATACAATCTATCACCACTAATATGTGCATATAGTAGGTATGTGTAGAGAATCAACAGTAGTGTGTATCAACCAATATGTATCATCTATCACCAGTAATATGTCCCTATAGTAGGAGTGTGTATGTATTGTATGTATGTATGTATGTATGTATGTATGTATGTATGTATGTATGTATGTATGTATACAGATAATCAACAGTAGGCCATTTTTAATGTTTATCAACATTACAGTACAGTATGTATAGTTGATGTGCATTGAATGGAGTGAGTACTACTGTATACATGGTGAAACATTCACATTAACATCAACAGCAGATGAGCAGGCCAGGCCTCCGATTATTGCGTACATCACAGCAGTCCATGAGCGAGAGCGCCAGACTGAGTGAGTAGCCACTAAGCATTAATGCAATGACGGGGAAGGACGCTCGTGGGCCTTTTTATAAAGCCTAATAAAGAATGGACCGCCCGAGACAATCCCCCTTGTGCAGGGTACGTATATTTTTTATAGTCTGCTGGTTCTACTCCCTCATTGTAAGCTTATGCATATGAAGAAGCAACTATCATTCAGAACACACATTTTTAGGCAGGAGAGGGTTGAACGCTGTTTTAGGGCAAATTATCATCCGACAAAAGAATAATGAGTTCTACATCCTGCACAAATTCCTGCTATGAAATTAACACCCATGGCCCAAGCAGTTGTGACACTGTCACAATGTGACAGTCACAGAAGTGCTCTTGCAAAAAAATGTTGGCAATGCATCAATAAGTGAGAAAGGGGTTAATATCAGCCATCTTTATTTGGCGCTCATTGACCTTTAACAGCCTCTATAGTGTACTTAGAACCATAACCAGATTAAATTCATGTATGTTGTAATGTACAGCTCATACCTAGTCATGAATATTACTGTATAAGCACATGATGGGGAGCAGATAGGGAACGCTCGCCTCAAACAGGCTGGGTGACAGGTTGCACAGAGTGTTGAGTGTCCCTGCCTCATCAGATGTGCCATGGGCTGTGCTAAATTTAAACTGCAAAAGAAATAATCTGAATTTCTCCCCAGGCTCACAATTGGCCAACCTAACATGGTAGGAGAATATGATGGCTTATTTGAAACTAAATTCGTTGCCGTAAATTCATTGCCGTAAATTAATGGCGTCTAAAATGCAAGACATGATTATAAAGTAATCCACGGCATGGCCAAATTGATCAATTCAGAGTACAATACACAGGTTATACTGGCAGCTTCAGCAGTGGTGCACAAGCTGTGGGTCAGGAGGACCCACACTTGCGTAGTTGTTCAGTTTTTTAAGCATAGAGGACCCTCACGTACAGTACAAAAGAGAAATACATGAAAATGTGTCACTAAACAACTGTATACTGTACATCACTCACATATACTGTACCCGTTCGATATTCTTAACACCTTCATAGAGACTTCCCCCAGTGAGAATGGCTCTGTAATGTGATGTGTGTGTGTGTGTGTGTGTGTGTGTGTGTATGTGTGTGTGCGCGAGCGAGCGAGTGTGTGAGGGTGTGTGTGTGTGTGTGTGTGTGTGTGTGTGTGTGTGTGTGTGTGTGTGTGTGTGTGTGTGTGTCTGCGTGTGTATGTGTGTTGTCATGTCATCTAGTGCTAAAGATTGATGGTGATGGTTGCTGCTAACACGCTAACACACTGATCACCTGAGCCTGCCTCCATGATGGGAAATGCGTTTCGGAGGCGCTGATAGATCCAGCTCAGGGAATATACGTCTGGTTGTGTTATGACCTGACAAGTGGATATTTCTGGATAACATTGTGATCCTGCCGATCTAACGAAGAGATGACATTGTGTGCCTGCTGCGTGCGTGCGTTAGTGGGGCAACACTATAACAGTCCAATATTTTTAACTGCATGGAATATCACCCTCTGCCCGGCCCCCCCCCTCTCCCTCTCCCTCTCCCTCTCCCTCTCTCTCTCTCTCTCTCTCTCTCTCTCTCTCTCTCTCTCACACACATCCTGTTTACACAAATCCCATTTGAGTGCCAGTGCTGTATGATTCAATGGCTTATTAAGATGCTGTCTAATCAGGATAATGACTTGATGCCTTATTAACAGGGTGCGTAATCAGAATAAGAGTGAGCCCGCCGACGTGACCCCTATACTGTATCTTGAGAGTTAGATTTTAATAGTGTCAGTCTTTCCTAAAGAAGTGATGTCAGGAGGACTAGTATGTTAAATATTCTGTAACTCATTAACAATCTGTCCTAAAGAGGTGATGTCAGGAGGACTAGTATGTTAAATATTCTGTAACTCATTAACAAATTGGCCTAAAGCTTCATTGAGGAACACTGCTGGGACATATACATTTCAAATTACCAAGCTGATTTACAATCTAAGATCCACGCAGTAAAAGCTTACAAAAGCTGTACAGATTTGTTTTACTGTGCAGGTTTTGTCAAAATAAATAAAAAGTAGCCTACGTTAAAAAAATGTGTTCCTGGGCTGGGCTACTAAACTGATTGGACTGATCATCTGTGAAAGCCTTAAAGCTGCACTATGTAACTTTCCTCTTCTACCGCGGATATGAACCCGGTTTCCTGCGCAAGTGCTGAATTTTTTTTTAAACCATTGAGCTAATAGAGCCTGCCTGCTTGCTCAGGGGATAAATTCAATCTTGAATCAGATCTGTCCTTTGACACAACCTAAATATCTCAGGGAGACAAAATACAACAACCCCAATTGTATAAGTTATGTTGTATTAACATAGGCTACTCTACCACACTGTTTCCCAAACAGTGGGTCGGGACCCATGTTTGGGTCGTGGACCCATTTTTATGGGTCGCGAGTAAATATCCCCTTTTTTCATTTCCTACATAAGAAATAAATAAATATATATATAAATATTTCAAAAGATTTACAAAAGTTTAAACAAAGAAATCACAACTTTTCATCAATTAAAAACAATTCAAAAAAAATTCAAAAGTATTTCATAAATACAATTAAATAATTCCCGTAAATAAATAAAAATACGGCTAGGAAGTAGTGAAAATAGCAGATCTACAAGCTCACAACGCAGCACGAAGCAACGTGCTGTGAGCTTGTACAGTAGATCTGCTATTTTCACTAGTTTGTGTCCCGAGCAAACGTCTAATTTCTCTCTTGGGTCTTGAGCTAAAAGGTTTGGAACCACTGTTCTACAGATTGGACAAAAAAAACGTTTTATTCATTAAAAAAAGTTACATAGTGCAGCTTTAATGTTGAATGTGAGTTATATGTTGCATCCAATGTTGTGCATAACGCAAGCTGTTTTCTGTGCTGAGTGTGCACATAAGGATTTCCCTCAGGACCTGAATTGGATTTATTTAATGGTTCCATTAACAAATCCGAAAATTCCTCATTTGTTCCCTCGCTTAAATTCTCCACCCTATCTTATTAACCACTTAAACCCTATTATACTTCATTGACCAGGGCATCCCAGGGGTCTGTACTGGGCCCCCTCCTTTCCCCCTTCTACACCAATTCTCTTTGCCGAAAATAGCCGATCTACAACGCGACGTGTTGTGAGCTTCTAGATTGGCTATATATTTGCAGAATGTTCGTCTATTATGACATGATGCCGTGCACAAAATTGGGACACTAAATGGCTCATGTGATTAACCACTTAAACCCCAGCATCGTAATCTGCTGAAAACTTACCTGACGTAAGCTAGGTAGTGTTGTGAGCTTGTAGATCGGCTATTTTCAGCAAAGATATTTAATGTAGAGCGAAAACAGAAATATTACTAGTATAGAGACCTGATGGACTCCGGTCAACCAAGTATAGGTTTTAGCGGTTAAGACACCTCTTTACTTCCCAAAACGTGCTTGTGAAATGGCAGAGATCCTAACCTGCATTGTGAGATAAGGCCACGTTGTGGCCCCTGACCAACATTAATGTGTTAAATCCCGAGAGGGCGATTATAACACTTAATGGCACCTGACTCAGCATAAACAAGCAAACACCCATTTATTTGAGAGGTGCACAGGTTGCCTATGCATCATTATCGTAACAAGCATATGTATATGCAACCGTACACTTGTTTAGAGCCACGTGACGAGCCCACGTTACGCAATAATTGTACTTATGGTTAAATAATGACTTAGTCCTAGGATGTAAATATATCTCAATATTAATATTTGTTTTGTTTCGAGGCGTACCCCGTGTTTGATGTGCGTGCTTGTTTACCATTCTCACCACAAGCTCATTTCCATACCAATCGCTCAGAACACGCAGGGCTTTTGCGTCCCTTGATGCAGCTCTTTACTTTTCAACACAGCCCGGGGCAAGGGAGGCAGACGATGAGCGGCTATGACGTCTGTCTTTATCACAGCGGCACACAGCTCAGCTCACACTACTGTACTGCGTGATTCCGCCTTCCTCAACTCTCAAGAGGGTTCTATGTAAAAATATATCTATTCCTTTTTTTCTCCCTGGCACTCATTTCTTTAATGCTATCACACATGCTGTACTCGTGTACCACAGGAATGTGTGTGTGTGTGTGTGTGTGTGTGTGTGTGTGTGTGTGTGTGTGTGTGTGTGTGTGTGTGTGTGTGTGTGTGTGTGTGTGTGTGTGTGTGTGTGTGTATGTGTGTGTATATACTGTGTACACACACACACACACACACACACACATACATATATATATATATATATATATATATACACTGTAGGTTTATGCACTGTAGTTCTATCCCTCTCACGTCTATTATTGAATCCTATAATTGC
Source organism: Gymnoscopelus braueri (assembly GCF_963280865.1). Lineage (NCBI taxonomy): Eukaryota > Metazoa > Chordata > Actinopteri > Myctophiformes > Myctophidae > Gymnoscopelus > Gymnoscopelus braueri. The sequence goes on from NC_137622.1 coordinate 26,043,239, forward strand.
TGGCCTGCTAGGAATTTTACCCTTTAATTCTGTTGCAATCATTGCTAATCGCTCTGGATAAGAGAGTCAGCAAAACAGCTAAAATGTAAATGTACGTTTGCTCTCTTGTGGTTCAACCCTGGCAAGCTTTCTCAATGAACAGTACTTGTTTGAAGCTCTGTAACTTACGTGGGCTTACATTTCAGCACCCTCCTGTCTGCTAATAACAGGAAGTCCTCTGCCAGAGGACAGGGGACCATCTAATCAGGTCTGAAAGCTATAAGAGCTTTTATCATACAGGGATCTAGCTTGGAAAGTGTAGCTATAGGAGATCGTAATCCACAGCTCCTCAGGCACTTGACCAATATCTTCTGTGGGTCATCACTCATTCATCTCGGCCTCTCTGTCTCTGTCCGTCTCTCTGTCTCTCTCTCTCTCTGTCTGTCTGTCTCTCTCTCTCTCTCTCTCTGTACAGCTCGGTCTCACTCCCATGCATCTTGCCTCACACAGTCTCCACCTGATATCTTGTTCCATTTGTACCACACACACTCACAATTCCTGCCTTTGTACAGAAAAAATAATGCATTTGTTGGCGAATGCTCGAAGTTCCAGTGCCCGAATGTTCCCATTCAACACTTTTGATTTTCTGTCAGTTGTATTTTTGATAAGGGACTATACTGTACAGTACACAGCAAAATGCAGGAGTATTATTATAGAAGTCAGCAGCAAGCAATTCAAGCATAACATGGCACCTGATTTTAATGAAAACAGTGAAAATAATGGAAAATGATTTGCAATTCAAGCAAAGGACCAAAGCCTTACACTGTGTAGAAATATCATCATAATAACAAATATTACGATTAAAGGAGCACTTCACCCCTGGAAGAAGTTCCAGGGGTGACCACAGGGGGGACCACAGGGGGACCACAGCGTATCACTGCCTATAACTTCAACTCCCAGAATGCTTTGGTGCCTTGTGGCAGGGGAGGTTCCATGTGGGTGTGATCTCCAACAATAACATTCAAACAGCATGCCAGTGTCGCCATGTCTGCTTATTATAAGCGGCTTCTTTCTAAAATGTAGTTGATATTTGGGCTTGTTTCCAAATGTTTTGATTGCTGTTTAAACCAGTGGTTCTCAAACATGTTCATGTATTTTTCCACAGACCCCCATCTGAAATTATAATTTGTGGCAGGGAGCCCCTAACAAATATGTGTCAAAAATATTCCACATTTTGAAAAGCAAATAAAAATATTTTGCAAAAAATCCACATTTTGGACTTTTTCCCCCTCAAGATTTTTTTGTAAATAGCAGATCTACAAGCTCACAATGGGTTGCGAAGCGTTGTGAGCTTGTAGATCAGCAATTTTCAAATATATAATATCCCATGTCTAGGTAAAGTGCTCTTGGCATAGTTATTTTTCTTTTGGGCTTGTTTTCATAGACCTGGCTGCTTATTTCTCTCACAATATCTGGCAACACTGGCTGTCCTCGCAAACGTTCAACTAGTTACATATTATGTCCAAGGATTCGTTAGTGATGTCATATCACTGGGACATATAAGTATCTTCATGCAGTTTCACTTCCGTGTCGCATAGTATTGACATCACTGTCACATCCTTGGTATTATGATCCTAGCCTTTCGTGACGGTGTTTGTTTACCAGCGCTGCTACTCCACGCTGTATTTTTTTTTTCAAGCTTGCGCTTATGAAACACTACACAGGATTATTATTTCATGTCAACATTCAAGTACAACTATCAGAAGATAACTCAGGTAAAGTAATACCTCACTCTGCAAGGGCCGCTGGCCGCAGCTAATGGGAGTGGCCGAGTGGCGAAAGAAGGTTGAACAAAGTGTTACGGACACCCCATTGGGGCTGTCTTTTGAGATGGTCTGACTGAGACACGCCGAGACATGTAGTGCGGAAAGGAATGAGACCAATCTCTCATGATGCAAATAACGTCACGAATATTGCGAAGATTACTAGATATCTAAAAACACAGATTATTCACAAAAAAAACCCAGGATCTTGTTTCTTGACTCCTAAACTTCATTAAAAGACCGAAAACTTCTTCCAGGGGTGAAGTGCTCCTTTAAATGTTTCCACATCCTGCAGGAGTGTTCCAACGACTCCGCACCATATGGTCATATTCAATGCCCATTGTGGTCATCACAGGACCACAATGGAAACAAGCCCCTAGGGCTTTTTTATGTTATCCTTTTAACAATCATTGTAACCTGTACCTCTGTACAATCTGCAAACTGTTAATAAAGTATTACAAAAAATCTATCAATCAATCAATGCCATCCCCACACCCATCGAGCTATGCCTCGACATGTCTGTGGTCATTCCAACAGCGACCTACGCCTGTGAGACGTGGATGAAGGCAGCCAGCATTACTAACAGGTTGGATGTCTTCCACAGACGATGCCTCAGAACCATCTTGAGGATCAGATGGCGAGACCACATCACCAATGAAGAGGTGATGAGAAGGGCAGGAGTGGCGCTATACTGTCTGACATGGTCTCCGACAGGAGGAGAAGAATGGCTGGAACATGTGCTGCGACTGCAACTGTGAGTTAAGCACTAGTTGCCTAACTAGTTACTCATCAAGAGTGGATAGGTTTGATTTACTGAACTAATTAATTATTCCAGCTGCTCCAGTTTGGAGTGTGAAGAATTAGAAGAAATACTATAATAAATGCCTCATTGACCATGCTGTATGGGATGACTAAGTACATTAGGCTAACAAATTACGCGACAATATTAGCAATGGAATAATGGATGAGTGTTCACAACGGATGCTGTGACTGTAACCTGTTAGACGATTATTATTATCCTTATTTTGAAAGTAAAGTAAAAGTAACTTTAAAATCGTTGAGATTGTTAGTGTTACTGGTGCCACAGTGATGCTGTGTCTGATTGACAAGCACAGCGGTAGACTTTCCAGCTGTAATCAGGGGGAGGTTGTTCAACCCCTGAATGCGCACAAGGGACTTTTTTTGGCCAAGTAGCTTGAGGATTTAGATAACAACTTGGCCTCTGTGCAATCAACCAATAAAAAGCCCCTTTTGAAACTAGACCTGGACAGGTTTCTCAGTCTCCGTTTGATGTGGCCCCTAGGCATTGATCAATACACATAATGATTCCTCCCCACAACAGAAAAAGCCTCCCTGAGTTTTGGCTGGATGAAGGGAGAGGTTCGCTTTCTTTACCTGGCAATTATCGACAAAAAGCATAAGTAAGGCATACATTTTTTCATATTTTGACTCTCTCCAGGAGAAGAAAAACCCTGTTAAATTATCTCCTGAAAAAGAGGTACAAAATGCTGAAGTGTACAGAGATGTGTGGGGGTAAAGTGATAATGAAAGCAACATTATGTGTAATCATGCAGAGAGAGAATTTGCTACATACTGTGTGCAACAGCGGTCAAGCTAGCTCCCTTTTACATTAATTTCTGACATGGCTGCCCTCGTGCCAGTGGCTCCAATTCACAGCCCTGTAAGTGGTTTTAACAAGCATGGAATAAGCAAGCTGTAGCAAAAAGAAAACCATACTGTATACGTGAGCAAGAAGTGAGAGACAACTAAATATCCCCACTTTCATGTGCATAACCTTCATTTCTCATTTAATTTCATTTGCAAAAGTCACAAGCTGTACAGAATATGAAATACTGAACTTTGACTCTATCCATCCACTTAAGTATTTTCTCTGACATTTTCGTTTCAGTCACTGGAAGTGACAAGGAACAGCGTAGTAACTGGGTATATGATGGGGAACCAATATGATGCATGATGGGTAACTTAAAAGGGCTACTGTATGCACTAATAGGCAGATGCAATACTGTTGCATGATGGGTAAAGGACAGCCAATCACATGGCGTCTGAGCTCAAGGTGTCAGGTAGTCCACTACCATCCTACGAAAAAAATCACCTACTATATGCAGTACTAATATAGAATAGATGAAATACTGATACAAGATGGGTAACTTGTAAATGGCTATGCTGTAAACATTACTAATAATCAGATAGAGGCCATGCAGATGCATGATAATGCAGGATATTGCAGCATGAAGGTGGCTCTACGATAGCTTCCATCTTCTACAATAGCTGTAGCTCCTGGTCAAATGTGAATGCTATATCAAATTTGTACTTGAGTTAAGTACTGCAGTACTTGTTTAAAAAAATACTGAAGTGGCCTATTCAAAAGTACATGCTTTTAAAAATACTTAAAGTATTCAAAAGTACAAATTACAAAGTACATTTTCTTTTTAATATCATTGCTGTATTGAAATGAGAAAATAACAAATCTACAACCTCACAAATATTATTTGAAATAATAAGTAGTTCATTCATAATGCGCCTTTTCCCTTTCTAGAAATGTAGTGCAGTCAAAAGTGCAATATTTGTTTATGGTATGTAGTGAAAGTCATCAGTATCCAAAAATATGCAAATACTCAAGTAAAGTACCGATACCAATTTTTTTTACTTAAGTACAGTACTCAAGTAAAAGTACTTACTGGGTGTTTCTGTCTACCACTGAACATGACGGTGGCAGCTAACCTACTGTACAAAGACACAACCTCTGAAAATAAGTCAGCACCTTTTGTAGTCATGAGACCTAATGCATGCTTACTGCATAACGTGCCAACATGTGAAGTGTGGCGTGTGATATCTTCATTTCCCTGATAATCCCCATTAAACAACAGGGGATGCTTGCATGGTATAATTATACGATAAAGTTATTAAATCATCATCTTAGTTTAATGAGTCTTATATCTTCTAATGGCGTTGCCCTGAAGGTGTGCTGTAATTAACTTGCAGGTTAGCACACACCCAGACGGTGCAATTAACCCACCTTTTTCGAATGAGGGTCTGTGGGTAATCAAAGGCGATCATGATGACATAGACAATTCTTCTCCCTTATACATTATTGAGGGGATCTTTGTAAAGAGGCGAGAGCACTGCGAGGGCAGAATGCCAAGGTGCAAAGTGAGACTCTCCTTTCGATAAGCTACAGTTACCCTGACTCTGCACGCAACTGTATGAGTATTCAGGCAGTGACCTAGATACAGCAATCACAGAATAAGTTATAGTCGGAATGTATAACTTTGAATGGGGGTTTTAACTTAATGATAAGAGTGAGATAATAATATATAATAAGTAATTGTAGTAATAAGCAATTACATTTTTACAGCTATGATTGCTATACTTCAGCTACCATTAGGCTAACGTATTAGAATAGCATCCTCGTATAACTTAGTAAATTTCTGTCTGTCTGTCTGAACATGTTTTTCTCCTCAGTGTGTTCAGCAATCGATCTGAGCAGATCATTAACATGTGCAGACACTCAGGAACGATATTTTTCACTTTTCCCAAATTCAAGCTGTTTATTAGCATTTTTTGAAAACTCTGTTTAACTCTACCGCCGTTACTGCGCACGCATGGCCATGTGCGCATGCATGCGCGGCCACGTACGTACGTGCGCATGCATGGGCATTCATGGCCACAGGGTCTCCAGAGTATGTTAGCTCTTGGTGCTAACAGCGTCAGCGTGTTGTTTAATCACTGATACATGGACTGGAGCAGAGCGCAACGGAGCAGAGTGTCGGCTCCGTGGATGTGGACCTGTCTTGCATTGTGTGTGTGTGACGTGTGTGTGTTCGCTGGGGGTTCAAGTGCGCATGCATGCGCGGCCTGTGCACAGCCACAACGCTCCCCCACGTGCGCATGCGCAACCACGGACCGGGTAGACTTAGCTGTGGGGCTACTACGGGCTGAGTGTCGGCGTGTGTCAGAAAGTACATTCTTTCAAGTATGTTCACGTTGAGAAACGAGACAAAAACTTCTCTCTGTGAATGAGAATTCTCTGAAACTCTCTCAGAAATGGGACACAATGTATGACCAAGCAGTTTAATTCATTAATGCAATTAAACACTACAGCGGCAACGGCAACATGATCACAGTCACACGACAGACGCTGAGGTCTAAGGCCTGGTAGAGGTTCTTAACAGCAAGAATCAACAGCCCCGGGGTAATAATAGCCCCGTGTACAAATGTGTTCTTCCGCTTGGTTTGCCGAACAAAGCAAAGCTTAATTAATCTGTGTTAATAAGAGATAAACTTGGTAGATTGAGTCGGCTGCTCTTTTTTTCTTTTCTTTTTTGTCCATTTTTGATAACCCTTGGCTTGGGAAATGGTCTAAAAGGCTTCCATCAATAAGTCAGATCCCAACTCAGCCAGCATGGGAACAGCCCAGAGTTAATCCCATGTTTAATGGTTTATTAACATGCTTGAACATTTGGAGAGGGAATGAGTGAAGCAATGGAATATATCAGATATATCTAATTGAAGAGACAACTGGAATGTGATAGCTAAAAAATCTAACCGGACTCAAAATCAATTGATTTGCCTATTGAACAGGAACAACCATATTAAATGGTAATGATAATGTAGGTATTTTTCTCCCTTAAATAGTCCACTCCCCACGCTCCACTAGTGCTAGACCCATGTACGATATCAACATTAATGTACTTCTGTATTGATACTGAAGTGACGTTATGGTGGTTTATTGTACCACTTAAACAGGTCAGAATACTCTCCTGGGGAAGAGCGCCGTGTTCCCTCACCGTGACTACCGTAGGACATTGAGGACAGCTACTTAATCTCACATTAAACAGGGCCAAGTAGCCGAAAAGGTGCAAATTGCCCTAAGGATATACTGCAAGATTAGTCCTTATAACAGCAAGGCTGTTTTCCCTTTTCCAGGGGAAAGAAACCAATGGCGGGGGCACACAAACAAAGCAGAGAATGAATTCAATAAGATGGCTCTATATAACCTCAGGGTGGAAGCCACAGCAATGCTGATGCTCAATGTTGCTTTAACTTTAATTGTTCCCACATGAGGTGTGTTGGCTTTCTCTCTTCCTATTGTCTTTTCTCGCTTATCTTTCCTCTCTCGTGAGCCATTTTGCCACAGATCGTCGCTGTCGGGTCAAAACCATATATGTCCAAAAGCGTTACTTTTCAGGAAATGAAAAAAAAAAGAACCTGTGTTCCAATGGATCCAATGCTCTTGTTAATACTTTTCATTGGTTCAATATTTTTTTTAAACACACAGACTTAACCTCTACAATCTACTGTGATCTCCCAATGTAGATCGGCTATTTTCACTACTCTTACCACAAATAGTAGGGCGTTAATTTACGAAAAAAAACATAAAAAGTTGAAATACGAGGTTTCGGCTTGACAGCGACGATATGTCACATATGCTGTACCGAGTGGAGCAAATGAGCATAAAGGCATCGGGACATTCCATTCATTGCCTTGCTGCACAGATTCCAAGCTAATGGTGCGCTAGAGAGAACTTAACCCTGTGCCATACTCATAACTTACTGGTGTGTGGAATATAGATCACACTGATCAGCACTGAGACCGCTGGCCAACTCTTATCTCCACTACCATAATGTAGCTGAAAGGCATCTCTGCTATTTTGAATGGCCACAAGATATTAACCACACGAACCCTATAGTGTCCCTATTCTCAGCATGCCATGATAGGCAAACATTCGTTTTGGACACTTCGTGAGCTTGTAGATCAGCTATTTTCGGCGAAGAGATTTGGTGTAGAGGGAAGAAATAGGACGGACTCAAGTACAGACCCCTGGGGGACCCTAGCCTGGGATCAATACCTTTTTCGGGTTTATGATCCGGTCGGGAGCGGAAGCAACCCTACGTCACCAGGCGCGTCATCCGCGTCATCAGGCGGCTGGAACCCGCAAGCCACACCCCAAAAGAACTCCGCCGCAATCAAGGGCATTGTAATAGAATACAATAAAAATAACGAATAAAATCCTTCATGCCGCATAGTTTAGCTTATTTTTAAAAAACAAAATAAATATAAATGTGAATGTACTTTCCGGTGACTATTTAGCATCCACCTTTGTTATCCCACAGGGAAATTCTATTCCATTTAAATAGGGATTGGGGAAACAAACAGGGGGAACCAAAACAAAGCGGCTCCGCAAAACCGGAAGCCGCAACACCCGGACGCAGAAGCTTATATATATTTTTTTGTATTAGGCGTGGCCTAGACACACGGGCAATTTAATAACAAATATCAGGCTTGAAAGACGATGTTGGTGATGCGAGGTTAGGGGGGACCCCCAGTCAACAAAATATATAGGGTTTAAATGGTTAATATTGCATTTCAGGTTGGCAGCCCAGTACTCATTCATCACAATGACTACTGCAAAATATTTAAGACAAGGCAAACTACAGTAACTCGTATGCATTTGTTCGTGATTCACTGCTCAGAATTAAACACAGGTGTAGGAGACTATGTCCCACATACTGTGTGTACAGGAATGTACAATACATACACAGGACATGTTGAGAAGGTAAGGCATCTAATAGTACACAAGTACAGGTATAATCTGTTTAGCGAAAAGCCAGCAGTAGTGATAACAGCTGTAGATCCTGTAATTCAGTGTATGATCCATGAGAATTAGCACTAACATGCTATTGGTAACTTACTAATCACAAAGCTCTTAACAGCTAAAGTGAATAACGGGAATAACAGCATTAAGAGAAGGCTTCACTCACTGATATTCAGAAGGACTTTCACTGAGTCCAATATTAGAATACATTTAAAATGTATCGGTCACCCAAAATTGCAAGATTGCAATCTTTGCTCCTTGTACAAAGCGCAAGGGTTAGAAATCAAACCATGCAGGCAATAACAATTATTGATGAGATGAGAGGTTTCCTCTCCTTTGAAGAGAATCTTATCCTCTCCAATATGACTTCATTGAGGTGAGGTTACATAACTGACAGCCCTGACCCACCCCTTCTAACCAGCCCTTAACACTTTTATTGCCCCCCCCCAAAGGTTCGAAGTGCTTCCGATAATGCAGGACCTCAGGGAGCATTCCTTCATCCTGTGGCTTTGAAGCAGAGCGAAGTGGTGAGGGCCGATTAAAATGCATTCACACATTGTGTAGGCTGCCCAAGAGCTCTTTTGGGTTCCCCTCCTTTTCCCCCATTCTCCATGTTCAGACAGCGTTCATTTGGTGAATCAGGAGGGGCTTCTCATTGGTTCTGTGACTCAGCCACAGGGCCAGTGACAGGTCATGGGTTAAAGATCCCTCCTCTTGCATTCAAATCATGGTAACTCAAAGAGGGCCATCAGACATTCTGGGTGCATTACTCCTTCACTAAGAATGACTGCACAGACCTCTCATTTTAGCTGACGATGGTAATGATTACATATACACTTAAAGGACACAATGATATTAACAAAGACGCCAATTTTTCAAGTGCTGTAAAATCTAAGTAAACCACGAAAAGTAAGCCATAGTAAAAGGACGACTTGCAAAGACTGCCTCTTTTAACTGCCATACTGTAGCTCATTAAGACCCACTTAGTGAAATTCACAAACCATAATAATGGACTCCTCCCGAAAAAATAGCAACTTAACAAAACTGCTGCATAATGAGAGCATCATGTCGCTATTACTGTTGCTAACAATGAGGTAGCATGGGTTCAGTACTGTGCAGAGAAGATATTGTTTAAAGATGCATTCATAGACTCATGCTTCTCATGGCCCCGCTGTTCAAATATAACAATCCCATTCCAACATCGCCATTAATCATTACCTGCCAAACACGAGTATAACCGTTGTTGAAAAATACACCCGTTTACTGCCAACAACGAGTATAACCGTTGTTTTTAATTTATCCACACAGAACCAGAGATATCACGATCCAAAGATTTCTAGCTCCATTCACTCCTTGGTTAACTTATTACTTTAAAATCCTGTATCTCGGCTCCTGTGTAATTTTTTTTTAACAGTGGCAGTGGGGGAAGTAAAAAAAAAATAACCCTCTGGCAGGGAAAGTGTTAATGCATGGCATTGCAAAGTTCCCCACAAGATTTCAATATTAAAAAGATACCACAGTTGTTGCTTTTGGATTAACAGGCTCCATCCCAAACTCATCAGAAAGAGCAGCTATTGGAAATAAGAGAAAGTACTTTATGCACAAGACAATAAAATTCAATAAGAAAATGCACACGTGTAACCTAAAACAAATTTCTCCATACCCATATGTTCTCATGATGTCTCCACAGCGTTTCAGTAGGAGATCTTGTGCAAATATCTGTGAGACATATCTCCATCTCTACCTCCAGCTCCAGCTCACTTAGGGTTGTATTCCTTCTTCTGTTTGTTCCTGTGTCTCTCTCTCTGGCTTTCCTCTTTCCCTCTCTCTCCTGTTCTCTCTTCCCAAGTCTCAACCAAAATATATGGCCTTTGACCTCCTAGGGTGATGCCATTAAAACCAACTCAATCGCACACCTTGTAGCGTCTGTAGAAGAAAAAGGGGCGGACTTAGAGAGGGAAAGAATACCAATAGTGATACTTGCCCTCAGGATCAACTTCTATAATACCGTCTCTTATTGTCTGTAAGGGGACTGGCGTGGAAGAGATTTATATCATTAACCACTTAAACCCTATATATTTAGTTGACTGGAGTCCCCCAGGGCCCTGTACTAATAGGCCCCTCCTGTTTTTGGATGATGAGTACAGAATGATCCATCTTTTGACTAGTGATCCAGTCACAGTCACAGAAACATTGTGGATATGAATGGTGAATTGACTGACTCAAATGCATGTATTGCATGTTTATGTTCCACATCCAAATAAAAATCGGATGAACACGGAGCAAAACAAATACCCAAACATGTCCGAGGTTCAGAGCATTACACACATTTCAAATATTGACACGTAGTTTAGTGGCGTTTATTTCGTAAATTACATATGAGCTCTTCCTAAAGCATAAAACCATACAGTATGCACAAACAAAGCCAGTGAGTGTATCATGGACATCTCACTAAATCAACACCGCCCAGGGGATCTCGCACACAGAGAGAAGCCCCCAGAATGGCTAATTCCACTTGACTAGAGTTATGGCTGAAGGCATAAAGGGTTTACAATCAAAGGGTAATGAACTCTCCTGGGACAAATCAACAGTGGCCATTTGAGTGATTTGGCTAGCTTTATTTTATACCTTTGCTGTTATCACACAGGCAATATGCTTTCCCAAGAGATTATAGGCTCCTTGCAAGGATCTCAAGCCTTATTGACTATTGATCTAGTCAATATGGCCCTGGAACAGAAGGTGGTTTAAAAAAAAACCACATCCAGCAGGTAGAGAAAGATAGTGTTTAAAATTATTATCCCACTGATTCATGTCTGTAATGTTTGGATCAATATGCTGTTTGTGGTGTTTCATGTTGCTCAGATTCATTTGAAACATGGGGTGAATCTCCCTAAGCTCTCATAATGCTTAGAATATCAGTAGAATCAGAACACTATTCTTCTGCTGGGTGTTTTGCTCTTGTCAATCAGTGTTTTCCCTCCTGAGTAGTTTTGCAGGGAGAAAGAGCAAAGGCCAAAAGATAAAATAAAATAAAGATGCGCTCAGTGGAGCGCAAATCTCCGCCAGGAGGCACGCCCTACATCCCCCCATCCATTATGTCTGTGTGGTGCATGTGATGTTTTAGGGTTGTGTGCGTGCATGAAAAGGCACAGAGCAATGGGGGGGAAGGGCTATGATAAAGTATGGTGATTGTTGATTCCATGTGTCAATTGTACAGGGGTGGACTGAGAAGGCAAATCAGCCTGAGAATGTGAATGAGATCAGCCCCTATATCTGTCCAAATTCTCATATAAATAATAATGTAGGTAGAGCATGCAGCCAAAGCATGCTAACTAGCTGATCAGTCAGTCTATGAAAGTAATCACAAAACAGTAGCCATGCCCTAATAATACGTACACTGACTGACACAGTAACATCAAACTGCATCTCTCGCTCTGTCTCTCTTTCCCTCCCTTCCTCCATCTCTATCTATCTATCTCTCTGTCTGTCTTTCTTTCTTTCAAAAGGTAGAGAACATAGTACTTTGATATGGTGTCTGTCATATCGACATACAGTACGGTCTGCAAGTTGCCCACCAGTAAGTGCCACTTGAATACATCGTGTAGGATGATCTAATGTTGTGTTGGTCGCAAATGATTCGTTCAAAGTACTAGTTATTTTGGGTGAACGAAATGTACTAAATTATTTTTTGAAAAGATCTGTTCAGTTTACAGTCAAGATGAGCTCTAAATGGACTGCAGTTACAGTATATATAGTGCCTTTCTCCAAAGCGATTTAAAATGTATTTCGCATTCACCCATTCACACAAGCTATGGAGACACTGGCGCTCTAGCCTGTATGTGCAGAGATAAGGCTGAAAGTCCTGCCTTGTTTGTATATGCTTTGTTGATTTATTGTTTTGTTTTTATATGTTTTATGTGTTCTTCACTATGGACCCCCCTGTGTGTGTCTTGAATAAAGTTTGAATTGAATTGAATTGAATTGAACACAACGAAGGCGGTGGAAACCATGCAAGGCACCAGCCTGCAAATCGGGAGCAGTTAAGGGTTCAGTTTCTTGCTCAAGGACAACTTCGACACATAGCCAGGAGTCTGATTCCAAAGCGGCGGCTCTACCTCCTGAGCCACTGCAGCCATAGGCGGCGGGTGAGCTTGACAATTGGGAAGGCTGGGGGTCGGCGCCGAAATCAGCGCGGGTGCCGTGCGCAAAAAGATGCGGTTTCTGGCTGGATTTTGTTTCTTTTTGGTTTTTGGTTACTTTATTTCGGTTATAGGGTTAGGGTTAGGGTAAGGGTAAGGTTAGGTTAGGTTATTTAATTCTTATTTTTGCCTGATTTCACTGATTTATTATCAAAAAACTAACTAAATAATGCTGCGCACATATATTATATATAATTTGCACAATTCCCAGAATTTCCAAGCATAACATTTGGGAAGGCTTAGCCTACCCTAGCCTTCATTACCCGCCGCCTATGACTGCAGCCCCCGAGCAACAGTCAGGTCTCAGTCAGTGTCAGTTGTTAAATTCTGATTGGTTGAAGAGACATTTCTTCTCTCTTCTTTGAACTGAAATACTAGCCATTATTAGAGCATTACCCAATGAGGAGGTGGGCCCTGCTCCGTCAGTGACTAATATCCGTGCAAACTAGTGATGGAACTATTGTTCATTTCAGTAACTAAAGTCATTTTGTTCCTGTTCACAAAAATAAATATTCCCAATGATTCGTTCACTGATCACTGTTCAGTGCTTCAGGTTCCCCCCCCCCCTAAAAGAGGAACGTCTGTCTTCAGCCAGTCAAAATGTAGCATTTTGCAACTGACTGACTGAACCTCACGTCACCAGGCTTTCCACACAGAGTTAACAGAACAACTCGAGGAATAATAACTTTTGAGGAAGTGACCAAGTTCATTCCTGTTCACCAAAAATAACAAATCACTTTACTACTTTACACTTACGAATTACTCGCAAATGACCCAACACTACAGCAAACGAAATGCCTTGTGTCAGTGAACAGAAGGACATACTGTATGAATATTGAGCATTGCAACTAATGAATTTGACTCACAGTACTGTAACCTCTATATTTTATTTATTTATATGTTTAATACAGTATATCGTCTTTGCTATGTTCATTGTGTAGTTGTATGTATTTTCTTAAAGACAGGCCTATTAACATTAATTAACATGAACCATTAATAGCAGAGTTGTGGTCCAGTGTGAGCTCCAGGTGGCTCATGCCAGCAGCTGTGCCCGGCAGGATAGCTCACAGGCGGGTTGGAGAAGTGCCGACAGCCGGAGTTGGGTCTGGTGGTTCTAATACGTGAAAACATCTGCCCTCTGATTGGCCATCACTCAACTCTGTTGCTGCTCATTTGCATAAAGTTGAACTTTTCTTGGTGTGCTATTCTTTCTTTTTTTGGGGTCAGCAGGCATCTTGTCACTCCATGTCACTCAGTGTACCAGTTATCACCATAAATGAATGATGTTTAAGGGTGATTTATGGGGCTCCCAAACTTTTTCAGCTGAGACCCAAAATATAAAGTATGTGTCTCACCGAGCACCCAAATGTACAAAATACATTATGAATGAACCACTTATGCCCGGTTTAACAGTGAAAATAGTAGATGTGAGCTTGTAGATTAGATCGGCTAAATAAAATAAATAAATTGCTTACGAGTAAAATGTTCTCAAATGTTTTTCAAATTGATTACCACATTTTTCACTTTTTGACAAAATATCTGTCAAAACATTGGTAACAATCTGGCATCAGTCGGGTTCTAGTTCTTAAGTACATAAGAAGTCATTCTAATACGCTCAAGCTAATCAGCACACTCCTTAGCAGCTCTGATGTCACTTTCATGTTCTGCCTGTGAGGAATGACTCACACTTGTAAAACAAAATCATCTATATTTAGTTGCATAATGAATTATCCTATGATGATACGGTATATTTACAGACAGTGACAAATTCATGGGGGAAAAAAATAGAATTACGCATTGAAGCTATTGAAGCCAAGACATTTTATGTTGTTTTTTCCTTTAATTTGTCACCCATCTATAAAAAATTAATAAACCACCTCCCTCTTCCCATTTTGTGAATTATTCATGAAAAGGACTCATGGGTACTATCACTGATTCTCGTTCCACCTTGCACACCTGGTTCATTTGGAATGTACTGTATGTATAAAGGACTGTTCCAAACATGAAGAACTGTCACTTTTTTTTTTTAATACTCAGGAAAAACATTGTGGTCATTATTATCTTTTTTTCCCCTCCCCAGGCAAAGGACATTTGACGAGAGGGACGCAATGAAGTACTGTACGTCTCAGGTCGATGACGTCGTTTCCATACATGGAATGAAAGTATGATGTGAGAATATTGTGGGGGAAGGAAAATAGTTAGGCGGAAAGTGAAATGAAAACAAGATTTAAAAAAATTGCAAGAGAAGCAAACGGCCAGGTCCACGACAGCAAGCCCAAAAGAAGCGACGAGGCCGCATCATCACACACACAGGGGGTCCCCAGCAAAATGAGTTAATAGAGCATCAAAATATTTTTTACCACTTTAAACCTATATACATTGTCAATTTGAAAATAGCTGATCTGCTATTTTCAAAAAACTCTTGAAAAAAAAGAAAAAAATACCAATATTTACAAGCAACGTTACAGAAAGACAAGCACAAAGTCGCTTATAATAAGCTGACTTGGCAACACTGACTACCACCCGGTAGCGCTGACCTCAGTGGTCAAAGTGCTTTGAGAGGCTAGTAAAGGGTCACATCTGCGCCTCCCTCCCCAGCACCTTGGACCCACTGCTCTTTGCAGTGCAGAACAAAAAAATAACAAAACCAAAATAAAACAACCGAAAGGATCCAGAGTAACTGGTCAAAATGTTACTTGCACAATGTATAGACAAGTGAAATAGAAAATGCTCTTGCACATTTGACACTGCTGCCTAAGAGATTTATCATTCCTACAGTAACAGTTCTACCTGTATCCTATCATATACTATCGTATACTATCGATGCTGTAAGTAGCTGATCTACAGTACAAGCCCACAAATCGTTGCAATGCGAGGTTTCTGGCCGATAGCAACGATATAGAACATCCACTATTCTTTTTTTATTATCTTGTTATATTGTATTGTTGTGTTACTCTACTTTTCTGCAGAACTCTCTTGATCCTTGAGGTTTGCTCCTCCAGCCGTACCAGCAGGCGGTGTTCAATCAAACGAGAGAATAACATTGTTCCTTTACCTAGCCACTGGGCACTCAGGCAGAGGATAACGTTACTACTTAAGCCAGTGGTTTTCAAACTTTTTTGAGGCCAAGGTACACCAAAGGGCAAGTTTAACCACTTAAGCCCCATTTCATACTTTCACAAATTTTCCCAAATAGTGAAACTATCCACACATCATGATGCATTATGAGCGTTTTTTTGTGAGCTTGTGAGCGGAATTTTCACAATTTCAGAAAATATGTGGAAAATAATTAAGTAAAATAAATAAAATAATAATACACTTTTCATTTTTTTACTATAACTTGCAAAAATAGGGATACCAGGTTGAAGCTGGTTAAAATATATAATGTATGTGGGCCGGACGGTTGGCGTAACCGTCTGGGCACCTAGGCTGGTATTCGAGCCTGACAGCGGGTTCGACTCCCGATCCCAATGATCTTTGCTGCGCCTGCGTGTCACCCCCCCCATCTCTCTCCCCATTAACTTCCTGTCAGTCTACTGTTCCTATCAATAAAGGCCCCAAAATATATATTCAAAAAAAGTAAATATATATAATATATATTTAGGGTATAGAATTTTGCCTCTGTATTAGAAAATGACTGCGCACACAGTACTGATATAGCAAATTAAAAACTCCAGGCAGTGTTCAAACATGGGAGAATGACATAGTTTCTTTGCAATGCCACTAGGCACTCAGGTTGCGTTACCGCTGCCTTAAACAGTGTTGACAGTGTTGAAAAACAATACAAATACTGTAGTTGGAATTTAATCAAAATGCACGTTTTGAGTTTAATTAAAATAATGGTTTCCTCTGAGGCAGACTGCCCCAAGTCTTAATACAACCAAGAAATGAATTCAAGACTGAGTTCCAAGAAGATCCAAGAGGTAAAGCTATTGTAAAAACTGTGATTGTCTCCGCCAGGCCGAAAGGCATGGCGAGAGTATGTTTTACCCCCTGTCCGTCTGTCCATGCGTTAAGCAAAAATTGGCCTCCTGGTGGCGCTATAACAGGCCAATCTGAAGAATTCGGGGCAGAGGTTCGGCTTTAGCATCCAGGGAGTGTGTGTGCACAGTTTCGCAGCGACCGGGGCAGACAGACACACGGACAGACACACGGACGGACGGACACACGGACGGACACACGGACGGATGGACAGGGTGGAAAACAGTCTCTGCCATGCCTTTCGGCCTGGTGGAGACAATTATAGACCATAGGAGTTGGGAAAAATAGCTTTTACTGTCACTTTTCAAAGTTTTGTCTGCTGAGGTGGCAGCAAAGCCACTGTCTTTCAACTAATCGACTTTAACAGCTGGTCAATTCAACCAAGCAAAATATAAGTGATTTTTTAAAGAAAGCAAGATAAGAACATCCCTAAACCAAAATATCTGCTTACAGCAACGTGTAAAGCAGCTATAACTACAGCAGGAATTATGAGCCTCAACTGGTATGCTTGGGGCATTACATACCAGTGTGCATTTACAACAATCAGAGGGAATTTACAGAACTCCAATCTAATGAACAGGTAAAAGAAGTTCTGCTGCTGACAGATAGAGGAGGAGTTGAGATAAATTGCTTGTCAGTGGTTGCAGAGGAAACACTCAAATCGCATTTCCAAAAGACCCCAGGCCCCTTATAACTCAACATCAAACCTTCGTGGATTTTGAATCCTCACTACATAAAATTGGTTGTGGGCACCTCGAGACCCAGGACGAGGTGCATTGAGGGTCTGTTGGTGGAAGATAAGTCTCACCCCCCCCCCCCCCACACACACACACCTGCCCACCCCCTCAAGCAAGCCCCTTCACAAGCAATCATTAACGCAACCATTTCTCATGGCACTTTAAAGATTTCTCCCATTGTTTTCAGCTCCTTCAAATTGACTATGTCTACTTAACTTATTGACTCTCTTGACTGCTTCTAGGGAAATTACTGTGGCTCTTATAAGAGGGCTGGGAGCTTTTCAAACAAGGGTTTCCTCATGAAAACAGATTAAAATTAATCTTTGCATTCATCAGCTGCATCATGAATCGCCTCACAACCATCTTATGATGTTCTTGTCTGTACACGGTTGTATTATTTGTGGAATCAGCAGAATTGCGGTTTCAATTCACAATAGATCATTTACTTGCCCAAAACAATTGCGACTTACGACTAATATGATTTTCCAAAACCACCATTTTCACTTCAACTTTCTTCCAAATCTTGCATTCCATCTTGGGCATTAAATTGGCAAACCATGTTGTTTAAAGTGTTACTGTATATGTAACTGTAATATGTAATGCAGCTTATATGATTGTGTAATTGTGTTCTGTAAAAACTCCTCTATGCTAGCTTCCACTCATGCTGGCAGGGTCTGCCATAAAAGGCAAATATGCAAATTTAACAAAGGTACAATACATATATTTTTTAAAAAGTTTCCCCATGGACCACCTGTAATTATGTCATGGACTACTAGTGATCCATGGACCACTGGTTGAGAAACAGTGATGTAGTGCATCGTTCAAGGGGAATTGGCCATTTTTAAATTACATGCAGTGTAAACTGCAGTGTTAGACTGATGCTCTTCTCCAAAGAGACTTGATTCATTGTGTAAGTGTACTAGTGTAGAACTGTGCAGTCCATATAGTACAACATTATAAGCAACTGGAGCACAAGTGTCAGAGCCGTAATTCTCAACATTTATGTAATGCTCAAAGATCAAACGAGGAGTAAATGCCAGCATATGAAGCATAACAGATAAGAGGAGTTATGTAATATGACATTCAATGAAATAGCTACATGAATGCAGACATAGTGTACTGTATGTATGCAGGCACAGCCTACAAGTGACGCAATGCCCCAGGAGCAGATATTACTGCAGTGTCATGTTCAAGGGCACTGGGATGGGATGGGCTGGGATGAGCAGTTCTGTTTATGGGGATGAACCTGCCGAAGTGATAGAACCAGTGACCATCTGGTTAGGGGATGCTCCTTTCACTCAATGCCTGCAGCATGTGAATCACAGTTTTGGCACTGTGGCCAGCACCAAAGGCATGCTTTTCATATCAATGGCGTACTGTGCAATCTGTACCTTCCCAATGTGGTTATTATGATTCTGGAAAAGAGGCTCTAACGCTGAAGCAAAGACATGCATTATTTGATCGACAGAAGAATGATCCACGCTCCCCTTCTCCTTCCATCAGTTCCAGGACTAGCGTTGGACCTTTAGTGGTGTTAAGCCTAATTTATGCTCCGTCGCACGACGGCTTTGCACAATGAAAATAGCAGACCTACAAGCGTTGTGATGAATCGAATCCATAAATCCACAGTAATTGTAATGTCCATGGCTAGTTATGGATAAAGAACTGAAAAGTTCAAACCTCCTTTTTTCCCTCTACATCAAATGTCTGCCAAAAATAGCCAACCTACAATCTCACAATGCGTCACACGTGACCCATTTTGAGCTATTGGCGGCTATTTCCCCGGAATTTTTGCTTATTTTGATTACAAATGTTCGCCTACTATTACATGCCCAGAATAGGGATGCAAGGATTTGTGGTTAAGATCCACAAAACAATAGGGCAAAAATGTATATATCTCCATGGTTCAACAATATATACCATACCTTCCTAGCAAACACGACTTCTAGGTAGACCATACTTCCTCACTTCAATAAATGCATCGGCCTGACCTGGACCCTCCCACTCTAATATCAGAACCAGAACCAAGGCCAGGAGGACTATAAGTCCAATATAACTTACTAAGACATAAGAATAATTTTAAATTAGAACCAAAAGATCAATAACCAATAGTTTAACCACTTAAACTATATCCAGGGTCCCCTAGGGCTCATATACTGTAGGTCCAAAATAGCTGTTATACAAGCTCACAACAATTGGGACAAGTTGTGAGCTTGTAGATCTACTGTTTTTCATGTGGTTAAAGTATAAGGCAAAGAAAATCTAATGTATAGAATGTGTCCAACACTCCAGCACCTACAGTAATTGCTATTTGCTTTAAGCAATTAACCAAATGATCTTTACATTAAAACAAATCTTTTCACATTTTATGTCCTCTATTTACAATTTCCTCTTAATCCTTGGTCTGCCTTCAGTGTGCGCTGTATCAATGTGATGAGTCAGAGGTAGTGGACATGGTTTCATTGTGATGAAGATATAAAGCATTTTAAAAGCTGATGCATATACTGATAGAAAAGCACATTGAAAGGATATGGCACTGTTGGTGTAATTATCTCAGCTGTCATCTCTCATGAAGCATGAAACGTATGGAAAATGTCTATTGTCCACAACAAAGCACATTTAACAGGTGTGTGGAGCTCATCAAACCTCATCTAAAGACAACAAACAATCACCATAGAAATTCCCCTGGCTAGATTTGATTGGTTATTTGCCTATGAAATTGGTTAAGCACACAGGTAAACCACGACCTTTATTTCTAACCCCCTTTTTTATTAACTAAAGTAACCTGGTTTGAGCACTTGGAGAAACTTAGAGAGTTGAGTGATGCAATCCCTGCCCTTGAAGTGTCCAGCTTCTGGCAGCATTTAATTGTCCTGAGCTTATGTCCTGAGTATTATATGGATTCTTTGATGGCACCTGTCCAACATTTCATAGCTGCAATGAGACTGGCCAAAAATAAAAAATAAAAAAAAAATGGGGGGGAAAACTGTAGTGCGCTGCTAGGTCCAAGACACTAGGTGGCTTCTAGGGGCACTCTGTCAACAAAGTCAAGATGTAAAAAAAAAAAAACGTACAATGCCAAGTCAGAAGCTACCGCCATGGCCTAATTATGGTCCAGATGGTCTGAAAGGGTAGGGCGTCCAACAATTAATTAACTGAATAAAGTTCATGTGCTACTCTTGGCAAGTGTGTCTCTTTCAAATAAAAGGGTACTACACAGGGTTTTTTGTTGGTAAAAGAGGGAATGAGTCTGGGATTAACACTCCTGGGATTTGTCCAAGGCCGTTTTGAAGCTAAATTTGGTAGACCTCGTGTTCATTGGTTCTACATAATGTCAGGTTAACCTTTATGTTTTTAGAATTGACTTTTGTTTTCAAGCCACAATTCAATCAGGGGTGTTACTGGACACTTTTCAACTCCTCTCTGCTAACTCTATAATCATGTTCCAGCTGTCTCCATGCCATGATGGCATAAACTCCAACAACAAAAACAACATTTCCTCTCTTTGTCAGATCCTGGACATGCACTTTGTCACTGTCGGTTGGAAATAAACCTTGTACTGCATGTCCAAAACCATTGCTTGTCAAGAAATGGAAAAAAGAACCAGATCTACAAGCTCACATCGCATTGCAACACATTGTGAGCTTGTAGATCTGCATTCTTTCTTTTCATATAATAAAGTATAGGTAGCACTTTATATTAACTATACACTATAAAGCATTAGTTAAGCATTAGTAAATGCTTAATTCATCATGAACTCATCATTAGTAAAGCATTATTCATACATTACTAAGCATTAGTAAACACGGTTATAAATGTTGAAACTATACACTATTAAGTATTAGTTAAGCATTAGTAAAAACACTTAATTCATCATTAATTCATCATTTGTATAGCATTATTCATACATTACTAAGCATTAGTAAACACAGTTATAAACCTTTCAACTATACACGATTTTCAATTAGTTAAGCATTAGTAAGTACTTAATTCATAATGAATTCATCATTTATAAAGCAATTAAGTACTTAATTCATCATGTATTCATCATTTATATAGCATTAATAATACATTAATAAGCGTTTGTAAACACAGTCATAAGCGTTTTATTGCCCATTGATAACCTAATCTTTAATGTGCTTAATGATTGCATTCTCACACTTTGTAAATGATAGATTCAACATTTATAAATAGGTATTATATCAATTTACAAACCAGTTATTTATGAGTTGTTAATGGTTCATACGATCATTTAGAAAGTCTAAGTAAACACCATATACAAACCACTTGGATGTATATTTATGCGGACATTTGTACATGGTTAGTGAGTGTGTTAATAAATGTCTTATAAACACTTATTCATACTCAATGAATGATTTATTAAGGTAGTTACTACTTGTTAGTTAAGTATTTTGCGTGAGCCCATCTAAAGTGAGGACTATCTATCCCTTATAAAGCATTTATAAATGAGATAGTGTGAGCCCATCTAAAGTGAGGACTATCTATGCCTTATAAAGCATTTATAAATGAGATAGAAGCAGTGATATAGAAAGTGCCAATATGTATTGCAACAATTGAGACAGAACATGGCCCGTGCAGTGTAAAAATAAAATTAACATTCTTGTGCTGTATGAAAATAAACAAACAAGCTCATAATGTGTCACATCAAGACACGTTGTGAGCTTGTAGATGTGTTATTTTCAAAAAAATATTAGGAAAAAAGTAAAATATTTTCAAAAAATATTTTTCCTTTCCATGAACATTTTTGGGAACCACTGGTTTAAAAAAAACATTAGAAAGTAAGCCCAATGAAGCAACTACACTTTAAAAAAAAGCCCCAAATTGTTTATTATAAGCAGACATGGCAACACTGGTAAACAGGAAACACATTGATATCCCCTACCTGGCCACACCCACAGTGGGCAGGTAGGTGGACAATGTTATACAATGTAATAAACAATTTTTTTTTTTTTTAAGTGTAGTTGCTTAATTGGGCTTGCTTTCTAATGTTTTTTTTTTAAAACAGTGGTTCCCAAATTTTTTCATGAAAATATTTAACTTATGTTTTTGAAAATAACAGATCTACAAGCTCACAACGTGTCATGATGTGACACATTGTGTGCTTGTTGATCTGCTATTTTCAAATGGCCGATAGCTGGTAAAACTGAGCCTAGTTGCTTGCTTCTTTTGGGCTTGTTTTCAAAGACCTGGCCGCTTGTTTTTTTTGCAAAATCTGGCAACACCTGCAGAATGCATTCACTTCCTGTTTAGCATAGAGCAAAGCTATGTGCAGCTGTGTCTGTAAGTACTGGCCTTGTGATGTATTGTCTCAGTAATGATGAAACATGATTGCTAGAACCTTTTTCACAGCCCAACTGTGTATTCTGTCTGTGGTAAAAACGTCATGTTTGTTGCTAATCAGTACCAGTCATATGGCCTAGCCTGTTAGCCTGTCAGCCATTAGGCTGCAGGCTGCTGTGTATCATGTTAGCTTATAGGCTATTCTGCTCTGAGCTAATGCTGTAATGCCATTATAGGGAGCAATGTTGTGTTTTCATTTTCACTCAAGTGATTTATTTGTGCATATTGGGAGAGATTTGCATATTATTATTTCCAGCAAAATCAGGGATGTGTTTATGTACATGTTAATTTCATATCATTGCAACTGTGTGAATGTTTAGCTGCTTAATTCATGTTTGCAAGTTAATTCATTTCTTTAAAGGCATTGTTAAAAAGTTAAAATATTTACTGTGGAAAACACTATTTAACAAATCCATTCTATGTGTATTTCATGTCATTGCTGTTCTACAAATAAGAAAAAACAAAGAAGATAATTTAAAGAAGAACCCCAAAACAAGCCTTTTTTTGGGTTGTTTTTACCTTCTGATGTTAACTGTCTGCCTAGCTCTGCAAGGGTGGCTATACCCATAGTGAAGGCAGAACCCAGATTTATTTTTTCATACATACAGTACAAGAATGTTTATTACATTTTTCAGCCATGTTTACATGTTTATAGCATAGCAGATTCTGTATGGTTTATTTTCATAAAGTACAATAATATTTACTTAATTTATCAGTTATGTTTACATGTTTATAGCATAGCAGATTGTTTATTGTTTAATTTTCAGAAAGTACAATGTTTATTTAATTTATCAGCCATGTTTACATGTTTATAGCATAGCATATTGTTTATTGTTTATTTTCATGCAGTAAAATGTTTATTTAATTTATCAGCCATGTGTACATGTTTATAGCATTGCATATTGTTTGTTTATTTTCATACAGCACAAGAATGTTTTATGTTTACACTGCACGGGCCATGTTCTGTCTCAATTGTTGCAATAAATATTGGCACTTTCTATATCACTGCTTCTATCTCATTTATAAATGCTTTATAAGGCATAGATAATCTTCACTTTAGATGGGCTCACGCTATCTCATTTATAAATGCTGTATAAGGCATAGATAGTCCTCACTTTAGATGGGCTCACGCAAAATACTTAACTAACAAGTATTAACTACCTTAATAAATCATTCATTGAGTATGAATAAGTGTTTATAAGACATTTATTAACACACTCGCTAACCATGTACAAATGTCTGCATAAATATACAACCAAGTGGTTTGTATATGGTGTTTACTTAGACTTTCTAAATGATCGTATGAACCATTAACAACTCATAAATAACTGGTTTGTAAATTGATATTATACCTATTTATAAATGTTGAATCTATCATTTACAAAGTATGAGAATACAATCATTAAGCACATTAAAGATTAGGTTATCAATGGGCAATAAAACGCTTATAACTGTGTTTACAAACGCTTATTAATGTATTATTAATGCTATATAAATGATGAATTCATGATGAATAAAGTACTTACTTGCTATGTAAATGATGAATTCATGATGATGTAAATACTTAATAATGCTTAACTAATTGTAAATCGTGTTTAGTTGAAAGGTTTATAACTGTGTTTACTAATGCTTAGTAATGTATGAATAATGCTATACAAATGATGAATTAATGATGAATTAAGTGTTTTACTAGTGCTTAACTAATACTTAATAGTGTATAGTTGCAACATTTATAACTGTGTTTACTAATGCTTAGTAATGTATGAATAATGCTTTACTAATGATGAGTTCATGAGGAATTAAGCATTTACTAATGCTTAACTAATGCTTTATAGTGTATAGTTATTATAAAGTGCTACCAAAGTATAAAATAGGTCATTCATTCATGAAGAAACATAAAAAGATTGCTTTCCTGCAACTCAAACACGCCTACCAGCCTGTGTTCCACCTTTTAGCAGGTGAAGGTGGAATGGACCACTTTAGTCAAAGAAATGAAGTTGTCATGTAGAGAGAATTTAATGAGATGTCATAGATTCTGAATAGGAACTGCCAACCTGCTTGGAAAGACGAGGTGAGTTCACAGGAGGACAGAATATAGAGAGACTCCAATTTCCAGACAAATGGCCCCTCAACACGCAGACAATGGGAATGTAATTCCTTTTCCTGCAACTTCAGGATAACATGAAGGTCCTTCTGTTTTTCCACGTCATGACAATTAATTTGATATATGACAAACCCCACGGGTCCTATTACAGGAACACGGATATCCAACGAAGGGTCTGGTGGAGAAACTTCAGAAAATCTCTGCACTCAACAGATATAGTGCACTTCATGCTGCTTTAATAAGAGGAGCGGCTATTTTTAGCTGTCAATTGTACACTTAAAATGAAAGTTGAAAGTGGAAGGGAGTACATTTTGTGGATGAGCGTGCGTGTGTGCGTGCGTGCGTGCGTGTGTGGGGGGGTGTGTGTGTGTGTGTGTGTTTGTATGATCACCGCACGTGTGTGCTTGCGTGCATGTGTGTGCGGGGGGTGGTTGCGGTGGCGTTGGGTGTTGAGAGATTATGGAAATGAGTATAATTAAAGGGAAGCACTAAGAAACCAGGATGAGGCATAATCACCGCTCCTGTGATCAGCCAATCAGAAGTGCCGTGATAGAAGGAGACCATCTGTAGATGTAACTAAAGCTGCGACATAAGTGGATTTCACTACTTCTGTGGTGAGTGGAACACGCTTTGATGTGGTCCATTCTGTGCAAGGAGGGGTTTTTGTTAGAATTATGGTAATGATTTCACAAAGATACAGCACACTGCTAAGCAATATCTCCTATTGTTGAAAGTTGGGCATCGTGGGACAAAATACAGCTTACAGGGTAGATTCATTTTTTTGGGGGGATCGTGGCTGATGCCTTGTGTAAAAGGCCTTAGTCGCTGGAATATAGTGGAATTCAAAACTGGACAAGGAGCTAGTGCAGTGGATTTATTTGACCAAGGGAACACCTGGCTGTCTGTGGTTTTGCATGTCCCTCTGCTGGCTGAGGTTAGAATCCTGCCAGAAGCCTTCTCTCCTCTATGCCGTCTCTCAGTCTTTCAAACAGTCTCTGCATTCATAATTACATTATTAAGTTGCTGCTCTTCAGAAAATAAATATGGCTGGCTCTCACATATTTATGTTAGGCCATATCTGCAAAAATAATTTAATGTGTCATAAAATATAGACCTTGCTATTATAACCTGTGTCTTTGGACGCAAGAAATGATATCAGCAAAGTCAGGGGATAGTGTGAAATACTGTGAAATCCTCAGTGCTAATTTAAATCTCAGAGTTACATAAACATTAAGGATTTTACTGTGTGTGCTTTGGGTGCGTACTATTACTCAGCCATCAAGAGTTCCAGCATGGATTAACAGCAGGTTCAGGTATATCATCAGTATATTCCTATATATGGGCATGCCCCTTTTGTGCCCATACAGTATGTGATTGTTTGCGCCTGATGCCATGACGATACATTGGTGTTAGACAACACACTCCATATTTGTGTATGGCTGCATTGGGAACTCCTCATATGGTTATGGCTGACTCATAGCGACATGAGCGTGATGTCAGAGGTCCGGCGGCCCTCCCATTAGCCAATTTTAATATAGGATTGTATTGTATGTAGGCATGTAACGATTTATCGTATATCGATTTAAATCGATTCAAAGTGGTGACAATTTAAATCGATGCAATAAAATATGACATCGCGATGCAACCAGCAGAGGGCGCAATCGAGTCAAGACTCCCTCCCTTGTTATCCGCCTACTAGTTTTTTCCCCTCAGGGCCACCATAGCTGCTTGCGTTGGTCTCTACTTCACTCACTCAACGGCAGGCTATGAACGGCAGAGAGGGGTTCACGTCCTCTCAGGTTATGAAATCTAAACAACTAGGCGATCGCACTGCATAAAGAGGGAAATGTGCGTCGCATGTAAACATGTTTATTTGATTGATGAATAGCCCAAACTATACCGTTTACCCCCTCCCCCGTCTGACGACGTTGCTAGGCTGTAGAGTGCAATGAATAATAATCTAATTTAACAATTGTATCAGACTGCTGACAACGTCAAACTCCTTTCAACACTGTCTTTCAGATATATAGCGAATTTCATTGATACTACTAATCAATTAATTCTTATCTAATCTCATTTGGAGCAGTTTAAAACAGTTTCCCTTATTACATAAATGTGTTGTTTTATACAGAATGCTGAGAATGTAGCAGAGATAAAAAAAAATAACTTGTAAATCCCAAGGCAAAGCCTTAGTTTGTTTATTTGAAGAGGTTTTCTTTATAATTTATTTCATCTGGGATAGATGTTTCAAAATCCATTTATTTATTTAGGTTTATTATTTATAGACTTATATATTTAAAGTTATTATTTTACAAATAAAAAAGTATATGTCTTAATGTGTCAGTTAATGCATGTACCTCATGAATAAAAAGGCTTTATTTAATTTCATATATTAAAAAGAGGAAAAGAGAAAATATAGTTTTTAAAAAATACATGATTTTTGTAAAATAAATAATCAAGGTTTTTAATAAATGTGCTAAAAAAATCGTGAGAAAATCGTGACAAATCGTATCGTGAACCTCGAATCGTGATTCGAATCGTATCGTGAGTTGAGTGAATCGTTACATGCCTAATTGTATGTAATGCATTAGAAAGCAATTCTGCGTCCTGACTCTTCATTAAAGCGTGCTGGCACCCTCCGGTCTCAACTTTTCTATTGCCATAGCGATGCTTTGATATCATTTACTTTTGCCCCAACCCCCCCCTTTTTTTTGCTCAGTCACTCAAACAAAAGCAGAGACTCAACCCGATCAAATTCTCAAGGTAAGGTCGAAACCAATTACAGCATATCTCTTGGTGGAGGTACCTAGCCAAGGCCTCCCCTCCCTTTACTCCTAATAAAGACTCACCTTACAAACAAGATGAATCATGTTCCTCTTTTCCCCGAGCCTCAGCACTTTGGTGGGAGACTCTCAGACGAGCATCGTATGCTCGTTAAACAAACAACTTGCCACTGAAGCCAATAATGGCTCGGATTTCCTGCACACTTCGGTGGGAGGGCAATGGACCTCCAGGTAAAGATGCTTTAGAAGAATGGGGAGCTCTTCCTATTCCTCTGTCTGTGTGTCGGTCTTGTTGTATTTCTCTCTCTTTCTGTCTGACGTCGTCTCTTAGATTTGATAGCTTTTGCTTCTAATGATGTGTATTTTACCCACACTTGGGCAGACTATCCAAGCTTATAGCCAAGTTTGTTTCTGTTTCCTCTATGATATTATGCCCGAGGGAGGAATTGTAATAGGAATCATTCTAAGATTTGAAAGAAACACAGGCATAAAAAAAACGTGTGCTGTAAGATGAGCATGAGAACCACATTCTGACATGCATAAGAGAAAATCCCTAAAGTTTTGCAGGTTTGTATATAAAAAAAAACGTATATTATATACATGTAACTTATACGTACCAAATACAGAACAGTGGTAACTTTTGAAAGTGATCCGCACTTCAGCGCAATGTTATGCTTGCCATGCTATTGTTTGGATGCAGGTTATAAACCACCATCTTCAAAGACTTGTTTGATGTCGACTCTAAAAGAGGATTAAACTGAAATGCACGAGGACATGGCTGAATCCCCATCACTCTAGCCAATAAGACTTAATCAATTCACAACATTATCCCATTCAGCATCTTTGCAGTCTCTATTGGAATGTCGAGAGCTGATGGGCAAATTGAGAACACACTGCTTAGATGTGTTACCTATAAATCATTCTGACATCTGGATAGAGAGCAACTGCTGCACGGGACCAATCTCATAATCTTGTGACACAGCGGCAACTTGAAGAATGTAAATTATTTCAATAATTTTGAGTGAAAGAAAAGTGGGTCTTACCGCAGACAATGAGCAAAGACTAATACTTCATGCAGCATGTGACGCAAGCCAAGCCACAAAGTACTCACTCCCTGAGATAGCCGAAACCTTGGCTTTCATCCTGTGTATTTGTCTCCATGCATGGGCAAATCTCTCCGGAGCCATCACAGCTGCTGGAGACAGCACAACAACGGGCTGGACATTCTTTACGCGTGAAGACGGACAAAAAAGAAACAACTCTGGAATCCAGTTTCACCACAAAATCCTGACATTTTAGTAAACAACAGCCACTAAGGGCAATAATTAGACAAAGACGATGGAAAAGGCATGTTTGTCTGCTAATATAATCAGGGGCTGCTAGCTAGTTACCTAGTCTGGTTAATTAACCCCTGGAGGACAGGCGAACAGCAGAGGCTGCATTCGTGATAGGCCTACTGGGCTCAATCAGGGCCACAAACTGCACATTGTATACGGTGAAGAAAATGTTGTAGTAAACACATTCTCTTCCCACTACCAAGCCCTGGGGACCTCTTAATCAAACCACAGTGCACTAATGATGATGCCTCCGCAGAAAGAGAAAAGGGGAAGGAAAGAAGAATGGAGACAAAAGAAACCGTGTGTGTGGACTCATGAGCGCTGATTTCACATGGACAAACGTCAAGTCTTCCCCTGGCCTTTCATCAGAAGTCCTCAGTGACGTTTTAGAACTACAGGTCTCTGGTGGCACCTCTTTCTGCCAAATGAATGATGTGAGGAAATTGTATCCCAGGGATGACATAATTAGGTGTGTTTTAGGGCTGGGCAACTAACCGAAAATATATTGAAACTGGCATTTACAACAAATAATCTTGCTCATTTAGGTTAGTCAAATAATCTCTTGATTATGTATATATATATATATATATATATATATATATATATATATATATATATATATATATATATATATATATATATATATATATATATACACACACACACACACACACACACACACACACACACACACACACACACACACACACACACACACACACACACACACACACACACACACACACAGTATGTTTTTATTTTATTTCTAATATATCAACGAATCGACACAAAAAAAATCGAATTGTTTCTTTTTATAATAGACTAAATCAATTAGTCTGATAAACCACTGGACCCTGGTTTATACTTCCTTGTACAATGGTCATGTACAAACAAATTGTGTAATGTGTAGAACGGCTATGTTCACTATTTAATAGTGAACATATCCGATCCACAAGGTCACAACTTCTGACAACTTGTTTGACAATAGTGAAAATAGAAAATCTACAAGCTCACATTAGATCTGCTAATTTCACTATTTTTGATTTGTTTTAAATAATCGTTCATTAATCGTAATCCAGATAAAAGTTTGAAGTAATCGTGATATTGATTTGAGGTCATATCGCCCAGCCCTGTTTAAATCAGTATGTCAGGATTTCCTATTCCAAGTGTCCATGATGTCATTGCAGGGATTTATAATAAGTGTTTGCTCATTTGTGAAACAAAAACAACAACAACGAGATTGCATTCATTAGCAGTCTGGTGCAATGTCTCTTGATTACCATGCAATGTTACAGACATGAGCATAGTCTGTTTTCTAAGGGAGGCTTAGATTTCACCTTGCATGTTTGTTCACATGGAGAACCCTATGCAACTGCAAATTTGGTGTATTTCTAATACTTGAATTGAAACTTTACTCAGTCATTTGGCAGTTATGTGCAAATACCAATAAGGAATACTGCGCTCAAATATTTAACAGTGGCCTTCCACCAAATTATAACCGATTAAATTCGTATACTAACCCCCCAGACATTTCAGCGCCAAGCATTGTTCTTTTGTCCTTGTTGAGTTGTACAGTAATAACTGTAATTTTTTGTGTGCCCAAACAATGTTTAGAATTTTAGCTGTTACGTGTCCCAGCTCTCGTTTACATGAGCTCTGGCAAAGGGAGCAACAAGCCGAGATTACAGCATAAAATACTAAACAAAACAATACTAAACAAAACAAAAGCACTACAGTATCTATCACAATAAAAAGGGCACATACAGTAGTAGTAATGTACTGTATGTGCGTGTATCAACATGGAGGTGTAAGTAATTAGATATAAATAAATATATAGGCACAGGTAGATTCAAGGACGATGGAGCGTAAAACTGAAAGCCATCTTCCCAAAGTCTGTGGAAGGGTGAGGAATGATACAAAGTGGCAGGTTCTGTAAGCGGAGGTTGTAGGAACTTGTTTTCCAATTAAAAAGTCAATTTAAATAGCCAGGGAGAAAACCCCACTTCATGATTTTAGAAATAAATGGACATCAAAGTGAATAAGCCTTCCCATTTCTGAAAACCGCTTACTGTTACGTCTTGCTCTTTTCAGCAATGATTTCTTTTTAAACTAGAAACATAACAGTAAATGCATACAAATGCGAGTAACCTGAGTGTGCTATGGGTGAGTGTGGGCAATTACATTCTACCGATCACGTCTTTTTTTCCCCCTTCGCCTGCTTTTAGTGAATTGGCAAAATCATTGAAAGCAGCAAATAACTGTTTGGAGAAACCCCCACAAAGTATCAGACAGGTGATAGAGTTCCACTCATATCAACGGGGTGGAACATTTATCATCCACCGAAGCCCTCTCGTGTAAATCACCACCAGGTCTTGCCCCAAAATTACCCAAGACACAGTGAGAAAATAAATAATTAAAGGGCGCCCCATTCTCTGACGTGAAACTCTTGAATGATAAATGATGGAGCTTAGATGGAGAGCAAGAAACAGTGGAGTCCTTGAGCCCTTCAAGACTCGGCCCAGGAGGAGGTGAAGGAGAGGGCGACGTGGCGGGCACATGAATTTCTGCAGATAAAAGAGAAACCTGTCTAGAAATAAGGCTCAGTGACAGGGACATTTTTTTCTTGGTTTAGTTTTTTTTTTTTTTTTTTTTTTACACAATTCTCACCCACACTTGTCATTCTCCATACATCGAAATATTGGATTTAGAGCTCAGTTGTGCATGCATACAGCATGTCTGGGAGCACAGATATGTAAGCCTCTTACAATAAGTGAGCACATCAAGGTGGGGGATACATTTTCTTGTACTCTCATTGTCTTGTATACCTTTGTCGTACAAGCTAAATTAGCCTATCTACAAGCTCACAACGCTTTGCATCGCAACATGTGCAATGAACATTTGTCCTAAATAGGTATGTATGTTAAAGGGATACTTCACTTTCACATAAAATAAACATTAAAAATATATATAAAAAAAATGAAAGAAGTTATGGCAAAATAAAGGCCCCCTCACACATTAGTAGGACACTCTAATGCGTGAGGGGGCCATGAATTTTCCATTACTTTTTTCATTTATTTTTAATATATTTTTTAAAAATTTCCCCGTTCCGAAAGTGAAGTATCCCTTTAATGTGCACATACATGGGGAAAAATAACTAAATTGTGATATTATTATCACACATATCAGACAGTCAACATTTCCCAAAAGGAAATGCATGTATTCAATTCAGTCTGACCTGAAACAGGGATAAAACATGACCCCAGCAGCGATAAAAAAAATATTACCAAAGGGGGATATCAAAAGCAGAGAGGCACGGATCCGCCCAGCAAATCAAACCCTGGAGCACATTGACATTCAGGACACATTGGTTGTCCATTGCTGTACTCATTATTTTCATCCCTCTAATGATAACGTAGAACTCAATGTGCCTCTTGCCTACCCTGCACGTGTCTGTCAAATTACCATGTGAAAACCGGGTTCTCTCACATCGCTGGGTTCAAGTCAGCGATGATGAAAGGGCCGCCTGAGGAGGTTTCCTGTTTGTTAGTGATTGCTGAGTTGTGTTTCTTTTGACTACTTTGATGTGTTTGTTTTTTGCCCCCCCCCCCCCCCCCCCCCCCTGAAATATATTTTGGCACACTGTAGTATTTTCTGCAACCGTTTTCATTTCACTGGGTGATCTTGTAAAAGACAGCTATGTTCTGAAAGGGATTTCCCTGTTCAAATGAGCCTGTAAAAAAAAGCGTTTGTGATATGGTGGTGGGATGGCATCTAAGCTTAATGTGCTTGAAATTAATTACATAAAAAATATTCACAAGCACATGCTTGCACATGAGTGCTACTCATGACTCCAAAAGCTAACCCAGCAAGCACAATGACGTCATGATGACGTTATGATGACGCCCGGTCATCACCCCGGTGACGTTCAGGACTAGGCCAGATCACAGCCCATATGGGGATGATCTTTACGTCATTTACAGGACGTCATCACCGGGACATCATATGGACATTTGGACAGCAATTTTGGGTGATGAGAAATGTGTTTAGATGACGTCCTGGAAGTGACGTTTTTGTGGTCAGGATTAATTTTGGTTGAAATCAGGTGATATTCTGGGCAAGATCTGACTTGTCTTGGTTTGACTTGATCTAGCCCCAATCGAGACGTCACTGATTGGTCCGGGTCCTGACTGTGCTTGCTGGGAAGGGATTCTTTGGTATAATTGGGTGAATAACAAGGCAAGGTTCTGAACCAACCCCCACAACCTACAGTACGTTACTTTCAGTGAGTGACACAGTCGTAGGGCGAAGTAGCCACTACTAATCAGTAGAACCAATCGGTTAGATTGTTGTGACATTCTGAGGGGTCACTCTAAGTGATGAGAGTCTTTCATTTAACCACTTAAACCCCATACTTCCAGGTGGGCGAAGGTGTGTTTTCCCCCGTGCGTGCATGTGGACATGTGAGCTGCACTGTCGGTTGCAATCATGCAACTCTATTGCATCAGACCCTAGGACAGTACAGTTGATGATAATCTGTCCATTTAAAATATATATTTTTCAACAAATCTCACACCAACATTGATCGTGTAAAGTAGTTTTATCCGTATTAGTGATGACTGCATAGGTAGAGAAAAGACCGAGAGAGAGAGAGAGAGAGAGAGAAAGAGAGAGAGACAAAGAGAGAGAGAGAGAGTGTGTGTGTAAAGCCTGAGTTATACTTGCTTGTACGCCAGTGTTGCACACCGAAAATAGCAGACCTCCGAACTCCCAATATTATTATTGATTTGTACTTGTATGTACTTGTCAAACCTAGGTATTATTATTGGGGCGTATCTTCTGGTGGAGATCTGTGCACCACTGAGCGCCCCTTTCTGGTTGAAGTTAGTTTACGCAACACTTTATACCACTTTCCAGCACTCTAAACGTTGAGCCTGAGATGCCAGGTCTCATATTGTAATATAAGCCCAGATAAAATGACTCTCAATCTGCCTGTCTTAGAGGCCTGGCTCAATGTGAATCCATCAGCCGTGGCAGAGAAGATTGCGCCATAGAAATGCCGCCGAGAAATGTACTCATCCACGCATGACCCCACACTCACTGTGTCACATCGACACGAGAGGGACAAAAAAAGAAAACCTTTGTTGTGGAAGCCTATGGGCCCAAGCATCACTCATTTCAAAGTGTCATTGTACTGTAGGTGACAACAGTAGGTGAGACTTGAAGTGTTCAATTTAAGAGGTGTGATTTTGCTTCTTCTGGTGGAGTCCCTTCTCCTTTGTATTTTGCGCTTATGGAGATAGACAGCAGGGAAGCCAAGGGGCTCTAGTGGGATTCAAAGAGGTCAGCAGGCATATGTGAGTCAATCGTAATCTAACAATCCTAATAATTGTTCTGCATTTCATATGGAAATTGTTGATGATGGCGTTGGAAAGCGCTAACACGTTGCTTCAAAATAAGCGTTTTGATTGGGTTGTGAACTGATGCCAGGAAAATGCTGCACGCACGCACGCACGCACGCACGCACACACACACACACACACACACACACACACACACACACACACACACACACACACACACACACACACACACACACACACACACACACACACACACACACACACACACACACACACACACACACACACACACACACACACAGCTTAGCAGAGCCTCCGGACCCCTTCACTATAGGGATGAAGCATTCAGGACATACTGTATGTGAATGCCGTTGGTGTACTGTACACCACACATGCACTCGCCCACTTGTGGAGAATATGATTAAGGATGACTCATCTTACCATATAACTTTTTTCCCCCACATCTCTGTAGACCAGTGCCTATGGGTTTTGCACCGGTGAACTCTCAAATGTGCCTTTATCTGTGGCATTCTTAGAGCGCTTTAAAAAGCCAGGTAAAAAAACCCCAGCAAGAGTAATGAGGGCTTTATGCACTGCAACCCTACTATAACATCCCTCTCTATGTAGTTGGCAATGGACTGTTCTGATCACATCCTGCACCATTTTCTTCCTTCACAGTGGATGTATACTCGTACATCCTTGTGACAATAGTTTCTCAGTCACCCGAAGAAGAGTTGTACTTGTGTTTTTCATTACACATCACACTGATGTGAGCTTTGTGAGCTTTCGACCACAATTTGATTCATCTCTTTATGTAAAGCACTTTGTAACTTGATTTCAATAAGTGCTTTATTTTATCATTATTATTATTATTGTTGTATTATTATTATGTCTACATACTGATGTCTATGTCCCATATATCTAAATGCAGATGTCAATAGTCCTATTGAAACACTAGCCAGTGTGAGCAGTCTTTGTGAGTGAAGCTCCTGCTGTCTGTGCCAAAATAATGCACCTTCTTTCAGAGTCATTTAGACCATTTTCTCTTGCCATCTTGATCTAAAATCTCTAACGGAAGTCTGTGGTTGGTCCATGGTTGGTTTAAGGAGGTTTGTGATCGGTCAATTCATAGGTCTGTTACGCATTTTGTTTTGTCTCAGGGGGTAGTCCTTAACCATTTCCTCCCTGTAAACTAAATTTAAATATCGCTCATGTCAGCCATGTGGAATGTCCAGATACTACTAACAATGTAAGGCATTCACAAAGTAGTCATTAGACACTCAAGATAGCCAATATAAGTTGCTTGAGTAGTCTGCCAACCCCCAGCATGTTCTAGCCTAAAGACACCCCTTGTTCAATTTGACGCTATGTTGCCTCTTGTCTTCCTAAACAGTTTGTCTGTGCCATTCCAAGGAAATGCATCACTCCTGGACTCCTGGACCATTGGACAGGCCAAGATGGCTGCATGTTACCTCCCACCAAATTCTGGATTTAATTAACTGCAACCAGCCTCTGGCATGATGGCTGGAATGAACTGACCACTGGAAGCTTCCCATCAAGCTGTGGATGGGGTACATACTGGATGATGGCAAGCTGACAGAGAACAGAAGAGACATGTACAGTGATAGCTATGGTGATACCTTGCCTGGTGAAATGGAGAGCAGGGATGTAGCCACTATAGCCACTGTACACGTCTCACGTTTTACTGCATAATTTTGCTCTAATTTTGCTGTCCTTCTATCGACAGCTTAAGAATAGTCAGTGGCAAGTACAGTAGGAGCTTGAGGGTTTACAGTTTTGTGTAAGTATAGAAATACTGTAGCTATATCTATAACATTTGAGAAAGATTAGGCTGCTGTGCTGCAGTATAGCGCATAGTTGCAGCATAGATTCAGAATTAGGGCCTTTTTTGACTGTACCCTCGAGTGGGATTAGGCAGATTGCTACAGACCGACCCTTCCTTCCACCTCCCACCACCTCCACCTACCAATATGCCTAACCTAAACCCCTCTTGGCCCCGCCACTATTTTTTACTCTGGCTCTTAATTGGGCCCTACAGTTAAACTGTGTTCTCAAGCTAGCAAAGAGCCTCAGTTTACCCACATTAAGAAAGAGATTCACATCCTCCAAGTGTAAAACTAAGAGAAAGTGACTTTGCTGACACTGTAATTCACCCCTGGCTCCGTCATTTCCCCGCATGGGTTGGAGCCAGTCAAAACACACACACACACACACACACACACACACACACACACACACACACACACACACACACACACACACACACACACACACACACACACACACACACACACACACACACACACACACACACACACACACACACACAAATGCAAGGGAGGGGAGGTTGATAGCACGCATAATGCAGTCTGTGTTTGGCAGATAGCAGGGTGGTCTGACACTATTTCAAGGTATGTGAGAGTGGCATCTCCATTTAAAATAACTTCAGTCCGTTCCAGCCTTGTGTTCCTTCCAGTATACCGAGTGATCCATGAGCAGTGCTCCATGACAGTGTCAGCTCCATTTGACAAATGCACCGGCCTCTGCAAACTGCTTGTACAAGCACAAACACATCTGGACTATTTATCTTCCCGCCGGAAAATAAGCCCCAACAAAAACATATCAGAATATGAGAGCATCTCAAACACATCCATTTTGTTTTGGTATCAGTTCTGACAGTGCCACAAAGAAGGGCAGTGATGCAGCAGGAGATGGTATAACGGAAAAAAGAAAAGGAGAGGAAAATGAGAAATGGACATTTCAAGCCAAAATCCTTTCCTTTTGTAATATCTGACCGTTCCCTTTATGCTATGTTTGTTTCAGACAGAGAGCAACATTTCAAAATGTGAGCTCCTACCATGTCAACATCTGTTGCAGCAGATTCACTGGTTGCAACTCAATATGAACTTGAGGTATTTTTTTGCAACCCCAGAATAACATCTTCTATAAAATTCACTATTCATGCACATACTACATACAGTATGCCGTGGTGGATAGGAACTAATTTGACCTCTGTGCTTGAGTAATGATGCTTTCTATGAGTATTTTAAGCCCTTACACATAATTGTGCTTGAGTAAGCATTATTTGTGAAGATGGAAATATGTGGCAGCATGTTATATAAGTGAAAGATGTAAACACCTCATTAATGTTTCAGTATTCTCCACCCCTGCATAGTGTCCATCTTCAAACCACCTACAGAATCTCCTCTGCCTTTACCGCTGCTCTGCCTCCTGAAAGACAACAGCAGTGGTGTAAAGTTACTAAGTACATTTACTCAAGTACTGTACTTAAGTACAATTTTTAGGTGCTTTTACTTTACTGGAGTATTTCCAATTGTCTTACTTCTACTCCACTACATCTCAGAGGCAAATATTGTACTTTTACTCCATTACAATTATTCGAAAACCTTAAAATTACTTACTTTGCAGATATAAATGATTATGTTATCAAACATACATTAACCACTTTAGCCCTATATTATACCTAGGCTATTTGAAAATAGCCGATCGATGCGACGCGTTGTGAGCTTGTACATCTGCTATTTTCAAACATTTTAGTACTTTTACCTTTGGTACTGTAAGTAATTATTTTTTATACCAATACTTTTGTACTTTTACTCAAGTCAATTTTGAATTCCGGACTTTTACTTGTAACAGAGTACTTCTACATTGCAGAATTTATACTTTTACTTAAGTAAAATATTTGAGTACTTTTTCCACCACTGGACAACAGCAATAGGATTCCTGTACAGTCACCATGCAACCGACATTCTCCAGCAGCAGCAGTCATTGCCACATCCGTCAGTGAGCAGCTCGAAAGCCATGCCGAAGTCCATTAACCCTCGGGGACAGCCTCCCCCATTACTATCATTTATTCCCTGTTTAAAGGTCAGTACTAGCACAATATCTCATGTGACCCCGGGGCTTCCCCACCCACTCTCCTCTCTCTGGGTGGGAGACCACACCAGTGGGAGTGAGGAGTGGATGGTGGAACTCTCAGTTATGGTGGCATCTCCTCAACGTGATACAGTCTCTCTCTCTCTTTGAAATAATGCTATACTCACTCTCCACTCCCTGGGTGGGAGACTGTAAAGGTCCCTAGCATTGATAGGGGCACTACCAGTCTCTCAGTGGGTGCGGTCACACTCATTAGCATGAGCAAGTGTGCTGCTGTCTCTCTCTGATTAACTGATGTCACTTAGCGGACATTTTATGGACACTGTGCCATTGTTATATTTGAGAATTATTTAGATTTTTATAGCTTCAGTACTCCAGTACTTACGAATAATTTTGCAGAACATTACACAGATAGATCTATGTTTACAATCCAATTGCAGCGTTATAATTATGTACTGCATATTCCTTGCACTACTTGTACAGTACATAACGGCCACCGCAACTGCAAATGTGTAATATTCTACACTGCAGTCTCTCAGTCTCCCCAAGGACCTCAATGGAAACAAGCTGTAAGATTTTTTTGCGTTATCCTTTTGATTATGGTGGGTCAGATGTGACATATGTTTTAAATTGATCAATACAAATATCAATCAATCAATCAAAGACAAAGGAATTCTGATTATGAGGACTGATTTATAGTTTCAGTACATACAAACACATTTTCAGTATTTTTTAATACTCATAATTTGGGGTCTCTGATGTGCAGGGGGGAAAAAAACAAGCCATTTTGATTTCCCTCCTGGACATAATGGTAGGGACTATTTTTAATAACACCACCCCATCTTCTTCTACAATGAAAATTATTTATAATCAATATAGGGAAAAGAATAGGAAGTAACCACAATCAATATAGGAGCTATAATGAAAAGCACCTGACCTCAGTTAAGGGTATTCTTCATGTAAATAGAACCAGTACAGAGTATTCTGATGACTCAATCTATAGTCCTGGAGGGCAGAAAGAAAGTCAGCGATGCCACAGAATATTATGCCATATTCTTCCCCTCATTGTTATTCAAGGAAAAAATATTAATGTAAAAATAATCCATTGGCTTGTGCGTGACTTGTTACAGTAAACAACAATAGCCTTCCGGCTTCAGGCAGTAATTCCATAAGCGTGCATCCATCTCTTTCTACAGGGTCAAGCACTAGAGCACATGCCAACCGCAGGGCAAAAATCAAAAAATAAAACGAATGAGTATTTCTAGCCAGAAAAACTATAACTTCTAAATAAATGAAAAATAATAAAGTTGTCAGATATTTACAGTGCCTGCAGAACTGTCCTGATGATTTCAAATAATTACTACCCACTGATGTCTATTGAAGAGAACAGCCGCTAGCCAGGCAGAGCAAAAGAAGAGGTGTAGATGGAAAAAATATGTTTTTCACAGCTTTAGATCATAGCCAGAGTGATATGCTAGTCTATCTGTCGATCTCTCCTGCCACTTTTAGTTCAGTTCATGTTGATCTGAGGTTTGATTTCTGTCCACGCTCTATAATGTCTGATTTATACACAGGTTGTCATTCGTTGCTGTCGGGGGGAAACCTTGTATGTCCAAAATCGTTCCTTCTTTTTATTATCATTTAAAAAAAGTTTTAAAATAGTGAAAGTAGCTGATCGACAAGCTCAAATTAACTCAGCATGGCTTTCACAAGCTGGTTTGTGAGCTTGTATCTGCTATTTCACTCTTCTCTTATATGCCGAAGTAGGGCATTAATTTACGAAAAAACATAAAAAGTTGACATATGGAGAGTTTCTGCCTGTAGCAATGCATTATACAGTAGGTTACTAACTGCATTATAGGTTACTAACTGTACATCATGCTACTCATCAGTGGCAACCTCTATCCCCAACCAACCCTCTGTTGTTTAAAAGGTTAAGTGAACAATGAAATTCTTGATAGGGTATACATACTAGTTATATACAGTATTGTTACTACATGGTAAAAGCCTGAGTGTTAATTTAATGCTGAAAGTGTAAAAATGTACCCATCTCTGCCTGGCATGCCTGGAAGTGTTTATGTTTCTTATTGTAGTCACTCATCTTCATCTGCTTTCTGTAATTTGCCACATGTGGCCACTTGTAGGGGCTCTGCTGAAGAACAAGTGATGGAGACTGACGATGATCAGCATTTCTGAGTTTACAATATTTGTATGCATGCATTACACATTTAGCTATTGAACTTTTAAGCAACTAGAGGTTCGGGCCGCTACCCAGCCCTCACACCTACGTCGCACCACGGATCTGACTGATATGCCCATATACTGTTTGGAGATCTCTGTATCTGTCAGTTCTTCTCCCTTTTAATGCCCATATATGATCCCTGATTTCATCAGTACATGCCCATATATGGGCATGCCCCCTTTTGTGCCCATATATGGAGCTGACTGATTTGTTTGCGCCTGATACCATGACGACACATTGAGGTTAGACAACACACTCCATATTTGGGCGTAGCTGCATTGGGAACTCCTTGTATGGTTATGGCTCAGCCATGGTGACATGAGTGTGACATCAGAGGTCCGCCCGCCGGCTCCCTTAAGCCAATTCTAATAAAGGATACATATATGTTATCGTGATTATATCACAGCTATGGGTGTTGTTGGTGTCTTTAAAAGCCCATAGCCTGTATAATTCAAAACCTTCTGACACCATAGTGCCGTTGGTACTAATGTTTTCTTGAAGAGTGAGAAATCTTTGGAATGGTCAGACCAATAGGGATCACTTTTTCTTTCAGGTGTAAATGTAGCCACAATTCTGTCACTGCATAACACCCTGGGAAACGGCCACACATTGTCTGAGTGCAAGAGAAAGCTTCAGTGCCAGAGGATAGTTTGAAACCCTTAAATGCAACGGTCTCTTTGCTTCTATGTCTTTATCTCTTCTTCCCTTTTTTTTTTACTTTTCTATAATCATAAAAACTTCATTCGGCTCCACATGAGAAATATGGGGGGGAGACACAAACCCTGAAGCAAGGAATCATTGTTCAACTGTCCGATGATGCCTTCAGTGGCACTCAGAGCACTCAAGTTGGATACAAACCTGTCACCATCATGCAATCAAGGGCTGATGTTTCTATCAGAGCCATTACCACATAGTACCTACAACTCTGTGTGAGTGTGTATGTGTGTGTGTGTGGGGGGGGGGGGGGGGGGGGGGGGCTCCAGCTGCCGCAAACCCACCCCCATACGACCGTTCATTATGGCGGATATGTCCTCGTACGACAGTACTCAAATGGATATGCTTGTCTGAGTTTTCCAGCCTGCACGCTCCAGAGGAACAGACAGCAGCCAGCTAGCAAACAATCACTGAGGAGCTAAGCGTGTCCATTAAGGCTGTCAGTTAGCGAGGCCCTTGATTAATTGCCCACTGCACAGTGGCAAATTAAAGCAGGGCTCGAGCCCACCCCCTGCACATAATTAAGTAAGACTAGATTGCCAAGGAGAGGGGTGGCAATAAGATGGGTTCCATTACCTCTACTGCCATAATCCCCAATCATTCTATCTTACATGTAATGAAGGGCCTTCAACTGTGTGTAGCATGTAGTACAATGCTAGGTTATGTGTGCGTGTGAGACGAGTAGTATTGAGATGTTAGCCTGAACAGATCTAGTATTCATAACCTGTCGTGATACTAATGTCTGGACCTAGGCAACAAGATTTCTAATAAAGGCCATCAGCATGAAGAAGCACACTAGCTAGATGAAAGCAGGTCGGCTTAATACTGTATGTCATCAATGTATGAAGCCAGCAGCAATGAAAGAAATCTTTTGTATTTTGTCAATAACACTTTTTTCACAAGATTGTTTGTACAGCCCACATTAGCTGCTGCACCAGGTGCTGCCTGAGCAAAAGTCGGCGGCCGTAGCTTAGTGGGTAGAGAGGCCGTCTGGTTTCTGATGACCAGACGGCCTCTCTACCCACTAAGCTACGGCCGCTTTGCTTTCCGTTACCGGTCCTAGTGTCCCTGAGCAAGACACTTAGGGCCCTTTCTTGCGTGGCGCATTATCCCTTATGGCTAATCTTATTAGCCATTTTTATTATTTTGAAAAACAAAATAATAAGCAAGCGCTCAATATGACCGAAGCTGAAACAGAGATTTCCCCAAAGGATTGATAATGTCTACATTATTACATTACAAGAGTCATTACCATAGATGTTATAGTTAAACCTGACTATGACCAACAACCTTCTGGCAACTTTGACCAGAGCTGCTGTGGTGCAGCAGTTAATATGGTCCATATAGACACAGTTTTGTAGATTAAAGATGTTTCAGTGGGAAAATACAACAATAAAGCTGCTGCCGTTGTGCATTGATTACGGCAGTAGCAGACTCATTTATAGCTGCTGGCTGTTTTTAGAAAACATGTACATGTAGGATATTGGATGGGGAATTGTATTGCCTGCGTCCAGACGTTAGTATCATACCAGATTATAGATACTAAAGTCTGGGAAATAAATACATAGGCTACTGCATGTGGTCTCCAGACTAGCAGTGCCTCTATGTGTTAGTGTGAGTGTGTTACAATGTGTGTAAAACACATAGGACTGTCTGCTTATGACTACAGTAATGGAGGAGGCCTTTCACATAAACCATTAGTGCTTGTGCAAGTATGAGTGCACACACGCATGCTTTGGCCACGCATAGTATTTAATCTCAGCAGACAGGTTTCCCATGCACCAATGCCGTTTCTATGTGAAACTCAATTGGACCACCCCATACTGTGAGAATAGTTCTACATTACCTGGCATTTATCTACAAGTATCTTTTCAATGAGGCGTGTTTTATTCCACTACAGCAAGAGATTCACTATTTACCAGATGGGAACAAATATCTGGCTTAGCGGCTTTATTGTGCCTTCAATAATTCCTTTATAGTCTACACTCAAACTGAAGTCATATAAAACCAGGAAAGCAAAATTGTATTTGATTGAGTTTACATTTTAGAGTCCTCTGGGATTAACTGTGTAGAATCAATTTTAATGTCACATCACACGATTACAGGGGTAATCGTGTGAAAAATGTAAAGCCCCATGTGCAATACACATCCTCTATACTGATAAAAAAAAAGGAATTAAGCGGTTAAGTTGAGTCAAAACAAGTCTCACCTTCACATGTAGGCTACAGACTACGGCAACTGGCAACATACGAAACAAATTAGGTACTACTAGTCATATTGTACTAAATAACTCATATTTGGATGCATGGGTATGTACTATGTGAGGGGGTGAGCAGATATTCAAGAGTGACTTTGGGCCGGAGATACCAGGATACCAGGCTTTACAGTATATGGCCGTAAGTGTGGGTATCAAAGAACTTTGAGTCTTAGACAACATGCGTTCATACAGTATGTGTTGCCATGTGTCAATGCATGCATGTGTATGGAAAGAGTTGGAAAATAGTTGAACACGTGCACGTGCTCACACATGTGTGCGCATTCACGTGGGTGCGCCAGTGTGACGGAGTGCTAATGTACTGTACGTAGTCAGCTAGAAAACAGTGGTGGACTGGAGGCTCATCAGTCAGAGGCCATCTCTCCAGCGAGTCAGAGGAGCAGCAGAGGCTCAGCAGCATCCATCATGATCACATGAGCGCCCTCAAATCCTCCTCCCCGCGGTGCATATATGAACACAGGAATGTGTGGCTCGCAGTTGATACATCAAAACAGGATGCTTTTCTGTGATATTTAAATTGGCTGGCTTGCGTACAAGTACGAAACCATTCGGTCCCACAGCCCACAGGCACAGTGGCCACTCAGCACTTTGAAAGGAGGCTTTACAAATAAAGACAGGGTTTATAGCATGACTTGTTTACACTTATATGCTACGTAGAAAGTATCCCTCCATGGAATTAGAATTTAAAAAAGAAAATAATCATTACTCAGCAACAACGATTGAAAATTAGCTTGATGCTAAACTATAGTACGGTAAATAGGATTTTCAATTTCTCAACATAAATCAGTGTATATAAAGCGATTGTTTTTTAAAGATTATTCAACACCATATTCAATGGCAACCTAATTAGCACAGAAACAGTAAGCTATCCTCTTTTATCATTTCCTTCGGGATAGCTTAAATTTGCACCACCTTCACTTACTCTGTGTTTAGATAACTATGGGTACACAGAATGCCCAAAAGGAACAAGGGCCACTTAGAGAGCCCAAAAGAGAAACACAATTTATTGCCTTAAAAACTATTGACTCCACTTATGCTGTACCGCCGTCAACTTTAATAGATATTTAGATACATATGAGATCAATACATGTTTGTACTGTATTTACTGTATGTGTGCATAGATTATACTGTACTGTACTACCGGTATATGCTTCTGTATTGTACATTTATTTACACTCTCATGCTCAAACCCAGGACCAAATACTGACTTTCTGGCTGTATCATCTGTATCACATCACCTACAGTTTTGGAAACATGTAATGTTGTTGGCAAAGTGAACAACATGTATAACGCTTTGTGTTTACTTAATTTTCAATTAGCAAAATAAACTGACTCTGTACTGTATGTATCACTCACATGGGTCACACCATCATGACTTAATGTATTAATCTAAAGTTGCATTGACATCAAACACAACTTGAGCTTA
This sequence comes from Gymnoscopelus braueri, assembly GCF_963280865.1. Lineage (NCBI taxonomy): Eukaryota > Metazoa > Chordata > Actinopteri > Myctophiformes > Myctophidae > Gymnoscopelus > Gymnoscopelus braueri. Next base: position 26,088,094 of record NC_137622.1, read on the forward strand.
AATGACTTACGGATTAAAGAAACCCAAATAAAGCACTTTAGTCTGCCCACCACCGCAGAGTCTAGGGGTTCGAATCCACCGCAATGCACCCGACTGGCTTTGTCGAGTGTCTACACGTGTTCGGGAGAGGGAAGCCGGGCGAGGGGGGTGATATTTGTCACTGCACGCACTCTTACGGGCTGGGGCGGCGCCTGTCAGCAAGGGGGGTGATGGGCGGGAGGAGTAGGACAAAGATCTACAAGTAGATCTACAAGCTCACAGTGCATTGCTATGCAACGTGTTGTAAGTTTAGGCTATGAATCAATCCCTGGATATAATGATAGAGGGTCAGGTTTTGTCCCAGACACTGCCCAGCAACAGAGCTACACTTTTACAGTTGCCATTTACAGTACTGCCTCCCCGAGAAATCCCATAACAAATGACCTACCATGGTGTCTTAGTTTAAATTAACTGTATTTATTTATAAATTGCACTTAACCACTTAAACCCTCTATACCGAGTTGAACGGGGTCGGCTCTGCACTTGGTCCCCTCTTTTTTCCCTCTACACATAGCCTATATAGAAGCTCACAACGCTCACAAGAATTGTAGTCTAAGAAAATCAGGATTATAGTTCTCCTAGGAGCAGGCAGGCCCTTGAGTTGGAAGTATGCTGCACTTTACTAAATCAAAATGTAGTGTGCGTGATTGAGACGTAATCCTCCGGTGTGTGTGAGAGCTTTGTGTGTGCGAGTGTGTGTGTGTGTGTGTGTGTGTGTGTGTGTGTGTGTGTGTGTGTGTGTGTGTGTGTAAATAAGGACCCATGGAAACTAGTTAGTTTTGACACTACACTTAGGCTATCATTGAATGGCAGTATGCACATGATTCAGAGCCATTCCTGTCAATCTCCGGTGATAAATGTAATTTTGGATCATTGTCTGCCATTTGTCTCTTGCTACAAAGCAGGGCCGGTGCTAGGCAATTTGGCGCCCTAGGCAATATTTTTCCTGGCAAAGCTTGATAATTAGGCTTTTTACAAAGCCAGCAGTCATACCAAAACATCTTGCTGTATTAATGTTCTAAGTTCCTCAAACAAATGCGCTATTTTATGTACTTAAGCAACTTGTGAAAGAAGTTTGTCTGCTAGCTCCATGTTTCTAAATTTGCAGTGCTGTTGCTGGTCAGACTGTAAACACAGGAAGAACCGGATAGAGCACTCTGTCAAATTAGCATAAAGGAGTGCAGCTGCCTCAGCACTGAGTTCCGGTTATTCAGATATTTACACAAGCTTGCCCCCAGATTGGATGAATAGTTACATTTTCTGCTGCTGAAACTGTTTAATCCTCGCGTCGAGATGGATTCTCTCCATTCTTTCAAATGTATACACAAGCTACTGCCTCAAACAAAACAAAAATGACTCGCACATTTCTTGTACTAAGAGCAGACAATGGTGTTTTTGTCCACGCAGCTGGCGATATTGGCTTTACAGTCGAGTGACCCGGCTATGCGCCAAGAATTTACTGAATAGGCAAGCTTCGAAAACAATACTGAAAAGCACACAGTCTGCAGCGAGTAATGGCTTACTGCATTGGGATTGTGTCTATTCGATGTCACTCTCACCATGTCTCCTTCGCTCTCTCATAAAACAAGGTTATTTGCTCCCCCAGCCGGAGCATCAACGTTTGCACGCAACACATCTCAGCGTGGGTTTCTCAAACATTGATCGAAACGCGCTTTAAGATGCGTATTCCCTATGATGTGTACTACAGCGCTCTTCTCCATCCCATGAGTCCAGTTATAACGCACCTCAGCATGAAAATTGAAATTGCTGCTGTAACTAACAAGAAATATTTAGAAAAAAAGAAGAAAACTCATAATGCAACGTACATGCGCAACGTTTGAAGAAGCAGGTTGCTGTGAGTGATGCAGCATGACAAGACAAATGAGGTGGATATGCCACAAGGGAGCACTCTAATAAAAGAACTGTTGAGAGGAGAAGCGGAGAATATGGTGCAGTTCAAGCATTCTAAAGCAAAGAGGCATTCTGCGTTTGTGTACCATTTGCAACTGTGTGTGTACCTGTGTGGGCGGGTGAGCTGTGCATGCGCGCATGTGTGTGTGTGTGTGTGTGTGTGTGTGTGAGTATGTGTGTGTGTGATAACCACACGTGTGCAGTTTATAGGGTCTCAGCCAGCAACCTCCGGAAACCCGTGGCTCGGAATTTTTGCTCACTCTGTCAAAGTCCCCAGAGTAATCTCTCATAAGAACAGAGCAGGGACAGCTAGTAGGATGTCCATTTCATTAAGTGTATTAAATCCCCTACACTCACAACGCGACACGCTGGTGCAGCAGAGAATGTAATTTTGGAGGGGATGGGGATACAACAAGAGGGGAAGAAGACGAAGGGGATGAAGGAAAGAAGAGGGAAGTATTCATAAGCCTGGTGTTGACACTAAAGCGAGATTGGAAGAATAAAGGATGGAAAGGCAGCTCAGTGATTGGCCCTCCGTGGAGCTCCCCTGTGTCCGAAGTGATACGGCTCTCCATCTCATCATGGCGGGGCAATTTTGTCCCGGTTATAGCTCGTCCATCTTCCCCCAGACTACTCCTTATTTCAGCATTTCAATTTCCTCTCCTGTGTAAGTGCTGAGTGCTAACCTACTTCAGACTTCCTCTCTGTAAAGAGGGAGAGGAGATGAAAGGAGAAGAGAAGAGAAGAGAAGAGAAGAGAAGAGAAGAGAAGAGAAGAGAAGAGAAGAGAAGAGAAGAGAAGAGAAGAGAAGAGAAGAGACGAGACGAGACTCCTGGGCTTTCCTGTTCTCTGTATGGCATTGGAACGCAGATTCAAGTTAGGTATGCGTTGGACCGGTGGTCCCCAAACTTTTTAGCTCGAGACCCAAAAGCCAAAAGTGACCCAAACTAGTGAAAAAAACAGATCTACAAGATTACAACACGTCGCGATGACGTGGTGTGCTTGTAGATCAGCTTTTTGGAATTTCTTCGATTTTTAAAAATATATATATTTTTTAAATGTTAGACTTTTTATATTTTGAAATATTTAGATTTTTTTTTTTATTGAATGGCGACCCATAAAAACGTGTCCACGACCCACAAATGGGTCCCGACCCAGTGTTTGGGAACCACTGCGTTAGACAAGACACAAGGCACATAAGCCCCTGGAAATGGGGGTCGAATCCAGATAGCTCCTGTTCTCAACTCCGTCTCACTACTGTGTGCAACCATCGCAAGACACCAGACCATCCTATATTAAAAACGCTTATCCAACAGAGGTTCTAATTTATTCTCTGAAATATCTGGATTGAAGGAATGACATGTCTTTCTGGAACTGTGCTTTTGGTGTGGCCCCTGTGCAGCTATGGGTAAGCTGCCAGTATATAGCACTACCCCATAGAAATCAGTGAGCACAATAGGGCACATCACTCATTGACCATTCAGACAAGTCTCCAAAAAATGGCACGATTACATTCAAAATGAAAACAGGCCCGGACGGCTAAGGTAGCGGTCCGGGCGCCTCGGCTGCTGATGCGGCCTGGCGACGTGTCGCGGGTTCGATTCCTGATCCTGGCGGCCTTTGCTGCGTGACACTCCCCATCTCTCTCTCCCCGTTTCCTGTCAGACTACTGTATACCAGAGCCTTCTATTAGAGAGTTGCGCCAATGAGGGGTCAGAAACAGCGTCGGTCACGTGGTTCATGTAACTGGAAATAGTGACAAGGAGGAGCCGTCGACTTCAATGCATTCCATGAACTTCCGGTTTAGGGATTTGTCACTATTCGCCAATAGACGGCTTTGTAGAAGACCTGGCCCGAAGAAGTGAACGGAGTTGGCGTAACTCTCTAATAGATGGCACTGCTGTATACTATCTAATAAAGGCAAAATTATCTTTACAAAAACGGGGGAAAAAAATAAAACAGAAGGGAGTAGGGATATAATTCCCCCCAATCAATTTAAGCAAACAAACTACAACTACAGTACTACAGAAATTGAGCGTGTTGACATTTCCAGGACAGTGTGACATCATGTCTGACCTAGAATATTGTCTGCCTCATGTGTTGACGACTCAAGAGCTTTCTCTCCTGTTGCCAGCATAACAAGCACAACTGTGTACTGTACACACATGCATACACATCTTCCCTCCCCCAAATTCATCTCACTTTGTACCTCTGGGTGGAGGTGTATTTACACCCGGTGATGCAATTTTCTTCAGACAACTCAACATTAGAGACTCTCCTGTTTGGTTTGAAGCATACAGTAGCCTACATGGGACAATCTGTTCAGTTTCTTGTGCTCTGCATATCTCTAAAGCATTAATATAGATTTGTACAACTAAAATATGGTCTTCAGACTAGCATGAACTGAAAACAGGTTTGATGACGGGCACGCAACTTACACAAACATTTCAAACTTTAATTAGTTTAATTAAATAATAAAAGCAGTGTATTCTGCAGTGTGGTGGGTATAATGCACATTGCATCAAGACAACACTATAATAATGACAACTTTGAGGGATTTATCTATGTTATACCGCTGTATAATATTTCATACAAACATTACTGACTCATAGAATGAGTTGCTTCTATCAAGGTAAGGCTCATTTTTAAATAAAAGTAACAATATAAATGCACCATAACTTCTCAAAAAAAATTAAATTATGTCCCTTCAAAACAACATGCAGGCACTATATACAGCAGTTTTGGATAATCCCATTTAAAGCCCTAAAAAGGCATGCAGAGAACTGCGAAAGAGAACGGTCTAGCTTGTTTTTAACATGCTTGAAACAAACACTAGTCACAGTCAACAAAATGTCAGCTGAAAACCGATTCAAGCAACGTAATGTTTTTAATCATCAGCATCTGGTGTGAATGCACCTTTAGGGTGCGGTTGCGATCATTATCTTCAACTCATCTAAAACCCATCTTCGCTCACCTCCCTCCGAGTCGCTCCCCTCATCCCTGTATTTCCCTTCTTTCCCTCTGTCTCTCCACCTGCCGTCTACTCCCCCCACTCTCTCTCTCTCATTGGCTCCTTTCCCTGCTTCCTTCTCTTCGCTCTACTTCAGCATTCATTAGCCCCCCCAGCTGCCCGTGGCACTGAGGCAGTCATCCACTGCCGGGACAGCGAGTGCCCCTATAGGGTTGATCAGCTGCTACACAGGGGCCTCCTGTACACTACCATTAATGAACCCCAGCATCCCTGTTCTGGGGCTAACATTCAGTGAATAAAGCAGATGCGTTGTGGGCCTGTAGAAAGGCTATTGTCGGTGAAGATATTTAGTGTAGAGCGAAAAAAGGAGGGGGCCTAGCAGAGCCCTTGGGAATCCGGTCAACTAAGTATAGGGTTTAAGTGGTTAATAAGAAGAAGGAGAGGTCAATTGAATGGCAGATATGTCTAACATCATCTAAGATGGCGGTATAATTATCATTAGAGAAAATTGTTCCTAACTTTATTGTTATTTAGTGTGTTAATTTATTATATATTTATTTATTCCCCTTATTTCCACTTGTATTTCGGTGCTTAGAGAGAGGGGGTGGATCAGCTGGAACAAGTAGTTATTTACATTCCATTGATCTTCATCTCAACAGTATAATTAAGATGTAACAGACTTGGAGATGACGGGTTGTTGCTGTGCTCTCAACATGGTGTGGAATGATTGATGATGAGGAGTGCTATTCGAAATCACTTCTGACTCCAGTGTTGCTGTGCCTTTGACCTTCAACTGATCATTTTGTTGTTAGGAATAGGAATTGGCTGACAGTAACTAAATTCGCTGAAGGCATTTTAGTATAACATTTGTTAAATGGTAAATGGTGCATTTGTATAGCGCTTTTATCCAAAGCGCTTTACATAGATTGCATAGATTACATTCACCCATTCACACACACATTCCTACACCGATGGCGGAGGAAACCATGCAAGGCACCAACATGCTCATCATCGGGAGCAATTAGGGGTTCAGCGTCTTGCTCAAGGACACTTCGACACTAACTCTGGGGGAGCCCCCCAGCCCGGGATCGAACTGGGAACCTTGCGGTTTCCAGTTCACTCTACCCGGCCACTCTACCCCTGAGCCACTGCCGCCCCTAAAATTGTTGAATTGAAACTACTTTTGAAATTTTTTATTTGACCAACTTAATCTTATACGGTTCACTGATATAATTTAACCCATTAAAACCAGATCTTAGCGTTGGCTATTAAAAAATAACAGATAATACGAGCTCACAGCGAATCACTTCGTGCCGTGCTGCGAGCTTGTACATCTGCTATTTTTGAACATTTTTGGGGAAAGAAAGTGTTTGAAAAACACATTTTTAACACAGATCTTCTCTTCTCTGGGTCCCTGGCACAAAGCATTTTCAGATGTGGGTCCACGGCCAAATACATATCATGTTGGAGGTCCATGGCACAAAAAGGTTTGAGAACTACTGATATAGAGGGCATTTGTAGGATCGGCTTCAGGTCTTAATGGGTTAACTTGTAGATAGATGCCTTTAGTGTTGTTGTTGATATGTAATGTATATTGTATGTCATGATGATGAATTGAATACAATGGACCACAATGGAAACAAGGCCCTCTGGCCTTTTGTGCTACCCTTTCTTTTTTTCAAACTGCTAAGAGAGTATTCAATCAATCAATCAAAGATAGTGAGCTTACTGACAATGGCAAAAATAACAATGCAAAAATACATAAACAACAAACATTAAAGTGAGGATGCTACCAAGTGGCACCTAACTCCGTAGCCACAGAACCACGGGCAGTAGATTGCTAGGCAGCTACTTCCCCCGGTCAATCAGGCGCCTGAACGAACAAGATAGGAAAAAGAAAATCAACACTAACTCTCCCCCCTCTGCCTTAATGATAGTCCACAGTGAACAGAGACAGGAGACAGGGAGAGAGAGCCGGGGAGTGATATGCAGCAAAGGTCCGCCGGGAATGGAAATCGAACCCAGGACTCGTTGTCAGGCATCAGAGCCTACGTGGTATGCGTGTGAACCACTCGGCTATTGGTGCCGACACCACCACCACCACTACCGTATGCATATACATACATATGCAATATGTTACAATGTCTGAGGAACCAGAACCAAATAATTTCCCACTATTTACCTGTTCACAATATGCAACAATAAAGGAAGCACATTACCTTGGAAGCACATTACGGCGTACAGAATGGAATACATTTATATGCAAACATTATCAGAGCTGTCAATATTACTCCACCATACCTAAGATTTAGCCATCAAATAACATGTACATGTACCAAATCCCCAAGCAATATCTAACCGCATTAGATTCTGACGTCAAACTCTCAGGGAATCATTATAGTCTGCAGACCACGTGTCAGCTGACACCTCACAGCGTGAAGTGAAATCCCTTTGGATCCAACCCCTTGCCTCCATCACTTCATAAGTGTGATGCATCAGATGAGATGGGAAGGCAGTAAGACGAGTAACCACCTGGGACGATCCACCAACGTCCTCATACCTGCACCAGCTATAGTGGCAGAAGTGGTGTCCAAAGTGATGCTGAGGTCTCCGACACCCCCCACCCACACCCCTCTCTGAAAGTGGGACATCGCTTTTTCCCTGGAGGATGTAAGCTCCCAGCAAGCGCCTGCTTCTTTTCCTGAGCTGTAGTGTCTCCTCAAAGTCTGCCCGACATTTAAAGGATTTGGGCCTTCCACTATCAAAGGGACGGCATGACTGGGACTGGGGAGAGCTGTGGCTCCGAGCACCAAGTTTGATCTAGCCTAGGGCAGGATGGGTCAGCGTGCAAGATTAGGCCTGCTTTGGGGAGACATCTTCAGATACGCCAAAGGAAACTCCAGGTATAGCAAATAAATCCTTCCAGCATTTTCTTGGCCAAGATGGACAGCTATGGAGCCTGGGCCTGATCTCATTACAGTTAGGTACATCAACTTAACAGATGTCTACGCATTACATTCACTGTTGATACCGAGGCCTATTGATACTGCGGTCGGTTAGATAGAACTAGTCCATACCCGGTGAAGTGCGCGGGCAAAAGTAGTTGTAGTCCCGTCACGGCCCCCCCTCCCGCAGCGTTCCGTCGCGTCCCCCGTCGCCAACAGACACACACAGTTTAAGCCCGTAACCATGGCGACATTCTTTGACATGAAAACGCTAATAAACAGCTGACAGTTGGGGAAATCGAAAAACGGGCTTCGGTGTTCCGTGCACATGGTAATGGTCAATGGCTGTGTGCAAATTCAGATCAATTGCTCCAGCCAGTGAGGAGAACCGGGCAGAAGAGATTTTGGTCTCACCACATTTGGTCTCACCGGAGGATTGTAGAATTATAGGAGGATTGTTTTAAATGCAAGGGGACATGTTCATAGCACCCCCCTATGGACAGAAGTGAACGCGCTTTGGAGGTGTGCTCTATAGAGGCCCCTAAATATGCGATTCCAATTTGGGGATGATTGGATGTTGCGTTGAAGATGTATGCCGTTTTCGTAAGATATTGGCCCAGCCCCTAATTTTGTGAAGCTAATTACAGGCATAAATACGTAGTACAGTATGAAAACCTTGTTTCATGGTCATTGTCTCGAAAGCATTTGCATTTGTGTTTTGTTGCATTTGTGGTACCCCTATGTTGCAGTGTGTGTGTGTGTGTGTGTGTGTGTGTGTGTGTGTGTGTGTGTGTGTGTGTGTGTGTGTGTGTGTGTGTGTGTGTGTGTGTGTGTGTGTGTGTGTGTGTGTACTAAAATTCTTTCACCATAGTCTGAAACCTTGACTTACCCTATATATAACTTAGCCTGACATCCTCAATTCTTGTCTAAAACACTGGAAGGGGCTGTGGACCTTGAGTCCTATAATGGCCTCTGTGAAGGCCTTTCACTCTGTACTCCCACTGAAACCACAGCAGTGCAGCAGAGCTTTGCTACAGTACCTCTGAGTTGAAGTCGGTGCACTTCTTGTAAGTCTTACAATCACAGCTCTTCAATAACATCTTCATATTTCATCCTCCACAATCTGTGTGTTTTTCTCTCTCTCTCTCCCTCTGGGTGTGTGTGTGTGTGTGTGTGTGTGTGTGTGTGTGTGTGTGTGTGTGTGTGTGTGTGTGTGTGTGTGTGTGTGTGTGTGTGTGTGTGTGTGTGTGTGTGTGTGTGTGTGTGCGCGTGCGCATGCATGTGCGTGTGTGCGTGAGAGAGAGATTTTTAGGAGTCCTATTCCGAACTGTATAAACTGACAACACACTTCTGTATCATTCATGGTAGGAGTGAACAACAACAAATACTTTGTTCTTTGATTAATGAACATACCCATACAGAGAAACACAGAGTTGCTAGGGACCTAAACATCCATGGTGGCTGCAAGTCGGTAGATAAAAAAAAGAGGGGGGGAGTCTCCATGGCAACAGAAGTCAGAGACCCAAGTCAATCTATCTGGCCTGCCAATCAGGCCAGAGCTGCTGCAGAAACATGAAGGACAGAGTTCTTCCCATTAAGTGGCTGAAGTGAGTGAAACTACACTGACATTTACTGCATAGCCTGTGCTACATACAGTAATGGCACATTACCATTTCAGAGACGTTACCATGGCTAACACACTCACGCACACACATGCATGTTTGTATTACTATAGTTGTGAGGACAAACGTTTTAGGAAGCCTTTTTTATTATTATTATTTTTTAACCCTTTACCCTGAGCTTGTAGATATGCTATTTTCTGTGAACAACACCGGTGTGCCATTAAGTATAAATCAGGCATAACTCCAACAACTAAACCCTAAAACTAACCTCTAAATGCCTAATTCTAACCCTGACCTGAATATTTTCTGAATTGCATACAGTACCACACTTGTGGGGGACATTTGGTCCTCACAAGTATAGTAATACAAGTGTACAATACACCCACATGTGCGTGCGCTCAATACTGTACCGTTTTGATGAATAGAATAGCCTAAGTGACATTTTTGCTTCTTGAAAAGAAACACAAAGACTCATTAGCTGTGACTCTTGTATAAAATCAAGCTATATGCGATAATAATTAATGCAGAACTGAAAATCTGAGCAGACTGTCCCCTTCATAGTTGAAAGCTGTGGGTTCAGAGAATCTCATCATTACAGGCTTGCCTTTACATCGGCAAAGCCATCAGTTTGGATTCATCATGCTTGCCTGCATGTGAAAGACCGCTGTTGTCTTTGACATGCTATTTTTTTTTCTTATTCACTCTATTGTGACAGAATGTCTCTCATGGGGTTTGCCCAGTGGTAAGCCAACCGTACGGAAAACCTTCCATCTCTACAAGTTACGGAAAGTTTTCCAGAGCGATGCTTGAGCAACTAATGCGAGTCTCTGCTATTCGTCAACAACACCCCCCGCTCTCACGCCCTGCAATGGTAATGCACATTCTTTTGTACAAAATTGCTTCCTTTTCTGCCAAGGGCATATTCAGTGGAAATGGAATGAATGTACATGGAATAGCATAAATAATGCGAAACAACAAAAACACTTACCTGCATAGTGGATGGCAGCAAGGAAAGAAGGGAGAAAAAAAAAGAATAATAGTTAGGCCTGTGGGCAAATCACCAATAAACAAAATAAGTACGTAATAAGTAAGTACCGGTAAGTAAGTACTATGTAATGTATATGTATATACTTACTTACTATGTATATAGTAAGTAAGTAAATAAACAAATAACATTTCAGTGTTACTAAGTATGTGAGTGAATCCAGTCAATTCAGTGGTGACTCATCTTAATTAACCTATGCCAAAGGCGACCCAGAGAAGCAGATATCATTGATGTATGCATAAATTACCACAGGCAAGAGAATCGAGACACTTAATGTGTATAGCCTACAGTTAGCTTGATACTGTCAACAGTTGCAGCGGAACCCTCTGCCAGGTCAATGTCTCACGGTTCTTCGCTGTGTACACACAGCGGACACTAAGTGATATGTAGTTCAGATACAGTATCGACCAACACAGGTGTTACGTCTACCAAATTCATGTGCCTAGAACCTCAAGATTCAAAAGTTTGCTGCCATAACAGCCAAGATTGGCTGCTGCAGAGTGATAAATACAGGACAGGTTATTACCCAACATTACTTACGCCCGGGCTACACTGGGCGCAGAACGGATCTGTACCGCTGGTGGAGCGGAACGGAACCAGCAGTGAGGTTTTTTGATGCTATACACACCAACATGAGTGCATTTCAGTGGCGAAGAAGAAAGGGCTTTTGCCTAGGGTTTTTTCTTTATATACCTAATATATCTATGGATAAGTCAATCTTTTTAACAGATATAGATGGGTTTCCTGTTTGTAAACATGAGAGGATGATGCGCGCGCAGTGGAGGGTTGAGCAGTAGAGGGCGCTATTACCCGCAGCAGCTCTAGTCAAATGTACACTCATAAAAGAAATGGTCTTCACCAGGTTTAATGAAAGTAGATTAAATGATGCAGTTTGTAATATCTTCTTTACTCAATAAAAATGATTTGTCGGAAGTTGGATCTGTTTGTATATAATAGCAGCATTATGCCTATTATGCCTAAAATAGCAGCATTATGCCTATCTAAATCCCGAAAATAACAACAGAGTGAATGGCGCTTCCGGTTCGTTCTACCACCCGCATGCGCAGATTGCGCACTCTGCTCTGTGATGACGTCGCGCGGAAACCCATCTATACTGTACAACCGTTCCTAAATAAGAAAAATGTATTCTCTACCGTTCATTCAGTTTAAAAAATACGTCTGGTTTAACTACAAATCAAAGTAGGCCAAGAAATTCAGAAAGTTTGAGTTTTAATACACTCCACAAAACCATTGATACTTTTTTATAGCACAATTCAGTGTTCACCTATTCTGGTGCAAACATTCAGCAAAAAAAAAATTTTGGCAAAGATATTTACTGTTGAGTGAAAACAGGAGAGGAACTAGTATAGAGCCCTGGGGGACTCCGGTCAACCAAGTACAGGCTATAGGGGTGATGTGGTTAAAAACAACAGATCACAATAGAAGAGTAAAAAAAGAACCACTGTACACAGCTTGTCCATCTGAGATGAGAAAAACACCTTGACCTCCAGCATCTGAACCGAGACTGCAGAGCCAAATGTTAAAACCCATACCATGTCTGCTGTCAAGGCCATGAAAGGACTAATGCAGTGATTTAAAGACCCCCCCCGATGGGTGACAGCAGCAGATCAGTGGCTCTCTCCCCCAAAAAGCGCCTGGCCAGTGGAGGGCTCATAAATCATTTGGATTTACTTGCCACTATTAAAAATATAGAAGTTGGGGATCGCATTTTTACAGAATGATGGGTTGCCCCATGGTTCAGCCAGCTAGGGCCTAACCAGGCAGCCTGTCTGTCAGCCAGGGAGCCAGTCCAGCCAGCCCACAATCCAGCCAAGGGAGAGAGGATAGAGTGTGGCGAGATAGGGTGAAAAATGACAGGCGCATACCTGTTCTGGTCCATATATCATTCAAGGGGGCAATTTCTTCGATGGAGTGTGAAAAGAGGGGATGGAGACATTGGGTGAAGATGCTGCACGTGTGTGTGTGTGTGTGTGTGTGTGTGTGTGTGTGTGTGTGTGTGTGTGTGTGTGTGTGTGTGTGTGTGTGTGTGTGTGTGTGTGTGTGTGTGTGTTAAACTTAAACCCTATATACTTTGTCGACCAGGTTCCCCCGGGGCTCTAATACTTCATCACTCTATACTGGGATGAACATTTGCCAAAAATTGCAGATCTGCAAGCTCACAATGCGTTGCAATCAATGATGCCCCAGAATAGGGATGCTATAGGGTTCAAGTGGTTCAATTAGTACTCAGAATCTTACTGTGTGTTCTGATCCTCAGAAGTGTGAGTCAGGCAGGTGAACATAACCTTCCAAAGGTCATAAAGATAAAGCCTGAGTAATTATTGTGTGGGTTCATGGGAGATTAACTCCTTGTCTATGACTCAGGAAGTTCAATCAAACTTGGCTTATATTTGAATAATTACGATCCCTGACACAATAATAATGAATCACCAAAGTCTTATTATTCTGCCGTTTCAATACTATAGGGACAATCCTAAATAGTGCACAGGGCACATTACATCTTAATAAGGGGTAAATGGTACCGGTGCTAATTGAGTTGACATTCACAAAACAAACAAATATTAGAAATGGATTACCAGAAAACAAATAACAAGATTCCCATGGCGCTTTCTCTTACTGCTGGAATTGTCTACACCATTCACCTCAACACTGCCCTGGGCTGTTTTGGTACTTCCTGCATTTAAACGACACGATTTATTTCCATTTTATATCAGCCCCTTGAGACCAGAGTCTATGATAGTGTTTTAAAAATATTCTCCAGAGCAGTAAACAATGAAACCGGGTGCCTGAATAAATGAGTCTCTTTCATACGGCCATAACCATTAGTTTCCTTCTAATGTGGTTGACTTTACAGGTCCTACTCCATTAAAAGATGGTAATATAACAAAGTGTGCCACTTAGAGAGGCAATACACAATTCATTATGGCACTAGGAGGACAATGTTGATGCTTTTCCCTTCTCATTTGGAAATGTAGCGTTGCCAAAAAAAAAAAAAAAAACCACACCAACTGGCAGATGAAATGTGCCCAGAGTCAAAGTGAAATGATCCATGATGGAATGATAGTGAATTGCAATAGGGGGTCCACCGTATGCTGCAGTGATTCCTAGCTACAGTGCTGGTTGAATGGAGGAGTAGCCCTCTATAAAGAGCCTCCTGTGGTCTGGGAAACAAAACGCCACACAGCATTAATTACCCGGGCAACATTGGGGAACAAGGTAAGAAGCGTGTTAATGAAATACTAATAAGGTTCCTATTTGAATCCTCCAGCTTTGCCATCCTCTAAAGTGATCTCAAGGACTCGAATTCCTTCTGCGAGCCTCTCTCTGTTATTGCTAATTACCGTCCCTCACATGACGGAAAGCAGTTTGGAAACCATTAATTCTTTGGGGGGTGGGGGGGGCGGATTCCTCTGTGCCTTGTCCTTTGATGGAGGACACTAAGGCTGCTTCCATTGATGTTGAACGGAGGAGAAAAGAAAAAAAGAAAGGGAAAAGAACAAAACGTGCTCAAGTCCTCTGAAAGAGGAATGGAGTAGTTCACTGTCTGCTGCAGAGTTCTTGCCAGTTAACTGCTGGGGGAAAACAAGCCCAATTTGACTTCTCAAGAGGGGGAACAGTGATTTGACAGTGACAGTGAGGCTGGATTTTTCTAATTTACCGTAGTTTCTTTACAGCTCTAATTAGTAACACAAGTGAATCTAATGCCAACATGAAACCACTTTACACGTATGTACTTCATTGACCGGCATCCCCCACGAGTCTATACTTGGCCCCTTCTTTTTTCCCTCTAAATCTCTACACCAAAAATAGCTGATCTACAAGCTCACAACACGTTGCGTTGCGACTATATTAGACACATTAATGTTCTCCTATTATGACATGCACAGAATAGGAACTCTAGGGTTCATGTGGTTAATCAGTTAGTCGATATAAGTGCTTTCAAATTGTGACCAAAGAACGACAAAAGTGAGAGATGTGGTATAGCACTAATAGAATGTCAGTACCTGACAATTGTATAGACCCATACAAGTAAATCTTTACACTCTCAGTTAAATTATCACTTTTAATTTGACTGTGGATACATATAACACTGTGAACATACAGTACAAGCAGTGCAGACAGAGGTCAGTAATGTTTGCTTAGGTGGGTGTCAGTGGGCTCAGTTTGAGCTGGGCTGAGGGTGACACAAGAATTGGTGAGGTATTGATTTCAGGTATAGGATAATAATGCAAAGTTAAATATTTGTCTACACGGTTGCAACAGTAAATTCAGTAGCCTAAATCTAGAAGCCTAAAGCTTTTTTTGCCTGTTGAGAGCATAGACTGTAAAAACAAGGGAACCAGGAGACCTGGTACTGCCAGACCCCTAGTGGTTGAAAGATCAGAGCACTACGTCACGCTAAGCTTGGCCAATCAAAAAGAGGACAGAAGACAGACCTCTTTTATGCCCATGTATGGACGAAAACGTTTGGAGAGGGGGACCGACAAAGCCTCATGTAGGCCCGACCCCCTGGGTCTGGCAACAATATGGACGAAGGGAGCCCAATTGGTTTCTACAGACCCATTTGAAGCCACTCACGAGCAGACAGGCACGGGCATGGAGCTCACCAAAGCTTCATTCACTGCTAGTTCCTGCAAAGCCATGCCCATTCATGGCGTTGGCTGTTATTTGTGTCCAAAGTGGCCACTGATACCTAACATTACGTAGTGGGCTTTAAACCAGCGACTGGAAACATAAAGTATTTATGAAAAAGTTTACTAAGGTAATAAAATCAAGTCGGGCCAAAACCTCATTCACTTGAATGAAGTCTTTTTCTGCTGCCAGCAGGAGGGGAAATAGCGACATCTGCTGGGCCATTAATGAGAACTGCAGGGGAAACGGCTCTTCCTTATTGACCTTATTTCAATAAAACGGTACTTGCCACCTGGTTGAGAGTGACTGTTGGTTATGAAGCAGGCGAATGCGTCACCTCACCTCACTATTTTACATAATCTCCTTTTTACTTTTGGCCTCTAATATTTGAATGGACATTTTAATCATACTGTATTAATGAAAACCTAGCATCTATGCCATCGAAATAAAAATAACATGAATGTTTTACAAACATTGGACAAAATCTGTGGTACAATTGAGGTTATTGTTCCTAGGATGTTCAGCTTGTGGTGCACACATTCATTCAGTCACAATATACAATCAGGCAAACAAGCAAGCAGAAGGTTGCGTCCATGGATGACTTTGAGCTGTCAAGTTTTAAAACTTGTCCAGCAGTTGAGGATCTTGTATTCGGATCTTGACAAAAGGTAATGGGATTTCCGCTATGGGCGTGCCGCAGGACCAAATTGCCGTCTCACAAGGCTGTGCATTGCACTGAACCACAAACTGATAACGCAAAAAGGAAAAAAATGGTTGAAGTCCTGGCAAGGCACAAGGAGAGGATGAAAGTGGATGGGGATGGGAGATATTCTCAGTGACAGTCAGAAGACATAGCAGTTTCTCTGAGGCAATCTTTTGATGCGCCCATTCCATGATGGCCGAATGTCACTACTTTTGCACTCCCATCACTCAAGTGCATCCAGTACTGTGAGAAATTGATTGTCAGTGGATAGCCTTGTGGTAGTAGGCGCATCCAAAGGAACATATCTAGCCTGGGATAATACAGTTTCTCTCTTTGCACCAATAGTGTCCTGAGAAATTTGAATGCCTGAAAATTGCTTTTTTTAGAATTGGGATGAGATAGCAGTGAATAGCTGATACTTTGAAAACAGTGATAGCCGATAGGTAATGTCACTGTGATCAGACACATCAAAAAGCTGATATAACTTTCTAGTGTGCAAATATAAGATATTAATAGTGTAATATTTCCTTTGGAAAATTTGCACTGGTCAAAAGTTCAAGAGAATGGAACGTAACAGATAGTAGTGATGCATGGGTTGACCCACAACCTGCAGGTCCTGTGGGTTGAACCACGGGTTTGGGTAAGCTAGAAAATGTCATGGTTCGGGTGACGCACGCCTTTGCACGCATGCACGCATTTCCGAGTGTTGAGGCTTCGTCTTTGAGTGTTTTCCACTCATTCATTTTTATGTCAGAGCATTCATTGAAAAGACAGAGATACATGGAGTGTAATGGAGCCAGATGAAGTACAGAGTTACTACCTGCAGACGAGTGCCAGAGGACGTCCTTGTCTTTTGGAGGGATCACGGTAACATATACCCTCTCCTCTCCATGCTGGCTACGGTGGTGATGTGCATTCCAGCAATAAGCACATTCAGTGAGCATGCTTTCAGCTCAGAAACTAGGCTAAAAAAGACCAGCATAGAGCAAAGGCTAGACTACCATTTTTTGTATTCACCATAGATGTGAAGGATTTGTTTGTGCTGCTATTCAACAATATATAACACTTTTTGGAACAATTCATCTGTTTTTGCTTTTTTATTCCAGAGCTTCACTGTAATCAATCCTGACATTTGTGCTACTACAGTATAATGCATAAAGTTTGGTTGGAGGTGGTTTGAGGGTCAGGTTGGGTTCGGGGGGTTGATTAACGCATCATTTGGGAGGTATACAGTAGGTGGTGCAGATTACCTCTCACTAGAAAAAGGCGCCCTTCGGGCATTTGGCCCTGTCCTACCTGAAAGCCCCCATACCCCCACCCCATCCCTTGAAGCTGCTCAGTTTCCAGTGCAGCCCTGTTGATGTGAATGGGGACATGTGTTCTCTGTAGCTTTCTGTAGCTGGTGTGCACACAGTAGATCTGACCCCCTACTGTCCATAATCTGGGTCAAAATGTACTATGTATGCAAATTATACAAATTGTATGCAAATTAAAAGGAGCAAAAGTAGCCTACCCAATAGCCAGACCCATGAGGGATATTTGTGCCAGGTTTGGAGGCAGTTGGACAGTTTGTGTGCTGTAAGACCCCTGACAATGAAAATACACAAACACACACACTAACACACAATATAGCTCTCCAATTCAGTATTATTAAGATAAGATAAGATAATGAGTCGGGTTTAAAGCTTTAAGGACAAAAGGCCATAGATATAAAACCTATTATATATAGCAGCAGGGGTGAAACACCTATTGTACTAATGCAAAGAGTTTAAATTAAGCTCTTTGCAAGATTGTTTGAATGATGTGATCTCCATAGTGTTGAGTACAGTATGGGCCCTATCTTGGGTCCCGTGATAATAACAGGCACCAATGTCAGCATTTGGGTTTCATTTAGACAGATCTACTGGACATCCTGAATGTGAATTCAGATCATGCACTCTGTATTGAAAATATTGACGGTCAGCTGAGACCGGACGTTAATGTACATCTTTCAAATAGCCTTTTTACATAAGCTGCATAATGCTTTTTTGAGAAGACAAATTTCTTAGCATTACAAAAAAAAACATTTGACTTTTAAAATAAACCATTCAATACTGCTCACACACATCTGTCTAAACAATTTCACTGGTCTGATCATCAATAGTGGGTTTACATCAGTATATTAGCCAATTGAAACCATGCGTCCCTATTCTGGGCATGTCATAATAGTTGAAATGTTGAAAATAGCAGATCTACAAGCTACAACATACATGTATCACAATGTGTTGTGAGCTTGTAGATATATGTTTGTAATTGAGATTTGGTGTTGAGGTACTGAGTCGACCAAGGACAGAGCCCTGGGGGACACTGGTTAAGGAAGTATAAGTGGCTATTACAGAATTATACTACTGTATGATGTTAAATACAGTAATATATATGGTGATATGTATTATCACATACGCAGCCTTCATTAGCCCTCAGTGAAGCGAGTGTTAATAGGACAGAGAGGGTGATATTTGATCATCCTTAGGGCTGATAACCGATATCCGATTTCTCCTCGTCTGTGTGACTACATTTGGCTATGAGTTCTGTATGACATACAGTATACGTAATGTAATAGTAGTATATTTAGCCATATCTGTTGCTCGCTCTTATACATGCATGAACCCATAGACACATGTTTTCCCTCCTTTCCTCATGCCAGGGTTTTGGAATCATGCTGTGGCTGGGGATGCCTGACAGAGTGCCAGGACTATATCAAAGATTTGTAGTAAAGGCATATCTGATTGTTCTCCAATGCTCCCCGCATTGCTCTCTCTCTTCTTGCTCCAACGAGGACTCTCAGGAAATCATTAAGGCTAGGTTTTAGTGCTTTGCCAGCAGTGGTCGATGATAGCCATGCTGATAATGGCAGTCTGGCCAGTATCACACTGCCCACAGTTGAGGGCATAAAATGTGATTACCAATTGCAAGTGGATGCCACTTTTTAATGGTATGGCTGGATGCACCATTGCTGCTAATAAGCCCATTACCTTTTAATGGGTTTATCGTCGTCCTGATTTTTGGAAAGTTTAGAAATATTTCCCCCGCATTTTCAATTCACCAGGCTCGATCCTTCCGGTTTGTGCAGAACAAGCCATTTATAAAGAAGAATGTGTTTCGCATTCCGTGATTATTTCCCACTGATCTAGACATGAATGACCCACATTTCTACTCCACCCGCACAAAATGATAGTCTTAAACACAAGAGTATCTTTTTAATGCTTGGCTCAGTAGTTTTTTGACTACAACTTTTTGACCACAGATCACCCAAAGATGCTCTTTGCAAGTTAACGACCTGTTTAAGGTCTCCCCTGCTGAAGTGGACTGGACTGGATAATCAAGCCTTCTAATGGCTGCAATGAAGTACTGGCCACCCAAGGCAGCGTTTCCCAACCTGTGGGCCGGGGCCCACTTATATCCTCTTATATCCTCATGGCCCACCAGTGGGCCATGAGGATATTTAATAATAATATTTTTGGTGTATTGTTAGAGGATATAGAATGTTAGTGTTTAGCAAATAATTTGCTAAACACTAACATTTTAATGATAATATTAAAACATTCATGTAAAAAACAGTCATGGTATTTTTTCTTTAAAACCTTGAATATTATATATTAGTGTTCATTGTTATACCGATAAATAGGACCTTAAATAATACTGTTAGTTCTATTGATCTAAACCAGAACACAATTGATTGATTGATCATTAAAAACATGGCAAACACTTTCGAGATTTTCAAGTGGGCCCTGATCCAGAAAAATTTGGGAATCACTGGCATAGGGAATAAGCCATTGTTGTTGAATGGAAAACCAAGCATTTGGCAATTGTATATATACATCTTTTGTCTGACAATAATGAATGAGTTATGCATTCTCTGCGGTGTCCAGGAGTCAGTAAGGTTGCTAGAGAAACAGACTCCTCATTAGTATACAGCACATGCACACATCGTATGCATTGTTTGTAACAACAATGCACAGCCAGTGCTGGGCAACACCATTGTCAATGCATTCAAAGTGCCATCTTCAAATGGATGCTATTATATGAAGATGTGTTAAATTATTTGGGTGTCATTTTGTATGTCGGCCTACGTGGCTCCTGTGTTTGTTTTGAGGAGCCCTGATGAACAGGAAAAGCATTTTGGCTTATTGAAGCGACGCTTCACTAAATTCATTCTGTCAAGCCAGAGGCTGTTTGTTGGTTCGTTCTCTGTAGCGCCTCTCATCTGTGCTCCAAGCACGGCTGCCCCTTCACACACACGCGCATGTGCGCACACGCACACACACAGATCACTGTGGATTTTGACTACAAAATTTCCTTCCGGCTTGGTGGATAAACATCACCCCCCACCCCCCACTCTTCAGAAACACACAAGACACCATTTAGGGGGATAAATACAATAAAAATGTGTTATCTATTTAAGGCTTGTATGCACTACACGATTTTAAGCCCGATCTTATCTCGATTTGTCACCCCCAACAAAATTCAGAATTCAGATTATTAAAGGGATAGTTCACCCCCAAAATGATCTATCGATTAGTCACCCCATGGAGACTTGAATTCATATATATCTTTTAGTTTTTGTCGCATTCCTAAGCCAATAATTTGATGACCGGCAGCGTTTCTGGTAGGAGACACAAAGAGTCTCCTTTGTGTCTCCTACCGGAGCCGCTGCCTACCGGTCCGCTGGTGATCAAATCACCAGCGGACCGAGACTAATCGATAGAAAAACATAGCCATTTTGGGGGTGAACTATCCCTTTAATGTTGTGTGTGCGTGCCCGCATTTCTTGTCAGAAGACCAGAATTCGGCCTCTGCCTGAAAATTTTGGGGTATTTTCTCGCCTAGTGTGACATACATGTATCCTATTTCATCGAGTTGATACATTTTAACATAGAATCTCCAGTGCACACTGCCCATGCGATGTGAACATGGCAGTCATATTATTATTATTAACTTCATTATATTACCTACCAAAGCATTATGATTTAATGTAATTGATTTATAATGCTGCATCCTTTATGTGTAGAGCCCTGATGTTGTTTCTTTTATATTTTTTTTTATATCTGTGATCGGGTAACTTTATTGATTATGGGTACATTGTTTGACGTTGAAATAACACCTGGTGCAAGGGGGAACAGAGATCCAAAACTTCAGAGAGTCTACGTGAGACCTGAATTGTTTGATGGCTTATCTCTTTTGATATGGATACTGTATTTATGGAATATAGCTGAATACCAAAATGCACGCACCGAGTGAGTTATAATAACGCACAGGGTCAGAGCTCATCAATTCATTCTGGAGGCGTTTATTTTTAGTTTCTGTTCGGTTGGAGGCCGGGGATTCTATTTGTCCGTTGGATTACTGACTGGACCAGGCTGTAATATATAATAATAATAAACGTTATTTGTATAGCACCTTTCATGACATCAAAGGCAGCGCAAAGTGCTTTACATAAAACAAAGAGATCAACAAAAGAAAAATAACACAATCTTAAACAAGATTAAAAACAATAAGATCTAAAACATGATCAAGAACAAATTAAAAGGAGGCAAGATCAAAATTAAAACAATACAAGAAAATAGCAGGAACAAAACATCACTACATCACTTTAGAAGGATTCCAGAACCACAGACTACCTGTCACCTATTTAGGTACACACTTCAATAAGGAACCACACAGACTCTACCTATTGAAAGATATACTAAATCTACATTTACAGGGAACCACTAAAAGCAAAAGTAAAAAAGTGGGTCTTGAGCTTGCTTTTAAAGCTATCTATGGTCGTTGCCTGTCTTATATGTAATGGGAGCTTGTTCCAGGCCGTTGGCCCATAAAAGCAGAAAGCTGCTTCGCCATGTTTTTTATAATTCATTTTTGGCACCTCGAGGAGGCCAGCACTAGATGACCTAAGGAGACGGGTTGGAACATAATTTAGGCTATTTGGATTCTTATTGAGGAGTTTTTAATACGTTTTCCATGTGGATCTCGTTTGGATTGACTTCATTATTCCAAGAAAGTGGCACGCACGCACGCACACGCACACACACACACACACACACACACACACACACACACACACACACACGCACGTACTAAATCCGTTTTGTTGTCATCTGTCCTGACGTACGGGCCTTTAAGCAACCCTAAGCAAGATGATGATGTTAATGATGCTGATGTTGATACAAACTGCATCTGTATCTGTGGTACGCACCACTGGGAGCTCCCTCCTGTCCCTGTAGATTAGAACATGCGATTCCCAACCGGTGGGCAGTGAGGATATTGTAAGTGGGCCCCCAAATAATTTCAAAACACACATTTTAATGATATATATCATTAATATTAAAAAGATGAATGTAAAACAATGTCATGGTATTTTTCCTTTGTGCAAACTATATGTTAGTTCCATTGATCATTAAAATATGCACGTGGCCCACCCATCTGACCACTTAACACGGCAGCCATTCCTTATGAATCTTGAATCTCTATCAGACTTTTTTAAAGAGTGAATTGTTGAACTTCTGTCTAGGTGAAGTAATAATTGACTTATTGCTAAAAATCATTCTTGCCTGCTTGATTTTCACTAGGTTTTATCTGCTTTTTATCTGCTAGCTTGATGTTGTGTTGTTGTTGTCTTTGTTGTGAGTCAATGAGTGCAGTGCATATAGAGAGAGCAATTAACCCAGTTTCTTGCATATTATCTCCAAAGATCCAGTTGCACAAAGGCAAGGTAGCAAATCCATCGAGGAGTCCATCGAGGAAACCCAAGAGGAAGAGCGTAAAATGAAACCAAATGGAGCCGTGGTCTGTCACCTTGTGTTATCTTTTGCAACAATGTGTTTCCTCTTCTCGACAGCCTATGCACAACTTTTACCGTCAAAATAAATCCCTCTAATCTCATCTCTCCCTCTAGGTCACCCGGTCACCACATCCTTGTGGAAGGAGGAACTGCCAATCAGCAGTCAAGAAGGCTGAATTAATTCCAACCTATGCCTCCCTCCAGTCTCAGCAATTCCTCGTTCTCACTGAAAGTCGGATAACCCCAGAGAACACTGCTGCTACTTCCACCCTCTCAGAACTCTATAATTTCACCCATTCTGAGGTGATGGTGCTGGTTTACTTACATCTCCCAAGTGGAATTTCTGTTCCTATTCTTTCTCATCTTTCACTTTCCACATTTGAATTTCATGCCATCTTAATCACACAACCTGTCCCTCTTTCCATCATTGTGCTCTATCATCCCCCAGGCCCTTGGGGACTTCTGTGAAGAGCTGGATACACTTATCAGCTCCTTTCCGGAAGATGGCACCCCTCTCATTCTGCTTGGCGACTGCAACCCACCTGCAGACATGTAGCCTATGTTACTTCTCTTCTGTCTTCATTTGACCTCTACTTATCTCCTTCTACTCCTTCCCATAGAGCTGGTAATGCTGGACATATTATTCTCCAGAGACTGCTCTCTCCCTCTAACCTCTCTGTTATTCCCCTTCATGTCTCAGGCCACAACTTTATAACCTTCTCCATTTCTCTTTCCACTCTCCCACCGAAACTTACCTAACCTCAAACTGTCACCGCTCAACAGAACCTGAAGTCTCTAAACACCACCTCTCTTCGTCTATCCTCTCCTCTCTTCCCTCCCTTGATTCCTTCCTTTACCTCTCAACTGACTCTGCAACCTCCTCTTTCCTCTCTCACTCCCTCAGTATTTAGCGCATATGCTACTGTAAATGCATACATTTTGAATTGTATCTATTGTCAATCTCCGTTAAGAGGTAGAAACTATACCAGCCTCCACGCGCGCGCACACACAATTTCCATTATTGTTGTGCTCTTGAGTGCCTTAATTGCTGGAATGTCTTGTTGGCAACTTCCTGTCTTATCCTGCAAACCATTATTTTAACTCTGCGGTATCTATCTGGACATTAGAGGAGCAAATGCCAAGTCCATCATCTCTGTATTTGTATTCCTCTTTTTCCCTGAGATTTTGAAGGGAAGGAAGGGGGGCGTCTGCCTAGTTTGCATTCTATGCAGGCTGGACGATCCAGGGGCCTGTCAGGCAAAGAACTCTCTCTCTCTCTCTCTCTCCCTTCTGCTGAGATGCCTTTGAGAGGTGGGAGAGAAAGAGGCTAGCGAGGGAGTTCTGACGGAGGGTGAACTTCACACTCACCTAATCTCTACTCGGGATCTGTCTGTCGCTCAGCGGAAGCCAAGCGAGCAGACCTGGCACTAATTCAATCACTGTTTTCTTGATTGGCAGGGGAACTTACACTGGCCCATGGGAGGGGGCGGGAAAAGTCCCATTTCACCCCTAAAGAACACTAGAGAAGGAGAGAAGGTCTGTCAAGTTTACACTGTTCCCCGACTTCACAAGACCACTCACTGCAGTCCGCTGCAACACAATACTAAAATATCAAGTCAAGTCAAGACAATCTTGCAAGCAATTAACTAATACCATAAGAAAGAAGCAGACTACAAATAGTACCCTATTACTATTTCTTTGGAGAGCGGTGACTTCTTGATGAATGAATAGTAAGCACTTTTCCATGTTCTTTTTTTCCCTTCTCATAGTCATATCATACCCTCGGTCAAAATATGAATACACTGTAAATAGTGGATTTTAGGAGTAAAAGTAGATTCAAACATTCCTTAATTTGAAGTACATGCACAGACCCTGACCAACAGTGCTATGTATTGAAATGGAGCATGGCCTCTAGGAGCTGCTAGTGGGGCTTTTAGACTCTCCGGTCTTGTTTTAGCTCGTCAGAAGATGAAGGTGGTAGTACAATAGTCACACAACATTTGATTTCCCCTCTGGTCAATGCATTGACCAAAGACAGCCATCAGCTTGGCCAGTTACTTGTTGTTTAATTGTTGTTTTCTCACTAAAACCAGTCACCAAAAACTCATGTTCATCAAAGGATGGTAAACAAATTGCAGCATACTGTGAAAACACATGAAACACTACTAAATATGAGTTGAGCCTCTCCTTTGTGAAGCACGAAAATCCCCAGAGCTAATGCCACAATGTTTAATAAAGAAAGCCTGTTCAATCCCACATCAAGCACTCTAATGCAATGAACAAGCAACAAAATTGCTCAGAAACATTGTCCCTCCAGTGGAGCATTTTTAAAATACATTATTTTATCTTACTGTATGATGCAATGAGGTTATTAGTTGTGCCACAACTGAAGAGTTGTGTTGTTCAAAGCAGTATATGAATTGTACTAATCATCTTTAACCGTTTATAAAATGAAGATCTGTAGAAATGTCTTCAGTTTGTCATCTGGGGGATTTGAACAATGTGTCGTCGTTGAAAATTTAAAATAGCATTTTTTTGTTTTCATTTTACGGTATATTTTTGACATTTGTAGTGTATCAGTTTGCACTCTACAAATACAGATAAGGGTGGAGTTTAAAAAGCAATTTAAGGTTTTTATCTGGCTGGTGGGCATCTTTCAAGTGAAGCCGACAGGTTCCCTGGCTGCAGGAGGACTCATTGATTACACTGAGACTCTGCTTGCTGTCAGGTTACCTGTCAGGACAAAGACATTTTCTGTCCCCGCTCTGTTCCCCCACTTTAGCTTAAAGATGCATACCAAAACTGGCAGCTTGTCTGAGCTATTTCCACCCGAGCACACTTTTTGGTCCAAACAATGTCCCTTATAATCTATACTGTTATACTGCTACTGACACCACTACTATTACGACTACCATCACTTATTACTACCACTACTAAGACTACTACTACTACAATACTGGACGTCTATCACTGCTACTGCCCATAATATCAATAATAGTTATCACCGTCATCACCAGATTCACCACCATAGTTACATTACAATTTTCAGAATAATCTAGTGTTATAACCATTTACTGTACCCAACATTTTAAATCCGAATGGTGTTAAAATCAATATGCTCTAGGCTATATATTCAAAATGTACTGTATACTGTACACTGCCTTTCAAAGGCAAGGGAGTGCATGCAATAGCAACTGAAGGAAACATGTCCAATCTTGGCTTCTAAATGGTTAGAGACAGCAAATTAAACCACATGGTTATCACTTGCTCCACTATTAAATTTAGATGACACTCCTCCAGAGAGTGACAATATTATGAGAGGAATAATTTCATCCACATGAATAATTGAAGATAAAGTTCTCCAACTTTTCTCTATCTCTCCTCTCATAATCCCACAAAACCTAAATTATAAATCAGAGTGGCTGTCACACTGTGTGAATAATGCATAATGGTGTCTTTATCTCTGAAATATCATTAGTCAGATTGGTTGTGAAGTATGTTCATCCTACCATCAATGTTTTATATTGTAGTGGGGTTAAAGTATCTCCTATTATATGGACACTATTTGAGTACAACTCAACAATTACCATCATCCAACTATAAGAAAACTGATCCTAAAGCCAAACTGAGACTGAAACGAGGAGGAAATTGTGTAATTGTTTTGCAGTGTCCTTGTACCAGGTGTCAACAGCCACTATGACACTTGAAAATAATTAGTAACAAATTAGTAGTCAGCTGTCAATATGGCTTTGCACTGAGGCCACCCACATACGTCTGTACATTTATTTGTGCTTCTTTGTGAATACATGTATTCTGAAGCTTATAACTTTACTGTAACTTTTTTTTTTACTTATAGCTCTGACACCACAGAACACTGTCACATTTAAAGTCAGTATGAATTTAGCTGGCAAATAGGCTAGCTCCCCAGTAGCTTTTACTACCAGGGTCTGCTATGCTAACAGCTTGGGTCCAATCTGAATCACAATACATTTATTCACTGAACAAAATAAATCTACAGGAATTTGCCGTGGTGACATATACTGTCAAAATGGTACCGGGAGAAAAGGATTTCACGGTGCAAAGAGAGTGCAAAATGTGTGAAGCCTGTAATCATGTTATGCAATATTTTTTTTGTTACATCAGCCAGACGGATATAAATACCAGGTAAGATGTCAGAAGGGGGTGTGAGCAATTAATCTCCAAAAACATCTAGCTACTTATTGTTACATCCTATTCATGATGAAACACATTTCATAATGGAATACAACAACACCATCCGAGTGTAGCAACACTCTTTGATCCAAGTAAATGTGTACATGGCTGTGCCTCGCTTTTGGAACATCGAAGGCTCAGGCCCGTGCTGTTTTCTCTGTACAGTCTTTGAAGCATTCTGAAGCATTGTGTGTTATTTCTTTCCTCAACAGCACAGCTTCAGATCCAGAATATCTTGACTGGATCTGATATTGGACCTGCTGGATATTATATTGGATAGCAGGGATATTTGTCATAGGGGGTTTGAAACGAAAAAGATATTCGCCAGACGTAATTTGACGTCATCTATATACACATGTGTCAGGCCTTTGAGTGGATAGTACAATAGACAGGGGAGCCATGCTTTCTCCTTCAGAGGTTTCATTGTGTGCCAGTATTGAATAACCAAAAATTCTTCTCAGGAACAGAACATTCTGTTTGTGTGAGACTCACTTCTCTGTCCGTGCTCTCACACACAGAGGGCATGTGCCCTTGATGCAGTGGAGACTATACCAAAAGGAAAACAAGTTAGCACAATAAAAGTATACAAATCACTGTCTGCAGAGAACATGCTGTACCATAAAGTAAACACATAATAAAAGTCGAACCATTACTTAGAATACAAGGTTGGCTGAGAAGGAGAAAGAGAGGGAGAGAGAACTCACGTGTGAGAAAGTAAAGGAATGGGTGGTGAGAGACTCAGGGATAGAGTCTAGAGAACAAGAGAAACAAGCAGAGTGGATGGGTGAAAGAGAATAGCAGGGAAAGAAGGAGAGAAAGAAACAATGACAAATTCAAGGGGGAGTGATAGAGAGCAGCAGTGTAAAGAACCTGTGCCTATAATGGTCCTTTGCATTTAGGAGCGGATTAATGGATTTCCCATAAGGTGGTCAGATGAGAGGGTGCAAAAAACTTGCCCTGCTGGTGATGCGAAGTGTCACCTTCCCTCCGGGGGGAATATGGGGAGGAGGCCTCCTGGCCCTGTAATGAGCTCCAAGGCTGGTGATTAAACAAGTTTCGATGGCCTGGGCCATTGGTAATGACTGTGCCTTTTTGATGCGTGGAGGGAGAGGATTGATGAAGATTCATGACGATAGAGGCTGGCACCCACAAGGCTTTCGCCATTAACACTGGTTGCAATTAAATCGATTCCATGGGTGCTCTGATAGAGTTGCGACGCCAGATGATTTATCAACTGGATTTCACTGGTGTTTGTGTCTGTCACTTAGCATTCATGCTAACACTGCTCATTTATTGTAGGGAATTACTTGAATGATGCTACAATTCAGTACAGAGGGTACCTGATACTGTACCTCTAACCATACCTGCCAACACTCCAGATTCTATTATGGAGGGTGATGACTAGGAAAAACGGACTGTACATGTCACTGTGTGTTTATGTTTTTTTTTGTGTCTCTGTCCTGTACTGTATGGTATTGTGTATGCTGCTGGTCTGTGTGTCCAAGACAAATTTCTCCCACGGGAGACAAAATAAAGTAACCTTGAACCTTGAACCTTCTAGCCTTTCTCCCGCTGTGCCCCTGTTGTGTAATTTCTCATTTTCAATAGGGAACACTCTCTCTCTCTCTCTCTATCTATCTGTCTCTGCCAGACACGCACGGCATTCAATTCAAGTTGTGACCTCACATAAGTAGTTTGGAGAAGCTTATTGTCAGTAACAGCCGAGAAACGGCGCTACAATGCGCTAGACCCCTGGGAGATAGATTGCTGAGGTGGAGCGCCACGCCTACCATCAGCTCCCAAACCGTGCTGCTCATACGCTGAGACCCATGACCCTGTGGTCAAAAGGTGAGAGCTCTACCGACTGAGCTATTGCCAATGGGAGGAAGTATGGAGGCACGTTGAGTGATGGTCCTTTTACGGCACCACGTGGGTCCCATCAATGAGGGAGTGAATGGCTTGTTAGGTTTTCATCGCAGTGCGTTTGGTGTTTGTTTTCAGATGTTCTCTGTGTATACTTTTGTATTACACAAATGCTGGAGGATCTAATGTAAAATAAATACAGGAATACTAAATGAGGGGAAAGATAGAGCAAAGATAAGGTACTGTAAATCTCCTTTACGGATGTTGTGGGGGTGGGGGTCTACTATGCTATAGCATTAGTGTACATTTACTGAACAGGGATGATTTTTCGGAGTATTTAAACTACGGGGACATGTGGACATGGGACTTTAAAGTGCATATGTAGCCTAATATTTACCTCTATTTTAATATTTATAACTGCAGTGCCCATTCAAACGTACCTGTTTGGAATGGGCTGATTGCTTGGCCTCCATTTCCTTGTGAACCGCTCACCAAACAAATTCAATCTCGAACTGCGCTTCCTTGGGTCTAAGCAATACATGACCCAAGTGTGAAGCCGATCGGATGAACAGTTTTCGAGATATGCTAAGGTCGGGCAGACAGACATACAAACAGAACACAGAACAGAGCACCCTCAGTACTACTTCAATCAGCAGTTATTACCTGCCAAATAACTGCTTCTGCAATATTTAAACAAAACAACAGGACCAACGCTTAGGGAACAGCTACATTCAGCAGGCAGCACTTCAAGTTACCACTCACTACAAAAGGCCCTATCCTCTCTGTACTTTCTACTCGGTGACGAGTGAGGTTAGCACTGCTGACCTCAAGTCGCTTGCTCCAACACGAGGGCACAACCTGATCAGTGTTCTCCAATGAGAGGCGTGACACCACCGCAGAACACAGCATACTGTCTTCCACTTAAATGGGATCAGAAAGCTCAAGAGAGAGAGAGAGAGCCACCAGGTGGAGAATTAACACACAGCTGCACCCACCCAAAGCCTGCGTTTCAACACAATGGCCTTGAGTTTTAGATACTGGCAAATGTAAGGCCAATTTCATGGAGAGTGACTGAAAGTGTGTTATTATTATTATTACATTTCAAATGCATCTGGGCAACTGTTTTCACAAAGATATATGCAAAAATGCAGAGCATTGAATTAGGGTAATATTTGTCATGCATTTTAAGTGACATGCCATCAATTAGAAATCTTCACAGGGAACAGCAAGTTACCGTACCTATGCATGAAAGCAAAACCCATAACAGGGGATCCACATAATGTTAAATTCTTGACTAATAAGTGGGTTTATGCAGAATGCACTGCCGATGTTGCATTATGCATCGCTCTTGCCTAGTTGAAGAAATGCAAATCACCTCAAGTTGACAGAATCCGTTCACAGGCTTTGCGATAAAATATTTGTGCTTTTTCAAACCCTATTGATGCACTGCCTACCAATGTCACAGTCGGAGAGCACACAGAGACTGGATTTTCCCCATCTTTTCAACCTTGCTTGCCACCAGTGGTCATAGAGAAAGCACAAACAGTGAAAAGATGTAACAGAGAGAGAGCAATTATAAAGATAATTGACTTTTTCGCTCGCTATTATTATACACGGGATGAAAGGTGTTATTAATATGTATACACTTTAAGCTGAGGTCTGAGGAGCAGGAGGGCAATGTCAGTCCCATTCTAAAGTTTTTTTAAAGCAACATATTTTAGTCATCTGTAATGATATTAAAAGAAAAACTTTAATATCTGTACCTGGCCAGTGGCCACTAAGCATTATATTCAAAGATCCAGATTGTACATTGATGAACACTGGAACATTTATTATGACCTAATGGACTGAAGACATTTATTGTCTGCCAACTTGTATTAACCAAGTATTGCTTGCATGTATGGCGAGTTAAAAAAGCATCAGCATATTTTCTTAAACACAGATACAGATACCTAAAGTTTGTGAAAAGAGAATAAACACACACGCACAAACCCCATCACCATCAGCTGGTTTAACCACAGCTGCATAAAAGCCTTCTCTTAGAGCATTTGAACACTTCTAAACTACAAACCCACCCAAATTGCACTCCGAGGCATATATAAAGTTGGGAGTAACAGTAATAAATGAAAGTAATATTCGAAATTCTGCTGTTTATAGGATTTAATCACTTTGAAACGGCATCAAATATCCTGCTGACGCTCAGCGCCATTGATCAGAAGCCATAATCCATCACTGGGTATTTGCCATTGTCCACTCTCTATAGGGAACACCACAGACGTTTCCTTGGTCTTTCAGTATAGCTTTGATAACTGGTTGTCAAATTTTGAATTGATGATGTTTGTATCAATATTTGTGGAAGGAACAATATGTTTTCATTGGAATTGATAGCTATGAATTATTATTCAAAATCTTTTGGGCACCATGGTGACTCACCCAGTTAGGATACCAACAATATATGGCTGCTGTAGCCTGTGTTGCATGTCATCCACTTATCTTTTTGCAGTGTCCTATTGAACTAAAATGTAATAAAAAATAATATCACACCTTGTTAACAGTAGCCTATAGTGAGACATGTGAACCTGGCTCCTGAGCTGGATATTTTCGCACCAACTGAATGACAGAAACTGAAATGTTTATTTCATGCTCCCTAACATAAAGCAACACATCAGCTGAAGTAGAAGTAGTGGGAAATTTGCTGTAAAAACAACAGACATTGCATAATCACAATGTTTTGACAATCTCTTGACACTGGAGCCAGGCTCCTGATCCACACCGACTAGTCAATTGCAGCACGGTTACTAAACCAAAAAAAACAACAACGCATGGGTACCCGAGGCTACTGTATGTGCAACATCGTGAAATAGGTTTAGTGTCTCCTTGCTTTGAACTTCAGCCCAGGACCCTCATAGACTCTTAACCTCTCTGTGAAAATGGTTCAAATGGCCAAATCGATGGCAATTTAGTGGCAACATTCTCGTCACTCACTTCTTCATCTCCCGCCTTCCTGAATGTGTCCTAGGAGACGATTTATTTTGTGCCTCACACTGATAGGAACAACAAAGAAGGGCCGGGACAAATGGAACTTCAGAGAGAATGGATGGCACTCTGATCAGACGCATCCACCGATAAACATCGTCGCTGCCGGGCAGAAACCTTGTATCTCCACATTTAAACTTTATATGATGTTTTTCATAAATGAATGCCCTACTTCGTTGTACAACAGTGTCGTGCAAAAGTAGCAAAAATAGCAGATCTACAAGCTCACAACGTGGCACATTGCGATGTGTTGTGAGCTTGTATATCTGCTATGTGCTATTTTTTGCTATTTTCAAAACATTTGAAAAGTGAAAGGGGTTAAATGTGACTGTGGGTTTTCTAAATGTCGAACCAATGAAAAGTATTAACAAGATCTTGTGGCTAAATAATAACTACATTTGATCCATTGGAACACAGGTTCTTGTTTTTTCATTTCCTGAAAAGTAAAACTTTTGGACATACAAGGTTTCCGCCTGACAGCAGCGACATGTTCCCTGCCACCAGACTTAAAAGAATTCCATGTTGTTACCCTTCTTCACCTACGTAGCTTTCTATACAGGTGCTGGGAAATCAAAGGGACATTTACAGTTTGTAAAATACTGCTGTGGAGAAAGCCAGGTGCCACTATTACTAGTAGATACAAAGTAAAGCCTCGCCTAAAGTAAGAGGACTAGCACATTTAAATCCATACAGTATTTCATGACCAAATCCATTTGCTAAATGCTAACTGGAGGCTCGCTCAGAGGCAAAGCCTGTCTTGAAAGCATTGCATAAGTGATACTGCATTAAGAAATGTGATTATTGACCACACATACTGTATCCTTCTAAAATCACTACTCTTCCTTAATCTAATTAAAGGAATTACATTCAGTTCAACGCAGGCTGGAATATATATATATATATATATATATATATATATATATATATATATATATCAGGGATTCCGTTAGCCGGTATTTACCGGCCATTGACCGGTAAAATGTTTAATTGGCCGGTAAATATAAACACCACCGGCCACCGTGGCCGGTTGGGAAAATGCTGTTATTAGGCTATTTTATCATTTAAGCCTATTATTAATATTATTATTTGCATAAAGTAGTTGGCTACAACCGTTAC
Source organism: Gymnoscopelus braueri (assembly GCF_963280865.1). Classification (NCBI taxonomy): domain Eukaryota; kingdom Metazoa; phylum Chordata; class Actinopteri; order Myctophiformes; family Myctophidae; genus Gymnoscopelus; species Gymnoscopelus braueri. Next base: position 26,121,027 of record NC_137622.1, read on the forward strand.
AATCATAATAATTTAAAGTTTATATCATGTTCTGACTGTGTGGTTTAATTCCGACAGCCTGCTCGGCTGCTGCTGCGCGCTGCAGTTATAGAATAGCCTATACGTTGTACGATGGTGTCGCGCGTTGAAAATATCAGAGCTACAAGCTCACAGCACGTCGCAACGCGCCACGTTGTGAGCTTGTATGTCTGCTATTTTTGATACGCCACAACACCTCTAAGAGCCACAGCTGTGTCTCCTCCTGATCAGCGCTGAGTAGGGTGGCTCGCTCGGGTGTTGATAAACAGAACCGGGATTTTCCGAGGTGAATCTGAACAAACCGGACCCAATTGTCGATAAAGGGACCCGTCCCGTCCCGAACACGTGTGGGTCGTGGATATTATGCAAGCACAGTTACTGTCTGTCTTCAATGGATAAAGTGGTGAAAGTTGGTGAAACTGAAAGCAACTATATAAAGGCAAGTAATCAACCTCGCGCAAGGCCACATATATCATGACATATATAATTAACGTTAACAAAACAAAACAAAACCTACTTTTGCATATCAAGGTTGAATGAGAATCGATGTAAAGCCCAAAATATATATTAATTTGTTTATACTGTGCGACGGTGTTGTGCAGGGAAACCACAGCCCGCAGGGTAATTAGGACTCGCCCCAAAACACCCTCGCCCCCATTTTTCAGGCGGACCAGCGGTTCTTGTATTCTTGTATTTGTTTTACTGAGGATAAGGGTAGAAATAGGTTTAGGATTAGGTATAGTTTTACTGAGGTTAAGATTAGGAATAAGGTTAGGGTTAGGCATAGTTTACTTATATGTTTAGGAATACCTGGCGAATACCGCCAGATTTTCCCCGGGGCGACTGTGTTTTGGGGCGAGCGTTTTGGTATTCGTCACGCAGCAGTTCACTCATGCCCACTTTATTCATTTCATTTTTGGCAAGCGACATCTCTGCATGATATAGACTATAGTAGATCATATAATTTAGTTATCTATAAAAACAGGAACAGGTTGCATCTGTGATAAAGTGGAAAGAAGCGCAGCTCTAACGTAACGAGGTGTAATGAGCCCAATCAGTTGGGTGCATGTATGCAGCGCAAACACGCATGTGACGTTAATTATTATATGGCCGGTAAATTTATTCTTTGGCCGGTAAAATATAATCCTGCCGGCCATGGTGGCCGGCCCCAAAAATGCCTAGCGGAAACCCTGATACATAACCCTGATATATATATATATATATATATATATATATATATATATATATATATATATATATATATATATATAAATTATTTAGCTATTTGTCATATTATATCATTATTATTTTGAAGTGAAAACAAAGCCTTTCAAATACAATAAGCAGACAAACAAACAAGCAAACAAACAAAAAACAACGACTTGTGCTCCTTGTGAGGACATTCATGGGACTGAATTGATGGGACTGCATGTCTTTCTTCCACTAGTGGATAAGTTATTTACTCTTAATAGGATCACAGGCCGTGATCAGGCAGAGGTGACTCATTTACACCAGAAGTAGAGCGGCAGCTAGGGTTCGTGCAAAGGATAAACTTCGCCTTACTGTACATCTTAAACCAAGTTCAGAATTAGAGAATTCAAAGTCAGTTGACTATGTTTTTCACTCCAACAGTATCAATACTGTTATAGTGAAACGTAATTCCAAGAACATCAAATTACATTCTATTTGTTAATTAATAGAATGTACTGTAGCAGTACATTTTCAAGTGCTTTACACATCACAAAGAGATACATATATTATTTGCTAATATTTTTCAGGTCTTGTACATTTTTCAGTTTGTAATAGACACAAAATGAAAAAATTTTACAGCAGGAACAAACGTATTTATTTGTATGCATAGCTTTTGCCTCCGGGTCTGCGGAATGTTAAGAAACGAGCCGTCAATGCACCGCCTTGTGGATTTGATATGTTAAGTGGTACAAATATAATAGCAGAATACCCTTTACAAACAAAATGTTATTTGTCTCAACATTTTAAGCAACAACTTCAGTATGGTCTTAAAGGTCAGGTAAATGATCTGATCTGTCACACTGCATTATTGTTACTTCAATAGTAAAGTTGCAATATGGAAAAGACTCAAGTCCCGCCATCCCACAAGAGATGCTCCATCCTATCCCTGAGGACCTGTCTATTAATGCATGGCTGGTGGCATCTTGGAAGCAGGAGTGGGAGACGGCCGTGGCCAAACGAAACCATCACCACATCTGGGACCCGGGAGATGGTGTCAAAGGTGAAGACCTACCACACGGCAATGGACCCTGTTGAACCACCAAGTATTGGGGTCGTCCGCTTCGAATCATCTATGAAGAAGTGTTGCTTGGCAGGCAGCGCAGCATGCGAGTGTGGCGAGTCTGAGCAGACTGCCGAACATAAAATTACCACTTGCCCCCCTGTACAGACCACCTTCAGAAGCCAGCCTCTTCGATGTATAGGACCCGAGACAAGGGCATGGCTACAAACAACGTTAAGCTGGCCACGATACACGAACGAAGAAGGCAACAGGAAAGTTACATCCAACATAACCAGACGTTCCTGACAGTAAAACTAATCAACTAAATGAAATTAAATGAAATTAAATTAAAAAGGCACCTTTTACCAGTGGTGGAAAAAGTACTTTGATTTGTGTTACTAAAGTAATAGCAATATCACAATGTAGAAATACTCTGTTACAAGTAAAAGGCCTGCATTAAAGATTTTACTTGAGTAAAAGTACACAAGTATTGGCATCAAAATATACTATTAGGGTGTGGTCACACTGAACTGGAATTTTACCCATGCAGGCAGATTCTGCCAATGCTTTTCGATGGGAATGAAGCGGTTTGTTGCCATTTGCGTATTTCTGCAAAAAAACGTTCTGTTCCCTTTGAAAAGCATTGGCAGAATCTGCCCTCGAAGGCAGAATTAAAGATTGGTGTGACCACGCCCTTAGCAAAGTAAAATTCGAAAATAGCTGATTTGTGTTGTGAGATTGTAGATCAGCTATTTTTGAATATCGGTAGACCAAGTATAAAATAGGACTTAATTGGTTAATGTATGTTTTATAATAATAATCAATCTTGCAACAACTAAAGTTTCCAAATAATTGTAATGGAGTAAAAAGTACAGTATTTGCCTCTGATGGTGCGGAGTAGAAATGTTTATTATTAAAAAGTTAAGTAAAAGTACCTCAAAATTGTACTTAAGTACAGTACTTGTAAATGTACATAGTTACTTTCCACCACTGCCTTTTACCAGGAGAGTACTTGTATAGACCCTTGCTTTCTGAGGAATCTCCCTAAGCCCCACTTTCCATAAAGAATCCTTTCAAACAAAGACAGTTCCAAGCACCGCCATGCAGTACCATCCAACCACAAATCCCTTTATACCTGTACCGTTTTAATATGCAAATCATGTATTATCTGCTTCTGAGGTGGACAGAAATCTCATCTCACACCTGAATAATTCCAAAATGTGTATTGTACTAGGGGCCAAGTGATATCAGTAATGCTAGAATGCATAATTTGATGACAATTAGAGTTGTGAGCCATTTCAAACCTTTCAACATTTTGTAATCTCACATTATTGCACATACTGCACTTACATAACAATATATTACACAATCTAAACTGCTTAATTTTTAAAATTTTTAAATTTTAAAATTGGTAATGATTGTTTTCTCTTCTGTACCCACTGTATGGAAATACAACGGAAAATACACTTTACTCACTAACAAGATAAAATGAGAGAAAAGAATATCAAATGTAGACCAACCAAGTTTCTCAAAAATACAGTTTCATATTAGTTTATCTTTGAACTACAAAGGTGGAGTCTCTGACAACGTAATCTTAAAACTACAAACATGAAGGGTAATCTTTAAACACTTTCACCTTCTACCCTATTTAAAAAAAATAGTTGATATGCAAGCTCCCAATGTGTCACGATGGGACACATTGTGAGCTTGAGGCTATTTTTGAAAAGTTTTGAATGGCTAAGTGTTTATAAAAAACAATGTTGGAGGAAGGAGGGGGGGAAAAAAGCCTTTTAAATATTTAAGCCTCTCTTGGGCACTGGCACGCGATGGCCCTGTTAACCTGACCCTATTTCTGGTGAGTGGCCAACTGCAGCTCCTGTCCTCTGAAATATTAACCACCTGCAATCAGTGACAGCGGTATGGCGGAGCACTACATGGTCACTCTACATGTTGGCATTAAATTATGGCATACAACTAGTATTATGTAGATATCCCCTAGGGTTTCAGAAGCAGGTGTTACCAAACAAACACTATACACATCAAGGTCAAATGTTTCATTCAATTATTAACAAGGTACTGAATAATTTGAAATGGCTGAACTAACATGTATGAAATATGAATGACATAACGTCTGTAAGTACAACTGTCTTGAATATTTGCTATCTGAACTTAAGTCCATTACTCATTTGTGGTAATAAAAGCAGGACCTACTGTATAGTATTTATTGAGAGAGAGAGGGAGTAAGGACACGCCCGTAGACCTCTGTTGAAAACAAAGAATATTTGCATAATATTCTATATCCAATAATTTATTACAGTTGATTTCAAATGTGTTTGCACGCGCTCACAGATAGCAACAAAAACAAGAAGAAGGCAGAAGTATCACTTGCCATCGGGCGACCAATAATTGCAAACACTATTATATCGTTCCAAAAATAGAATCCTCATAATGGCACACTTGATACATGAACCACATGATTGTGGCAAGATCAAAGAGTGTTGTAACTCTTTCTTTCATCAGATCTGGCCAGTACTAATGACTTTTGATGGCAAAGGGCTGGATTCAGAGTTGGCTCACATTACACAACATTTCTTTCATAAGCAATAACTGAATGCTAACACTAACTTGGGGAAAGGATAACACACATTGAAATCTGCTGAACAATCGATAAGTAAAAAGTGAACAAATGTATTTGAGAACAATCTGGGCAACTTGCAGACATACCTCTATGTCTACCTGTGTACATGTGTGCCTGTTAGGTGCTCAGTGGTGATGTTACGAAAGTCTGAGAGGTTCAACTTGACGTGATATTTGTAATAGGTGTACTTTCAGTGAAAATTGTTGATCTACAAGCTCACAACGCATGTAGATCGGCTCACAACGTCTTGCGACGCATTGTGAGCTTGTTAGTCTCGCGTGGCCAGACTGTTGCCTCCCACAATTTTCAAATGCTTCCAGTCATAAAGTCTGGAGCACGGAAGCTCTGTTGATGAGTATGGGGGAAAGCAGAAGCCCCGCCTCCCCCCCCCCCCACTTCCGTTTCGTCTTTACAGTTGCGCAAATGTATCCTAATATCATCTAAGCATATATAGCTTGCTGCTTAGCAGAAATGGAAATTAAAAAATAAAATATAAAGATATTTAAAAGTATATTTTCGTGAACGGAAATGATGAACAGATGCCAACTTCCTGGCTCGGAGTTCAGGAGGTGTAGTTCCAGACTCTATATAGCATTCAGAGATTGTGGAATAGTTGTCTGGCTATTTTTGTAAATTTAGAAAATAAATTCAAGTCTATCAGTTTTATAAATATTTAACCAATGAAAAGTATTAACTAGAGCTTGTGACTAAATAATAACGACATAATAACACACACATTTTTTTACACAACGGTTTTGGACAGATTTCCACCTGACAGCGACGATTTGCTATTAAAATAGCCACCAAACCCTTAATTGCATTTTTAAAAGACCTCACCGACAGCTTGATCAGCTCATCAAGCTGCAGATCTGTCAGCAAGTGGTATCAGTCCTGCAAGGGCAGCGAGGGTTTTTACAGTGCATCTTGGTAACTGGAATATGCCCTGCCAATGATGATCTGAAAGGCATGTTTCTGAACACGTTCAATCTGATCTGACTGAGCCCCGGGGCGGATATAACCGGTATATATGGTTGCCATGTTTGAGGTTGTCAGCCTGGACTTTCTCAACCCCCTCAGGAAATACAGTTTGGTGTTGGCTTTCTTGACCATGACAGCAAAAAGTAATGGCTCCATTGTAGGTCTGACTGTATCTGGACATCAAGCAGTTTTACAGTGTTACACAAGTGTAGCTGTTGGCCACACAGGAAAAAAGGAACGGGGAGGTGGATTTCTCCTGAATGTCACGGTGATGGTTTTGCACTCAGATGGATTTAGTACCATTTGACTGCTGAGGACCCAACGTTCGAGGGTGTCAAGGGCAGCCTGGGGAGAATGCAGTATGGAATCTGGAGTATACATGTACTGTGATGACCTTCATTAAATTATGTGCTCACTCTTGCCATTTTCTCTTGCCATTCCCAACTTCGGCCTATAAATAAAAAATAGGTATCTGTAATAAAAATGAGTCTTGAGTAATCTATATTATAAAATATGACACAGTTGACTTGATTTTAAAGTTCCAGGGAGGATTTTACTCCCTGTAAAATGCTGAGTGGGTATTTGAGTGTGTCTTTAACCTATTCGCACAAGTCAACCCCAGAGTAAAACATTTGTTGGAAGGATAGTTTAAAATTTTAAATTACCATTATTTTACAAATTGGGTTCTGACCATTGTGAAGTCTGCATATTTGCAATAGCCTGAAATATTAGAACATTGAGCCCTCATTTACAGTAACAACATTGGATATGGGTGGTATTGGTGGTACGTATGTGCAAGCTAACTCATTGGTTTTTTTATGTCTTGAGAGATTACATGTACAGTATGAACTGTGCATATGAAATAACAATGAAATCTGCACACCAGAAAGCTGCTCCCATCGTGGGTTTTTTCTTTATTGGTGGTAACGTTTCGAGCCGGGAGGCTCTTCCTCAGACCTTACGGCTCGAAACGTTACCACCAATAAAGAAAAAAAACACGATAGGAGCAGCATTCTGGTGTGCAGATTGTATTATGTTGAATGTTTGATCCAGCATCCAGCCCAGCCCAGGACAGGATGTGCCTTTTTGCGTGCCTTTTGACTTTACTTTGTGACACCTTTTTCGTGTGCATATGAACTGTGCATATGAACATTCTTTTGAAAACAGCAATTTATCCGGGTGTGTTCTGCCCTATCTGTGAGTGAGCAAACAGCCAGTAGAGGGCAAAAGAGAGACCTAATACTCAGACCCAAGACTTACCTCCCTGCCAGGCAGGCAGGCAGGCACGCACCATGCAGGCGCACACGCAGGCATGCACGGACACACACACGCGCGCACATGCACGCACGCGCACACGCACACACACACACACACACACACACACACACACACACACACACACACACACACACACACAAATGTACAATTAAACTGTTCAGTGAGATCAACTCCCTTTTTCATCATACTATTAGTCAGAGCCAATGGTAAATGTCCAACAGCACAACATCTTGCATAATGCACTTCACTGTTAAGTTACAGTAATGGACGAAAGAGTACATAAAGTCCTATCTTTTAATAGTCTACTACTCTGTGTATTTCCAGCACAAGGAAAGACAAATGGTGCCCAAATAAATAAAAGGAAAGAATAAATAAATAAATGCCATTCACAATAACAAAGGTAAAAGCAGGAATTGAAATTGAATAAACCATAACCATGTTTATAACATGTGTGGGTACTGCAGGGTAGGGTACTGCATCTCCATATTTCAACTTTAATGGTTTTTTACCTCGTAAATGAATGCCCTAGTCATACAAGAGAAACAAGGCCCAGAGAAACCTAGCGGTCCGGGGACCTAGGCTCCATTGCGAGTCCTGATCCCGACAACCTTTGCTGCGGGTCACTCCCCATCTCTCTCTCCTCTGTCTGTATACTGTATAATATCAATAAAGGCCGAAAAAGGACCTAAAATATCTGTTTAAAAAAAAGTGTTGCACAAAAGTAGTGAAAATTGTTTCAAGCTTACAACGCGTCGTGATTAAAATAGTGAAATCGCTGTCCACCCGACAGCAACGATATTATATGATATGATATGATATGATATGATGTGATGACTGCTTCCGTAGTTCCAGACCTGTGTCTACACTATAACAACAAGAATGACACAATCATATTATACCAACTTGAAAAGTACTATCATGACTCTTGCATCTTACTAAACATTAAGCCTTTCACATCTAAAGCTCACTAGTGGATTTATTCATGCACTCTTACAGGCACAAACAATCCAACATCTAACTGTAAACATAAACACAAATAACTTGCAACTACTAGGCTTCTAATAAAAACTGCGATGTTAAATAACATATTCAACTCCTTTGAACACTGTTTCAGAGACATACCAAATATCATTCTTAATAATCTGATACTTTTTATGTAATATAATGATGACCTGAGTGCCTCATTGCGGCTGCAGAGTTTCTAATGATCTAATAATTCAATTAGGCTATTGTATCAGACAGGCTGCTGACAACATAGTCAGATGGGGTAAACTGTGTTGTTTGGGCCATTCAGCAATCAAATATAACATGTTTAGATTAATGAACCAATTGATGCATATTTCCCTCTTTATGTAGCGCTGGCAGTTGTGATCCAGCATCCTATAGTATAGATACTAGATAGTAGTATAACATAGTATTACCATTACTATCATAATCATGATCCTAATCATTATTATTATTATTATTTGCATAAGTCACATTATTATTACTATTATCATTATTATTATTATTATTATTATTATTATTATTATTATTATTAGTAGTAGTAGTAGTTGTAGTATTAGTAGTAGTAGTAGTAGTAGTAGTAGTAGTAGTAGTAGTAGTAGTAGTAGTAGTAAATCATCAATATCTCAGTTGTCCGATTTAGCCATACAACTGATAAACTTAGGCCTATACAACGCATATTCACATTGTTAATAGAGTATATGAATACTCTCTGATAAATTCATTTGCATCATATTTTCAATCTACAATCTACTGTGTATGGGCATATTTGAGCCAATTAAGATTATGCTAGATATTGCTTAGTTGAGCAAATTTGCCTTCAAACAGCTTATATGATTGGATTTATTTGGTATGAATTTAGATTAATATTTTGATTTAAAAACCCTGAATGTGGGTGTATAATTTGTCAAATTGACAGGACATGAATTTTAATCAGGGCCCTGTTAGCCAGTCTCTTGCTGATAATTCAATTGAAACTGACAGTGCAAAATGTCTTTCCTTTTTTCTCCTTATTTCTTTTACTTTTGGAGCCCTGAGATGAGTCAGTGGAGAGAGAAATGTCAGGAAGACACAGAGAAGAGGATTTTTTCTTTCTTTTCTCGTTTCCTTCCTTTTTTTTAAACTCACCCCGAGTCGTCTGACAAGATGAAACCAGACTGGACTCTGAAACAACAAGGGCCCTGTTCAGGATCTGCTCTCTGACTCACCCTCTCTATGGCTTTAACAAGCCATCTGCGAGCGGGCCCTGTGTTTGTCCAAAGTGCTCTTTATCTCTCCTCACCCCCCGTCCCCCCCCGTCCCCACCATCTCCCACCTGCCTTAAAGACCATGGTGACATGCAGATGCAGGGAATAAAATAGAGAAATATACAGACATAATGAAGTGTACTACTGTACACAGCAAGCTTCATTTCCCTATCTGTCCCCTAAATACTGCACGTCTTGTATACATTCCCTCTCATCTTTGACAGACTCTCACTTTCTCTTTCTCTGCTCCACCTGCACATTCATGGCCATTGGGAAAAGAAAAGAAAAACAAAATCTTCTCCATTATTGACAATGAGAGGTCAGCCAACCTACAGCTATTATAATGTTTTCGTAATGCATAAAGCATGCAGGGCAAAATCGAAGATTTAGCGATATTTGTGAGATTGATTACAGCTTTTCCTTGTTAAAATAATCTTTGGCAATGCCTGACTTCCTATTGTTGCTAGCTTTCTTTTCATGGTTGTGAATGCCTTTCTGAGGGCTGCTGCTGTGTTGCTTTCTTTTAATGGTAGGAATTCCTCGCTGGATGTTGTGCTGGCTCTTTTGGCTCGTTCCTCTGTGGTAAAGCCAGCCACCCTTGTCAGATGCAGTCACTGCTCGTAATCTGCTAGGGGATTTACACTTCCATTTGGCTCGGACGGAAACATTATCACAGTTCGCATTCAGAGCTGGCCCGCACGGACCCGCCAATAATCCAGTAAACAACACTCTCAATCCCGCCTAATGCACAAAGATAAACAACGAGTGGTCGCAATGACACAGCGTGAGGTCAAGACAGACTTCGTTCCTCGATTAGTTGCTTCATTTCGTTATTGTTTTTCTTTCTTCCTTGCCGTGTAGATACAGTTGCAGACAAAGAGAGAGGAGCTGCCAAAAGCCCTCATTTTTGGAAGAGTGATTTCAGCTCTCTGTGCCAAAAAGCCTCTTCCCCAGAACTCATTATCTTGTCCTCTTTGTGGCGAGGAGCTAAAAGCCACATCTGTGAGCATTGTTTCATCTCCAGTTGGAGGTCGGTTTTCAGTTCGCTCACACGCAAGAGGACTGTGTGAGTGAACTCACACAGTCAAACCCCCCCCCCCCCCCTTATTACATTTATGCAAATCTATATGGGGCTAATTACAGGTCAGAAAAGGTTTTTGAAGTTTTCACATGCCACTGATAATAATGGACAGTTTGGAATATTGCGCTCTGAAATGTGTGCTTAACAGAGTGACAAATCTACCAGGTACTGTAGTTCCAATCAAGCAATCTCATTTGTAAACTAGATATTTAGAACATAATAAAATCAGCATGAGAGCACACCTAGCCGTGCTCAAATTTTCATTCATGGAGGTAGTAGCTAAATATGTCCATGGAATTGTTTTTTTCAGCAGATATCTTAGTCATAACAAGATCGAGCTAGTAAGGCAGTTTTGTTTTTATACAGTACAAGTCGAAAATGTGGCGTTATCAGCAATAGCTATTTTCTGATTTGACGTTGGGATGTCCAGTCCATATATTATGGGCATATCATAGGCCAATCTGCTATGACGTCGGGCTTGTCTAGTCCAGAAATGGGCATATCTGTGTGCCTGCCACAAACATATTGTATACTATATACTTTGTGTGGTACATGTGTGGTATTTATTCAGTTTGGGAAATCCCACGATCTCTAGAAAGCATTATATTAACTCAAGTTACGATAACGGTTCTAGTGCTGGTAGGTTCTTCAGATTTTTATTTGATCTATTATCCGATAATGAAACTTCATGCTATTCTTTACTGAATCCTCTTGACTGCTGTCTGCTGCTGACAGAGCGTCATCAACTCAGCCCAGGCAAAGTAGAAAGTAGACAACCATGTTGCACAAGCCTTTATCATATCAGGTGAGATTCAGTTTGTTTCTGTTTCGTCAGTTCAGGACATACAATAATGTTAATTCATGTTGATACTCATGGTGATATTACAGATAAGTCCACAATTTGCTTGTTTGCTCAAAAAAATATATGCGCTTTTATGTAATAATTCAACGCAGCGGTGCGCTGGTATAAGGCTGTTAAGGCTGTTGGTACACAAATAATTACTGTGGGGCCATCCGTCATCTTAATTAGGGTTTACAGTGGTCCTGTCCACAAATCAATACAGTGAGACATTTATATATTTGTTTTCATCTTTTCCTCCCTTTAACTTCCAGTGTGATGGGATTTTTCTTCACGATGAATGGAAATGCCTGGCTGGGAACATTCTCCCTGCACTTCACAGCTCATTTTCCCACATATCTCTGTACAGCATGGCTCTGCCTGTCACCAGAGTAATGAATAGCAGCAATGAATAGCAGGAGAAGTAAGATAAATAAAATAAAATATTGCTTTGTCACCAGCTTCGTTCAAAGTGCTTTAACTGGCACACACGTCTTCCCCTCCGTCAGCACGATATCTGGGAGTGAAGGGAGCAGCAAGGGCTGTATTATCAAGGTATTAATCATCAAGTTGGACGTTAAAGTATGCCATGGCTCCTCAATCTCTATTCAGCACAGCTAACCTTTTAGAAACTCTCTGGGCACTTCAACACTTATCTTAAAACCTTCTATTTATTTTATTATTGCTTTTCACCTGGCCCTAATTGCTTTTGAAGATGAAAAGTCCCCCCTCATGTATTAAACGAGATACATTTCTAGGAAAAGGTGCCTCGCTATGCCTCAAAATGATCCCTCGCCAGAGTGCAATAAATGTTGGCTTTATTAGCCAACATTTCCAGTTGAATGCCCAATGAGAGGCTATTTTGTCGATTTCACAAATCTTAGCATTTCTCAAGCCACATTATAAAAACCTATCCACAGTATATTCCTTTGTAACGTAGGTCGTAAGGCTTTATATTAGTACTATAGGTGAAAGTCATTTGCTAATGCACATGATGGTTATGCTACTCTCCCTTGTGTACATATAGACACAGGCTTTGAATAGTAGAGACACAGGGCCTGGTGGAATATAGGCTGTTACTATTTCTAATCCGACTTCCCACACAAATAAGTGGCAGACCGAAAGACTGGAGCTGGATAACTCTGCAAGCTCTTGCTTCTCATTTGTATTGGCTGTCCACATGTTGAACCCTGTTTGAGAGGAAAATGCTATGGAAATGTTGAGTTCTTTTAAAAAAAAATGTATTTATTGGAAGACTTATTAGTAGTTTGCAGCAGTATTCTATTTTATATTCTATTTTATTATGCTTAATTTGAAATGCAATAAAAACAAACACATTTGAGGCCAATAAACTGGAACTGTCAATGCTTTATTGGCAGATTAGGCAGTCTATTGTTATTTCATGCATTGGAGAACTTGGTATTTTTCAGCTGGGTTCTATTTTATTTATATGTTTGCGTACCATACCATTAAATCCCTACATCATTAGACCCGCAACCCCTCCAGAATCTGCATGTTCCCCTGTACTCTACACACAACAAAATGAACCTTAAAGTAATACTAGGTAACTTTTTCAACAAAACTAAAGTTAAATTGTATATCTTATGTGAGTGGCAAATGTTTCACAACACCCACTCCATGAATTTCACCCCCGAAAGCCTTTTATAAACTATTTTCTATGGAAACGGTGGCTAGGGTAGTCATTCCCGCGAAAATGACGTCATCCGGCCGGAAAACGGAAACGGAAATGCACCGGTTTCCTGTTTGGCCAGGAACTACTGCACCAGTTTCCTGTTTGGCCAGGAACTACCGCGCTAATAACAAAAAGGAATCTAAAGCTGTTTTTAAGAGATTGTAGGATTTGAAGATCGAAAAACAACAGCAAAAGAAAACACAGCTCACGGTAACTAAAGCTCCACTGGCTAAGAGAAACGATCCACAGATAGTATAAAACAATTAAAAGAACGCTTTTTGAAACGCTTCCGTCTTCCGGTGAAAACAAATGGAATTCTGGGTAACGCAGGAATAAACAAACGACCTGCAGTGACGGTAATGACCAGCAGAGGCTGCTAAAAATCGTTATTTGTGGACCTGCATTGTATTACTTTAAGTTTAAATCTGTTCATTCTCAGAGCTAAATGAGAATCCAAATGTTACACTGTGGGCCCTGTGTACACTGTTCTTGGCACTCTTTACATCTACACTTGCGCTCACCAGACTAAGGGATGTCCACACCAAGCACTTTAACAACAACTATATTGTTCACCACTGTTTTCATTATAGTTGTGGTGTGGACTCTGCCATCTAGCAGGGAAACCAGACAAATCTGCCAAAGCAAAAAAGAAAAGCCAGGCTATCTGACATCCACTTCAGTTAGTTTTTTCAAACAATATCTTTATAGTTATAGTGCTTGCTTCAATGTTTGGTGTGGATGGCCCATTACACTGCACTGCACCTTTACGATCAAAACATCACAGAAGATGATTATTGAAGGTTGTAATTGCAGAGTGCCTGTACATTTTTAACCTTTATTCCAGTGATGGATGTTGAACAAACACAGTTTGTGTTTCAGTGTGGTATATTGCAGTAAACCAGACAGGCTTGTGTAGCTGTCCTGCTCCTTTGATAGAAAGTTAACTTCCAGTGGTATGTTGTTGTTGTTTTCATTATGGGTTTGTTCAGCATGGTAATGAAACCCATTTTTGGTCAATGTCAGCATCCTACGAGCAAATAGTAATTTGGAGTGTCAAACATTTAGAGCCCTTATTGGCATGCAAGTAAACACGGTCATCCAGAATGCGAACAGTAGAATAAGCTTGAATTCAGTAAGCACAGCGATAGAAAAAGACAAACATAAAAAAAACTATTACATTTTTAAGTATACAGTATATATATATACAGTGAGAGAAAATGGGCTCCTAAAAGGCTAAAAATAAATTAAATAAGCTGCTGCAGACCAATGGCGGGGGCCAGTGCAGGTTTGCGCTAAGCTGCATTAAGCATTTACCAACTTCTAGAGGGTACCAGACACTGCAACACATTTGTAAAGTATGAAGTAACTACTGGGCAACACAAACCCATGAGAACAAACTGTGCATGAAGGTTAATAGATAAGCTAAATGAGTCACTTGGGCCTACATTTTGGTGAAAGTTGCAAAGTAGTAGCGTGTACTATCAGCTCCCAATACTTACTGCACGTCTAAGATAGCTGTAAATAGCTGTTCCACTCATATCGTTGCTGGGAAGAAACCTTCTATGAAACCTTCAATGTACGAAACCGTACCTTTCTTATCATTATTTTAAAGAAAATAGCCGATCTACAAGCTCACAGCACGTCGCTTTGTGAGCTGTGTAGATCTGCTATTTTCACTACTTTTGTATGATGATGTAGGACGTCAATTTGCAAAAAAGACAAAGCTGACATATGTTGATAGTTAGGTGTCTCCACTACAGCAATGATACGCTGTTGGTGGTGCCTGGGGTATCAAACTATTCTGTTCAAAGGCGGGCCGCTCTACTGACTGAGCTGTCCCGGCACACATCATACTAGCTACAGTTCAGTATATGGATTTAGAGAGAAGAAACAAAGAGAGAAGAAAGAGAGGGTTCAATATTTTATATTACATTTTCCGGTTCTTATAAATAATGATAATATAACGTATAAATAATTTGATTTTTTTTAAATAAATACTTTGAAGTCCTCATTGAAAAATGGCAAACGTATGCCATGCCAGACATAATTCTTTCTACATTTAAAATGGGGAGCGACTACATCAACTCTAAAGTTAGGGTTCTCTCAAGGCACTAGCTAGTGGGATCATCTCAAGTTCAGAGACTGCAAGCCTCCTTTGTGGTGCACTTTCATGCCCTCATCAAGCTCTGAATGCCTCGGCCATCTGTTAAAAATTCAACAAAAGCTCTGTTGTAGACAGGAGTTTTAATGATATCCACATATTTATTTTCTCTCAGTACTCAAGTCATGAGGGCTTGATGTGCCAACTGAGCTCCCCACATCCTGTCTTACTCAAGTTCTCTAATTAGACTTTAATGTCCCTGCTTAATCAGAATGTTTATCACTAGCAGTGGAAAAGGTGCAAGGAAACGGACAACCTCATTTGTGGAATGAGAGATAAAGAGGAAGAGTTTAGGGTTCTCTTTCTAATTACCCAATAAGGAACAAGCTGACAAGGATGAACATTCTGGGACAGGCTTACCTCATCTTTCAATATGATTTATTTGGTTGCATTATGACACAAAAACTCACTTTAATATTAATAATATAATATCACAATCCTCCCCTGTTGGCCAAGTCAACCAAATGTAAACGTGGTCTGCTGCTATCAGTGGTGGAAAAAGTACTTGTTACTTAAGTAAAAGTATCAATACCGCAATGTAGAAATACTCTGTTACAAGTAAAAGTATTGGTATTAAAATGTACTTAAAGTACCAAAAGTAGAAAGCACTCATTATGCAAAAGGTCCCATTTCACAAGTTTTAAAATGTTTAGAAATCATTTGAAAATAGCAGATCTACAAGCTCACAATGCGTATTGTATTGTGAGCTTGTAGATCTGCTATTTTCAAATGGCCGAAATCTATATAGGCTTGAAGTTGCTAATGTACGTTTTGTAATAATAATCCAAATCTGCAAAGTAACTAGTAACTACTTTCCACCACTGCTACCTACACCTATTTCAGCAGTTGAGTCACCCACCAAAACATTGTCACTTCCAGGGAGTGTGCATAACTCTGACATAAGCTCAGTTCAGTGAAGCCCGTCTCCATGCTGGGGGGGAATCGGAGGTTGAGGGATGCCAGCTAGCCTCCGATACTCAAAATACTGTTACTTGTACAAGGACACGTGGGCACGGGTTGAAACCATGAAACTCCTTCCTGCAGGCTAGAAGAAATTTTAATCTAATTAAAACCGGTCTGAGAAAGACAAGTTGAAAGATAAGGGTGATACAGGGGAGTATAGGCCTGCGTGGCACCACCAAAATGCAGCTTCCCCCGCAGCAGGACTATAGCTAGTTATTCATTCCCACAATGTGTCTGCGGTGTGGTCAGGAGCAGCAACACGCCAAGTGACAGTATTAAAGAGGAGCTTAGTTTGACAGCTGCGGACCGCCACAGATTGACAATGCAATTAATCACGACGGCGACACAAGTCATGGGAATGGGTGGGGGGGGACAATCCATCTCTGTTGAGTTTTCCTTTTTCGTGACAGGCCAGAATAGAGGAGGCAAAGACAAAAGATACACAGTCTACAAAGTACTGTATACTCTGGGCCTTCCAGGCAGATCCGCACACACTGTTTGAGTGTGTTTGGTTTCTGTCATCACGAAATGCTCTGGGCATTGAATTCTGGTCCAGTTTTACACTGACAGTTCCATTAACACTCTGGGTTTTTACTATTAACCTAAAACAATCCTCAAGATATGAGACGTCTCAGTGAAATAGACCTGGATGATTAGGTTGTGGCCATGCCTGAGCAGTGAGGTGACGGATGGAAGCATAATAGGCAAAATCAATGTTTCCGCAAGTCGCAGTCCAACTTGTTTACACAGAAGGCCACTTGTCTGCTAGAGCAGTGCTTCCGAACCTGTGGGCTGGGGCCCACTGGTGAGCAGCGAGGGTATTGCAAGTGGGCCTTCAAATCAATAGCAAAATACTACGATTTTAATGATAACATTGTGGTATTTTTTTATCTAAACCTTGAAAAATGCGTTATCACTGTGATGCAGATGATGCATCTCTTTCTGACCTGGCAGCAGAAGTCCCGGGAGCTATCTTAACAAGGTTACTTTCTAATATCCACATAGTTGTGCTTTTAATTGATGCATCTAATACCTAAATATACAGTATAGCGTTGTTTTAAGTGTGCCTACTCTAAGCCCAAATGATGCATTTTCACTGCAGTACATCAAGGCTTGCTGAATGCACAGCACTCACTCTGTACAGTACAGTACATGCTGGTGGTGATAGTAGTAGTCATGGAACGGGTGATGATGGAGCTGGATGTCTAAGCAGGCATAGGGTATATAAGGTCCTCCATTTTCCTTGGAAGCCTCACTCAACTAATGCTGCAGTCATCACTTTCCCCCCCATATTGCCATGTTTTTTTCATTTGAGTTATTCATGCCCGATGAGTCAAGCAGCTCAGAGATGAGTCTTAAAGTTTGCCACAGATTTTTATTTGTTTCAAGTAAAAGCCCCATTCTGCCAATAGAGAGGTTTATGTAGAGGTGATGTTAAGATCCCCATGCCTTCTACCATAACAATGCCTCTATAAACCAAGCAACGGATGCTACAAAACATTGCTGCGCAGAGGAGAAGTAGGTTGTTCATTGCCCGTGATCTGACAGCACATGAGACAATTCAACTGCCACTATAGTGCCATATGCGTAAGGGGCCATGACCACAGGAAGCCTTTTATGAACAGAGGAGCGCTTTGTATATCATGACCAGAGCGTTCGCACGCAGCGTTTATTGACGCCTGCAATGTTCGAACCAGTCAGCTGTTGCTGTGCTCGGCGGTTGCATCATCTGCATGATTAGCACAAAAAGTCTAGCTGAAACAATGGTAAACATGGACTCCTCATGGTTGTGGAAACTAACAATTTAAAGTCAGGTCATAAATTGTTGGGTTGTGAGACCCAGCTAGGAAGATCAAACGTATTGATGCAGCTCCTCTCCGAAAGTTAACTATTTTTAGCTTGAAGTGCCCAGGGCGCTCCACTAAAAAATGCTGGATGCAGAACCTGTCTTTACTATGGAAATGACTGGCAGACAAGTGCTGGTAGCTCAAAAAAATGTTTTATGTGGACACAGCCCCAAATACAGTTCAGTTCTGGGCACTGTGGCTGACCTTGGAAGAGAATACTGCAATGGGATGTGGAGAAGTGATCCGAGTATTTTATCCAAATAATAGTTTGCAATTTACAACTATGCATGACAGAAGGCCTAATTTGAAATAATGATTATAATAATAATACGTCTTTTTCAACAAACAATCCATTAGACAAAAAAAGAAAGGAAAAAAGATGGGTAAACTAAGCGAGCTTCGACTGTTGCATTAAGTAACAGTTCAGCCCAACAAATAATAGGCAACCACCACTGTGTGATGCATATACAGACCTTCACAGCACATGAGAGACAGTCAAGGAAGTGAACATCCTAATGGCCTGTCCTGTCATCATGTCACAATCAGAAATTATAGCTCTAATAAATACAGCACTTTATCTCAGGGTCTTGTGCCACTGCAGGAATAAGAAGGTCAGTGTAAACCAGTGGTTCTCAACCCTTTCTGGACCAGGGCCCACTTGAATATACTGGAATTCACCCACCGTTGAGCCGCGTGCATTTTCAGAGCATGTTTATTTTAGTGATCAATCAATCAATCGATTGTGTGCAATGGAACCAGCGTCGTATACTTCGTTCAAGGTTTATTGGTATCACTTTTTAATATGAATGTTACATGATTCAAATCTTAGTGTTTTGCCAATCACTTGGGGGCCCATTGCTGTTCATGAGAGACCAGAGATACCATAATAGGAAGACAAAACAAAAACAGCAACACTAAGCACATGGCACCTAGCCTGGCTGAATTAGAGGGAAAGATTGCTTCTGTCATGCTGTGCACAGTGCCTTTGAAGAAGCCTTCCTTCACATGTGCATAATGCATCTAAGGCTAAGCTGCACCAGTACTCCAACACTATCTTGAATGTAATATTGTAGACCCAAGTATGTTATCATCCAGTGAGTTACCAGACCACTTTTGTAACTCCTACTACTGAAGAGGGAATGAACACGCATGAACAAGCATGCAATACAACATAGCACGTTTACACGGTCTACATCTGCCAGGCTACAGTACGTGCAGGTAATACAAATGGACAAAGTAAAATGTAAATGCATCAGTTTCTCAAACAAATCGATTTAATCGATTATGAAAAATAATCTAATACTGTTGCACAATGAAGTATAAAATAGGGCTTAAGTGGTTAATGAGACTAATCAATTTAGTCGATAAAAACAAAAGTTGATATATACAGGTAGAAACATGAAGCAAATGATGAAAAACCTGCTTCTCAATTATTTCATTAATCAAAAATGTTATTGATAAAATAAGCTCTAACAAATTATCGTTAATTGCAGCCCTAAAGCTATGTAAGGCCGTGGAGGGTCAGACACAACAGGTGATAATTCCTGTGTCTGTGGTAATAATAAGTAAGCTTCTGTGCGCAGCAATGGGGGATGATCACAATCCCTTCAAACTTCCTTTATTCTGACACACCTCAGTTTGCTGCTGGATGGACTGTATGCATGTGACATTAATTATGACAAAAGCGTATATACTGTAGGTTGTGGAATAATGAATGAAATATAGTGGATGAATTCCAAATAAAAAATGTTATGACATACAGTACACACTTCTACTCCTAAAAATGACAAAATATGTGTTTTGAAAGCCATTCAATCCTTTCTTAAATATAATCCTCCAAATAGTTAAAACCTAATTACCATGGTGCAAGTCCGCTGAACACCAGTAAAAATGCCTCAATTTAGCTATTTAAATCATGACAGACAAAACAGTGACAAGCCATAGGCTATAAAACATTGACGCAGTGCATCAAGCCTAAATCCAGTGATGACATTAAATCAGCCTGATGAAACTTTAATAGTACCCATTTCACCAAGAAAGCCTTCCTCCAGCATTTGGCTTTTGAAACCTGCCCTCTGCGAGTACGAGAACAACAATGATCATATTCATTGGCTTGGTAATCAGCGTATGACTTCATTACAGGTTCCATGGCCACTATCAGTCAGAACATCCCAACGGCAGTCAATTAATGGGCCTTTCTCAAGTTACACAGTGACCTTATCCAAGCTGACAAATGGCCAATTTCCTCACACCCCTCAAGCAGCAAGCATGTTTTGCATTTCTTATTTACTGCCTATTTTGCAAATGCCACATTTGCTCCTGCTCCCACGGTGACTTTTTTCTCTAGCTTTTATATTTTCTAGATTGAACCTGTCACCTGGAAAGTATTGTTCATATGGATTTCACTCCTGATTATGTCCCATTAAAAAGAATGAATGTGCACATACAGTATACAGTATCCATCTCCTGTCCCATGTGTGCCTGCAGGTGCGTTGTGGAAAAGAAAGTAATTTCATGTCATCTTGTTTCATCTTTAAAACCATATTTTCCTTATCACAAAAAAGGGAAGTCATTTAACTTGTCTCAGATGCAATACAGTGGAGTAAAATGCCCTCTGTCTATATATAATATTGCTAGCTATTTCAAGAACATTCTTGAAATAAATTAAACTGTATTGGAAACAATTTTTCCACATATTTGTATGTTATCTTATTTTTATCCACACTGTTGAGGAAGCTCATAGTGCAAGAATGTAATTGCCTGCAATGTTGGTACCAGCTGTATTGTACATACAGTATGTGCATGTGACAATAAAACGCTTTGAACCTGTGAACCAGGAATCTTCCCATTCCATCATCACACTGAATATTAAATGGCGTGCTACTTCTAGATGGCTTGCAAAAATTGTCATTTTTATCTGAAGGGAAATCCCACTATGATCTATAATCTGTAATTATCTCATCTACACCAGCTACAGTGAGGGGACATATGAATGACACTATGAGGGGAAATACCACATTAGGATAGGCCACTATATTGCTTGCTATGTTTGCACCTGCACCATAGAATCCAGTACAAAGTAAAATGTAACAGTAAATTCTTACACTCTCAGAGTTAAATGAACACTCAGGATTTTACTGTATATTGTATGGTTGATAATGTGCTATCATCCTGAACTTTGTCCTGTCATGTCCAATTGCCGACAGCATCATCTAATTAGCTATGACAGAAACTGTGGATCAATGATGCACTTCCTTGCACCCTGAAATCTAGTACCCTCTGCTTCAATGGCCAATCTTTCAACTAATTGATATTGAAGTGATTTTGCGGCTCCAAACCCTAGTTTCATGTTTTTTTTAAATTATGTAATTATAAATAATGAGATATCCAGAATTAAATCAACAGGGGTGCCATAAAAGAAATCCATTAGCCCTAAATCACACAAAATGGATCTGTGTCCATTTTGCACAAAATATGTCTCAGTATTCAAAAACTGTTGCAGTCTGCGGCCAACGATGTCAATCTACACTTGAGAGAGAGAGAGAGACCAAAACTAGCATTAGTCAGAGGCCAAATCACTTACATGCAATACTTTTTTGCTGTCTTAAGTCCTAGATACTTCGTCTATGACAAATAGCAGAAATAGCTGATCTATAAGCTCAATGTGTAGCATTGAGCTTATAGTTTTTAATTTAGTTATCCTTTGCGTTGAGAGTCGGTAGATCGGCTATTTTCGCTATTCTCAATAACATTCCTCTGGCTTCCTAGATCCTACTGCTTACTTCTTAATTTAAATTGGAGACAGGAGGGATGGGAAGCACAATAGGGTGGATTCAGTCCATAGGGTTCCAATTTCAAATGTATGTACACTGTAGTATGTTGCTACCACTGAAATCAATCAATATTGCTATGGTTCTGTGATATGAGTCAGAAATAAGTGTAGTGTTGTCGTAGGAATAAACACAAAAGCACCCTGGAGGAAGTGGACTAAGAAAGGGGACTAGCCAAACCGATTTCTTGTTTCTACACAAAAAAGGAGGTGGTGCCCCCAGAGGCAAAAGCAAAGGGAAAACCTTTATTTTTTTTAACGAAATGGGTTCCCAGATTGGTCTTTACTTAACAAGATTTGACTCTCGACAATACAGTACGCCTACCTGCGTAATTTCAAAGACAGCCAGACTAGCAGGCACACAAAGGGAAGTAGAGATAATTTAGTGAGCCTTTGTGTTTCCCACACTGCACTGTAGTTCAATTCTCCCTTTCATAATATGTCCACATTCGACATTCCACAAACAGAGGGGAAGGTGTTCGGCAACATTTTAGCAGCAAGAGTCAAACACTTTCCACCGAGTCTCACAATAATTAATGTCCATGTATGCCTGAGAAGCTGATGCATTTGACCATATTTAGAGGGTGGCCATTTTGCTCTTAAATTATAGTTGTATTAATACGGCCACTGCAAGCAGTCCGTATCTGCCAACAACACAACTGCAAATCTGGCATGTCTCCTAAGTACATGGACTCACATTTATGAGATACAGTATTTTAAATGTGCCTCCAGGGGCAAATTTCTGAGTCTTAGGATAGTGGGTCTCTGCCTACTAATTTAAAAAGTTTGTTTTAATGGCAATATTCTCTCTAAGGGTAAAAACATTTACATTTAGAAACTTTGGGGGATTTCTTGTCAAGAGAATGCATTTGCTGCTGAGCATTGAAGCAGTTCAACCAAGTTATATAATGAAACCTCTGTCCGTCACACTCTCTGTCCCGCATGGTTCTCCTCAGCAGGTTGAGCAATTGGTCTGAACGTGCACACAGGCATTGACCATTAGCATATGAAGACCGTGGGGAAGCCTGTTTTTCACTTTCCCAAAATGTAAGCAGTTTTTGTGTACGCCGGAGATTCAGAGTTCAGCTATGGGATCTGTCGTCATGGTTACAGCCTTGCAGGCTATGGGAGCTCTAGGGGCTGGCGCCTGGCTACAGCAACTTCGCACACACACACACACACACACACACACACACACACACACACACACACACAGCACACGCAAACACACACACACGTTTTATGAGCGGGAGGAAGCTTTGGAATTGGATGTCATCTCCATAGCACAAGTACGCACATTGACACGTGCACTGTTCGAATCCACATTGTGTTAGCTCTTGGTGCAAATAGTGCTAGCGTGTAGATTGTTTACTCATTGATGCAATGGAGCAGAGCGTTGCAGAGCGCTGCTGCTCAGACATTCCAGCGCTTTATGTGCGATCTCACCACGGGTCAGAACGTACATTATTTCAAGTATTTTCAAGTTGAGAAACGACGCGAGCCGGCTGCGGAGAAACACTTCTCTCTCTCTGTCAATGACAACGAACTTGGAGCTGCACCGTGTGCGTGTGTGTGTGTGTGTGTGTGTGTGTGTGTGTGTGTTCCTGACCAATAAAGCCCCAGTGGTGGCCTACCATGCGTTTTTAAGGCTACTTTCACCTGAGTGCTCACATCCCTGGGTATGGACTAGTACTCATAATGCACAATCCTACCTTTTAAAGACATTTTAAGTATAGTATATTGTATATAGTATAATGGTATATTGTATATTGTGCCATGCTGTTGCAATGCAATTGCGGTTAACATGAAACGATAGGTTCAACAGCGCTCCGTGATGACACTCTATGGTAGGTACAGTTATGACGAGTCTTCATATTGTCCATTATGCACCCTCTCAGCAGAAACACTACATGGAGTACTATACTAAGGACAATCCAGTTATCATGTAAATGACGCAATTACTGTATACTATACATTAAATATTCAAGTAAAATATCCCTTCTCCATAAACATAACCACTGTAACTACAGTACTACAGGGTGGGGGCTGTGTGGAACTAAATATAGCAGATGATGAGTGTGCTGTATGATTTTTATGGTAGAGTAAACCATAATCACCACAACCAACAACTGATAATAGCCTGGGCCCTGGAGGTGCTCCCTTCCATCTCCTGGGGGTAATGGTCCTCTTACAGGGATGCTGAACTTGCTGTGTGTGCTTATGCTGCACTGCTTAGTCTTTTACCACCGACCTCGGCACGGACCAATGGGTCGAGCTCACCTTCATTCAGGCGTTAAAATGCGGTCCACTCCCTCACCGTATCCCATCACTCGCAGCCATTTTGACTCCCGATTGAACTCATAAAATGTTGGCTTATGAGACGCCTGCATCATATTTTTACTGATAAATGGCTTGAGGAATAACTGCCGCCGTATAGTGTGTAGGAAGATCTGCCATGTAAAATAGGGTACTGTAGAATACAGAGGCTGTCCTCATCTGTTTTTAAGTGTTTATTTACCCATGGAATACAGTAGGCAATAGAGTGGCTTGGTAGTTAGAGAGAGCATTCCATTAATGCTGTGTCCTTGAGCAAAGCACTAAACCCCAACCTGACCGGCGTTACTAACGGCTGATCTATACGTCTGTGGCGAGATGCATACTTTACATCTACAAGTGTCTGCAAGTACAGTACAAAAAATACATGTGTGTAATATGCAGTACTGGCAGGATGTGCCACTCTCTCTCTCTCTCACACACACACACACACACACACACACACACACACACACACACACACACACACACACACACACACACACACACACACACACACACACACACACACACACACACACACACACACACACACACACACACACACACACACACACACACACAGGCTACAGTTCCACAGGTGTAAAGGTCGTTAAATGCCTTCTGTGTTTGTGTGTTTGCCACAGGATATGTAAGTCACTGCGACTGGTGCGTCCCACTCTGCTCAGGACCTGCCTCTCTCTGAATCACCTTATTCCAAGTGCTGCAAGCTCGTTAGGTACAATATCGTTCCTATCACTCTAATTTTCAACATCACACAGGCTCATTTGTTTCATTTCCTAAGGTTGCCCCGTTGGCCACTTGCCCATCAGCATTTTCAGCCAGCCAATGTTTTATTCAGGAGGACCAGGCACTGTTACACAACACTTACAGCACGTGTCTCTCTCTCTCTCCTGCAGAAGGAAAACTACACATGGGACAACCTTCTAGCCAGTATACTTTGGGCCAGTCAGTTAATCCGATGGGTTGGGGTAGCCAATCAGAGACTTATACTGGTTTAGCGGCTCAAACGTGACGCTTCGCCAATCCGTGAAGCCGGCGGTTTGGGTTGGCCATTCAGGGAAGCCGACACAATCTCCCGAGCACATGGAGACTCTCTGCCTCTTTCTCAGGCCCGCGGGCCGACAGATACAGATTTTCGTGATTTTTCGGTGCTCGGAAAACGTTTAACCGTTAATTCATCCAAATTGCACAAGCTGAGTTTGCGACCACTGTCCGAGTTATGCCCAGGACAAATTTTGTCTGACAGACACACACACCGACAGTATATACTTTGTTGACCGAGGCACCCTATAGATCTATACTTGGTGCCCTCCTTTTTCCCCTCTACACCAAATCGCCAATCTACAGGCTCAGGGCTTATAGATCTAGGGCCCTATTCACGGGGGAATTTGAACAAACCACTAATTAGGGATTTCGGACTAGGCAAGAGGTGTTTCCCCGCAAAATTCGGTATTCTATGGCACCCCCCTCACCCGCCAAACACCTGAGCTACCCGTTACATTATGCATAGGTGTGGTTTGGGCGTTACAATGATAAAACCAATCACCGTGCCAGAAGCCATTGCCTTTAAGAGAAGACTGCGCTAGCCGTCATCCCGATCCAATATATGCTCTAGCCTATCTACCTGTCTGCACTGTTGCCTGGTCTGATTATTATAAGCCACATTGGGCTTGTTTTCCTTCTTCTTTTTTTTTTATCCAAATACATTTTTATATTAATTTGTAGCCTATTGTGTTCACAATAAGCTTGTCATATTAGTCAGATCCGGAATAGTATATGAAAGCCATTTAAAATATGTATACTATTGGTACACACTGGCTGCTCCCAAATAATTAATTACATCATGTTGCGACAACGCTCCTACGTGGTACACAGACAAACAGTAGCACATGGGTATAATAAATTGGACAGTTTTAGGAAAGGTCTATAGCCTATGTACTCACGTTGGCTGTTATCGTTCTATTTCCACCGTTCTAATGGATTCCAGGGGTGTGTAAACATCTCTGAAGTTGCTCCATAGTTTCCTCTGAAGTGACGCAGTTAAAGTTAACTTACATCCATATTGTCCCCGTTATCTTTCATCATCCACCTTTGTTCAGTAATCCCGAACAGAGCTAAACTTTAAGTTTACATCAATCAAAGCCTCTCAAACCCAGACACATTGCTGCGATGCGTATGTGCGTCGCCTACCCAAAATAACAGACATACAAGCTATCAACGGCGCTGCGTCATGTCGTGTCGACAGTTACAGATCTGTTATTTTGGACAGCATACGATGAGGCGCGCGCGCGCCACGGAGTAGCCTATCACTAAACCAAAAACATTACATTACGTGGTCAACAACATAGCCTACTAGACATGTAACTTGCTTGGAGCTTTTAATGCAGTGGTTCTCAACCTGTGGGTCGAGACCACAATGGAGCACCCAACGCCTGGCGAGCTTGTAGATCTGCTATTTTCACAATATTTATCTGTGGAACCGAGTCAAACAAAATGGGGGGGTCCCCAGTTCAAATATGGTTATTTTGGGGGGTCATGAACGTAGCGTTTACGCGGGGAATATAATAATAATATAGCAGGCTAATATATATAATATAGGCTATAATATAATATTCACCCGCACGTCCCGCAGCCTGGGTTTAATGAGACAGCAGCCAAAATGAAAATCACACTATGATCCGATCATCTTATAAAAAATGTAAGTGCTTAAGATTTTAGCCCAAACCCAACGGGACCCGACCCGGCCCGTCGGCACCGGCTGAGCTGGGTCTACGTTTTTTTTTACATCCAAATAAATTCACATATTAATTAATTTGTAGCGTAGGCTATTGTGTTCACAATAAGCAACTTGTCATATTAGTCAGATCCCCAAGAGTATATGAAAGCCATTTAAAATAGTTATATATTCCTACACAGCTGATGCCAAATAATTAATCAACAGGGCAGCGCAACGCTAAAGTAGCCTAGGTCAAATCAATCACTGTCTTGTCATGACGCAGCAGTAGAGAGCTCCCTTTAAAGTTTAAACCATAACATGACATAAATAATGGATCTTCAGAACTTTCTTCATGTCTTTTTCACCTCAAAGTAAATGTTGGATTACTTCTTCAAATGAAAGCACAGGCAGCGGCCAGAAGGTAACATTGTGATTTCTCCATTGCAAAAATGATTACGGTTATTCTATGAAACATATATTTCATAGAATAACCATAATCATTTTTAAAATGGTTATGGGGAAGTGTATATATTTATATAGCCCTATTTGCTCCAAGCTGTTTTTTAAATAAAATATAGACTGTTAGGGTAGAATGACTCCTGTTCTTAACGAATTACCAAGATTTAATGAGAAATAAGGCTTCTTTAGAAAAATGACTGACGGGCTGGGCTGGGTCTAATTTGTCAATTATTAGTCGAGCCAGGCTGAAATATTTAGGGGATATGAAAGCTCTAGTTAGTAGTTTGAAGTGCTCATGTGGCTAGTTGCTTCTTTTTGTTTTCATAGACCTGCGGACTGCGGTTGCTTATTTCTCTCCAAGGCTGGCAACATGGCTCATGGTCCAACGCACAAAGCCATTGTAGTGTCTGTGTGCACTTGACGGGTGATTTTATAAACCAGCGGGTGCTTTTAGAATCCACTATCCCCCCTCCCCAAGCCGTACCCATGTGTGGGTTGAGAATTTCAATGTGGGGGATATAGCAGCAACACGCCCACGGGCACACCTCCACGCGCAAATAACGGCGTCGGCATAATGGTGACGGGTAGAGCAGGTGCTAGAATAACCTATTGGGGCGGCGCAGGTCCATTATCCCGATTTAACGGGGAATTTTTGGCCTGAGAATGGGGCCCCTACTGTTTTAGCCAAACGCCTATTTATGCTGAAAGTTCGCCTTATGACATGCCCAGAATATTGATGCTAGGGTTCAAGTGGTTAACTTGTATTACCGTCTCTCCTTAATGCTACCGGTATATCCATCTACCTTTGCCATTAGAATGAAGGGGAGAGGGGAGAGATCTGCTCTCCCATCTCTCTGGCTCAGTAAACCACCACCCTCTGCCGTTGCTTCATTTCCTTGTTGACCTTGTCCACTACCCTAGCAATGTGAACTGAAATTCCCCTTCTCTCCCTAACCTTAGCAGTACATATCCAGTAGCCTCACTATTGATCTTTATCCCTCACTCCCACTCAACTGCATGTGTGCTAACATATTCCATGAAATATTTATTGACCCTGCATTTCGCTGTTCCCTCTCACCAACCCAGGCCTTATCCTTGCCAGTCACACCTGCTGAATCAGGCTTTTTCTTTTTTCTTTTCCATGAAGTGTGGATTTAGCCTCCGGTTGGCCATGCATGATACATAATATTGAGTCTCTGTGCTGCTTCGCTGCACATTAAAGGGCTGTAGAGAAAGGACCATAAACACAGCCTTCTGTAACGTGCGGTCGACAATGTCATCATGGGTATCATTAACTCCATCCTCATCCTCAGTCCCTCATCATTACTTACTGCTGCTCCCACCGAGACTGCATAGAGATGCAGTATGTCTGAATGGTACTGTGGCACCATATCGTCACTGCCGGCCAGAGAAGTTCCATATTTCATCTTTTCATATATTTTTTTCATTAATTAATGCTCTATAACGCCCTATTTTTCACATGAAAGTGTCGCTCAAAAGTAGCAGAAATAGACAATCTATTTTTTAAACCTTTATCTTGCCTAACATGACGTGCCCAAAATAGGGATGCCAGGTTGAAAGTGATTAAGTCTGTCTGTGGGTTTTATAAATATTTAAACGATGGAAAGTATTAACAAGAGCTTGTGACTAAATAATAACTGCAATGGATCCAGTGGAACACAGGTTATTATTTTCTATTTCCTGAAAAGTAACGATTTTAGACATACAAGGTCTCCAAGCAGCGATATGTTTGTGCGTGAGAAGAAGAGTGTTTGTGTGCATATAATAATATATGTATAAGTGTGTGCGTGTGCGTGTGCGTGTGTGTGTGTGTGTGTGTGTGTGTGTGTGTGTGTGTGTGTGTGTGTGGTGTGTGTCTGTGTTAAAGTCAGTGGGTGTCCGCATCACATTGTGTGCCTGGGCAAGTGTGTATGCATGTGAGTGAGGAGAATGACTCAGTGTTCGTTACGCACATGAACTGAGACAGGAGAGAGAGAGAGAGAGAGAGAGAGAGAGAGAGAGAGAGAGAGAGAGAGAGAGAGAGAGAGAGAGAGAGAGAGACTTAAAGACCAACATACTATATAGATTGACTATATACATTTCAGGCATTTATGCTGTCAATACTCTCTCTTTATCTGGCTTCTTCTCTCCTTCTCCTAACCCAAACACATAAACACCGGACAGCCCAAGCCCAACACCCAGCACAGAGATCCATATAGGCCTACACACAGATCACGGCATCCATAAATAATAGAGAAGATATAAATTAAACATGGAAGCCGAGTTTGTGATAGCATGCTCACAGTTGGCCAGTTAAGATCCCCCCCCCCTCTCCAAGACTTAATTAGAAGCCTTGCATTTCCTGTGCTGAATACAACAAACAAACACAAGGAGGAAGGAAGCCGCAGGGAGTGTAGCCCTCAGTTACCCAACATGCACTGTTTTATTGTCATTCTGCAGGAGCTGTGTGTGTGTGTGTGTGTGTGTGTGTGTGTGTGTGTGTGTGTGTGTGTGTGTGTGTGTGTGTGTGTGTGTGTGTGTGTGTGTGTGTGTGTGTGTGTGTGTGTGTGTGTGTGTGTGTGTGTGTGTGTGTGTGTGTGTGTGTGTGTGTGTGTGTGTGTGTGCAGCATGACTAAAGTTTCCCAGGTGGAAATATGTAATCAATCAGTTTTTGTTTATGCATTCTCACCTCTGCAGTTGTCTGCTGAGGTTAAGCACAATTTCCCCCACAGTCTCCCTTTCCTTCAAAAATGTTCTTGAAGGAAAAGCTTGTAGATCGGCTAATTTGTAACATTTTCGAGTAGATCTTAAGTGGTTAAAGGACCGTATGCTGCTGTCATAACAAGCCATTGTCTATTCACACCTTCGGCCATAATATCACACATAAACAAAGACCATTTTCTTTTCTTTGGCTTCTGCGTTTGTTCCCATTTTCCAGATAGTAATTAAAACTTTACAGAACAAAAAAAAAAAAACATTATGCAGTTATTAAGTCATGCACCATTGAATTTTCTTTCATAAATAAATCTTTAAAATAATAAAAATCTATCTTTGCTTCAGGGAATATTTTCAGACAAACTTTCAGATCAATCCATGCAAATCAATTAAAATGCAACCATAACAAACTGACAAATAAATAATGAGTAGATGGATTGGATTATCCATCTCAAGTGACTTTTTCATCTCTGAAAGTAGTTTTTCTTACAACAATGTTTGGGGAAAAAATGTGCTTTGGGATGTTGTTGGCAGCAATGTCAAGTACACACAGAAACATATTGGGTCCCAAGCTAAATCAGTTTAATAACTTTAACCATAGAGCCTATATAGTGGCTATTTGAAAATAGCCGATAAACAAGCTCACAATGCATCACGGTGCGACGCTTTCAATAGTTGTGAGCTTCTCTATCTGCCATTTTGGAAATAATCGTGAAAAAAGTGTGAGAGCCACTGATCTAGTAGCTAATGTTACTGCCATACATGCAGTGAACTGTATACGTGTGAAACAGCAATAACACCTTGTGTTTTATGTGTGTATTTTACAATTGTAATTGTGAAGCTTGGCAAATTAATTCAAACTTCTTATTTGGTTAGCTTTTGCACCTTGCCCTCATCTCCTCAGCATTGCACAAGGATTAATAACCAGAACAATGTACAACCATCTCCCCATCCATCAGGTTCACAGAGGCACAACAAAATCACAGGCCATTCATTACTATTTGGCCAATGAACAACAAAAGATGTAAGAATAGCATGAAATCATATTTTTTTCCCCACCAAAAATAATTCTAATCAATCGTGATCAATAATCGTGATAACAATACTCAGCTAAATAATCCAGATGATCATTTTAGTCATAATGGTGCAGGCCCTACAGGTAGTTTAAATTGAATTCGAATCTGAATAAATCAGAATTATGAAGGACAAACACCACCCCAGTGATGGACTGTTTGTGATGATACTAAATGGAAAGCACAGGACGTGATGTTTCCCCCCTGCAGCTCTGAGCCCTGCACGAGGACATGGTAAAAACAAAAGAACAAAAAAATAATCCTGAGTATAGCTGCTCAAAATGCTACTACTA
This sequence comes from Gymnoscopelus braueri, assembly GCF_963280865.1. Lineage (NCBI taxonomy): Eukaryota > Metazoa > Chordata > Actinopteri > Myctophiformes > Myctophidae > Gymnoscopelus > Gymnoscopelus braueri. The sequence goes on from NC_137622.1 coordinate 26,152,447, forward strand.
TCGTGATGTATTGAATTGTTTTAGCACAGTCTTTGCGGAACATTTGGCTGCTAGTACCTGTGAATAAGTGACAAATGAATGCCTCTTGATTCTTAAAAGAGAAGGAATTTGTCTCAGTGAGATTGGTGCATGACACGGAATATTAGTTTTTCTTTCCTTGCTTATACATTCTAAAAGGCTATAAACAAAACATAAAAATCATACAAAACACTACAATGTGTGTCAAGTTATCTCATTTTGTAATCACCAGACTGACATTTGAGAGCCCTGCACCTGCATCTCTGTGACAGACCTGAATGAAGCCCATCTGGTCTAAGTAGGGCACGGGGAATGACAGGCATCACATCCACATATTAATGTGTCCTCTCAGAGACAGAGGAGGGATGGGAGGCGGGGTGAGAGGTGGGGAGGGAGGGCAGGGGCACCATGTAAGAGAGCTGATGATGATGATGATGATGACGACAACGACGCTCCCACTCACGTATGCTCACCAAGTGAACCCTGTCTCCCCCTGATCACTCTTGACAGTAATAAAAAGGGAGCGAGTATACTTTAACCATGATTTCAAAAAATGTCTCATCACTGCTGGCATCTCCCATAATCAGACTATTATAATCATGGTGTTTTCAGGACAGGGTGGTGGCAGGGGAATGGAAGGTCAGGGATTCTTGACAATAAGAGATAAAGAGTCTTGAAAAAAGAAAATATAGCTTGCTTCTACGTAAATACTTCACCGTTTTTCATCTTTATTGCCATGTCTGGGTAGGAGACATTATTAATTTTGTACATGGTGCGATGTCTGTCAATGCTCTCTGTATTGCAGAGGCCCCAAAAAAGTGAAAGCACCACAGATGGTCAGTGCCGTGGCATAGTTGCATGGATATGAATACTTACAGCTATTCCACCTTCTGCCACTAGTGGCAATGGCCATGAGAACTGCTGGATAACCAAGCCTTTGCAGAGCTGGGTCTGTGTAGGAGTAATAATCAACATTGTACATGGTGCTAGGTTTGTCAATGCTCTCTATACTGCAGAGGCACCAAATTGAAAGCACCACAGATTATTTGTGCAGTGGCGTAGTTCCAGACTCAAACCTACAGCCATTCTCCCTTCTGCCACTAGGGGTAATTGCCCCAAGAACTGCTGGAGAATCAAGACCTCAACAGTGAGATTCTGGAACATCCCATTCATTTTCTCCATAGATAACGGTTCTGTATTATCAGCTATAGTGTCGTAACAATCTAATGTAGACTTACCACGAGGGTCCAGGTTGTAAAATGATGCTATACTGTATGTTCCTGTAGAAGACACACGTCTGTATGCAATCAGTCTAGTTTGGAGAAAATGTTTTAATTCTGAATGTCATGGGGAAATACTTCACTTCCCACAAACCTAATGTGTAGCAGAGACGTGTCTGATTGGTGGAGCTTGCGTTACTATGGAAATGTTAGTGCCTCCCTTAGGATAGTTGAACGTTCTTGGATCCCATAGCCAGGAGACCAACTTCATAAATAAAAACGTTCAAAAAATATATAATCACTACCGATCAACGGCTATATTTTATAACACTATTAACAATATATATATTTTTTTATGTTTTCCAATCATTTTCATGAACAGAATCAAATGTTTAATGGTCATCTTTCATCAGGTCCAATGCCAGGCTTCCAGGCTTGGAATGAACGATCTGAAGTTGGGATTGGGATCTAAAAGTGGGCGGTCTATTGCAGATCAGACAGCAAAGCCATGTTCACAAAAAATAATAGTGCTTTCTCAGCCGACATCCTGTCACTCCACTGTACAATAGTTGTCCAGTGGCCAATAGCAGAAGACTGTGGTTGCACTAGGTAGTTCCTACTGTAGGTGCGAATAGAAATGGAACTGAATGAACTTGAAGTGACATGCATGGTCATTGGTCGGTAAACCATCCCTTGAAAAATGAGTATCCCCAAAGCGCAAACTTACAGTAACATTCGATACTAACTAGGGGTAATTATTCTGACACCACATAAAAGGCACCAGTCAATATCTGGGCCAATAATAAATATACACCGTAGCCGTCTGGTTGTGCCTTGGTCACCGCTCACCAACCTACAGCATACTGATGAATATGGCAAGGCACTGCCGATGTCATTTGCATTTCAAATCCATCAATAGACCATCATCGAACGCTTACTAACAGCTACACCAATATCAATCATGCAAAATGTTCCCAGGCATCATTTGCAAAGCAATTGCCAGACTTGGAATGACATGTTTAGGAGGGAAAGGGCCGAGAGAATAATGATGATGAATCAATAGACTTGGTGGAGATGTGAGTCTATTTCCAAGAGTAATGAGACATATGGGCACAGCAGAAACTATAATGGGCAATATGGATGCTGTTTGACAGATGTGGCTGTTTTCCATCGTCATAAACAGTCACAGTGGCATTGGCAAAATAATACAAAGAATAATACGTATTTCAGCATTATTTAATTCTGTCCACCTCATTATGAAATAAGCATTCTATAACATGAAACACACTTTTTGACATTTTTTAAGTAATTTATGTGGAAAATAATACAATATAAAAAAATTATACGAATAAAGCTAACTTCTCTGACAGATTACTTGGCCGAATGCTGGGAGACGTCCTTTTTTATTAAACATACTTGATTATGCATACCTCCTCTCGCATCGTACAGTGCAGTCCCACCTGATCTTCTAAGCAGCATCATTCACTGAATTAAAGTTGCACCCAGAGGGATTCTGCCTCAAAATAGCTGCACAGGGAAGATATTATCGGAACTCTCAGATAAATCAGAACTTAGCTGCAATGAGATGGGCACTACAGGGAGCTAAAAGAAATTGTTTGTTTCTTAATATTTCACCTGCACAGGTTATTAATTTGATTCCTTACTTTTACAGCCATTCAGTGTACAATTTAACAGCAAAATGTGCACAGTTTTTATTATTATTATTAGCTATGTTACTAATGCTATTAGTAAAATAAGTTTTACTCTAATGTGCAGGGCCGGCGCGTCCATACAGGCGACCTAGGCCGCCGCCTAGAGCGGCAGTTTGGAGAGGCGTCAAAAAAAGTCGGAAAAAAATAATAATAATGATAATAAATCGTTAAAATCAGAATTAAATAACATAACCCTAACCTAACCCTAACCCTAAAACCGAAATAAAGAAGCCAAAAACGTATCATAATCCGCGCGGGGGCGCATCAGAGGAATCTCGCCTAGAGCGCTGATCAGCCTAGAACCGGCGCTGCTAATGTGCCTGTACACAAGATGTAACAATAAAGCACAACCTTGAACTTTGAAGAGAAACAACGTAGTTGACGGGCATTTTTCGTCATAGTTTTAGCCCCTTTGCCTCTCTGTTTTATAAGTTTACCACAAAATAAGCTACACACCAAATTAAAACCTGGTCAGGGTGTTCCTCTCATTGCAGCAAGCGGCATACTGTAGAAACATTGGCCAGGTTAGTCACAGAGGGTCCACTTACTATAGTCAGAGAGAGAACCCCCTTTACACTTCTAAGTGTGGTATACAGTTAGTCACAGAGGGTCCACTTACTATAGTCAGAGAGAGAACCCCCTTTACACTTCTAAGTGTCTAAGTGTGGTATACTGTAAAGTCTGATTCATACTTAGTTGTATGTGCACCAGTGACGTGCAGTAAAAATGGATGATCTACAAACTCAAAAGGCGTTGCGATGTGCCGCCCGTTGTGAGCTTGTAGAAGATCATCTATTTTTTGGTGTAGACACGGCTCAAAAACAAGTATAAATCAGGCATAAGTCCTGCAGGTAGAGTTAAAAATATGTTTAAATGGTGTGGGGAAAACACAGCAAAAAACAAATAACTCCACTGTTTAGGATAATAACAGCTTTTCAACACCTGGATGTGTGTAGTCCCTTGATGAAGCCGTGGATCTCCGCCTCCACTCTAATTAAGAGCTCTGTCACAATTTCCATTGCTCTATGCGTGGAACGGAGTCTGACAGGTGAGGACTTCTGAGGGGCAACAACTCTTTCCATGGTTATTTTGAAAGGCAACTCGCCCTGCCTATTACATAGCGTCACTCTCGGTTGGAAACCTTGTATGTCTGTTACTTTTCAGGAAATAGGAAAACTAACCTGTGTTCCAATGGATCCAATGAAGTTATTATTTATACACAAGCTCTAGTGAATACTTCTCATTGGTTCAATATTTATAAAAACAAGACAGAAAGACAGACTTAACCACTTTCACTCATTTGCGAAAAAAAAGAGAAAACACTTAAGGCATTAAGACCGGGAACGCATCTGTGCCATTTTAGATTTTAGCCATAACCATTATTTTATACTTTGGCTATTCAAAAATAGTAGATATACAAGCTTATAACGCGGCACCGATATAAGTTATGAGCTTGTAGATCTGCTATTTTTGAAAAATCTAGAATTTTCTTTTTTCTTTGAATATGCCTATCTATTTATTCTTTTCAAGCAAACTTTGACTCCCTGGAATATTTTCAGATGGGGGTCCGCAGCCAAATACATATCATTTATGGGTGATTGACATGGAAAATGACGCTTTCCCGGTCTTAAGGCGGTTACACACCGGCGAATATGCGAATATACGCAAAATTCGGACTCGTTCCGAATAATTAAAAGACGCTTTTTTCGCTCCGCGAAACTGGTGAGGAAGCTTGCATTGACTTTATAAGGTTTTAAAAAAAAACGTATTATTCGCATGAAAGAAATCGCCCCGGTGTGTAAGGACCTATAGGGTTTGAATATCCACGTTATTATTAAGTTAGTAATTGTAAGTGTAAGTAGTAGACACTACTTACTTGATCTACAGTAAAACAGTCCTCTTGATTAAGTAAAATCATTTAATTGCTATCTGAAAATATTTGTTTAGTTATTTATTTTTTTGGCAGTTAACTTCTGGGTGACCACAAATTGGATTTGAAGGTGTGCCAACAGTTGTATTTATCACCAAAACACTTTCTATCACACTGCCCCATTACTGTTATCTCAATAGTAAATGCATCCCACCCATTAAATAATGAAGTACACTAATTGGATGAAAGCAGAACAAGATAATGGCAGTTTTCTTGCAGTGTGAGTGCCTGTGTTCTATACCACTGACATTTATGTAGAGAGTGTGTGTGTGTGTGTGTGTGTGTGTGTGTGTGTGTGTGTGTGTGTGTGTGTGTGTGTGTGTGTGTGTGTGTGTGTGTGTTTGCGCGCGCGTGCGTGCGAGCGTGCGTGCGCTTATATTTCAAGCAATCTCAAGATGTCTGTTTGAGTTCAAGTAACTTGGCCTAAATAATTACATAGATTAATCAAACAATCAAGATAAAAAATAATAATAAGTAAGATGAATTGATTACGACAATACTTGCATCCCTAGTAGTAGTTTTAGATGCACTCATAATGCAGATGCTTAATCTCTTTCTACATCGCCCTAATTATTCGTAATACATGCTTAACAAAGCAATTTGCCATCACCACCACCATAAATAGTTTCCATTGTTGTCAGCTACGCTGTCAAAACAACCCTGAAAAATTCACTCTTGTCTAATTCACTCTTATCAAATAACAACAACTGGTCTTGAAAGTGGGATTGAAAGTGGATGGGTTGGTGTGAGGTGTTTGGGGAGCTTGCAATTTGAACACATGAAGAATTAGAGGAATTAGGCAAGGAATGATTGCCTCCATTCCAATGTTAGTCACACAATCAATACGATCTTCATTTACAGCAGAGTACACTCATCAGTAGTTAAGCCAGGTGGTTCTGTCAATGGCACAGGATGAAAAAGATGCATATTGATTCTCATTTACAATGACAGACATCCTTTATCGTCCAGTGGCAACAACATATTCACCATTCCTGATGCAACCCGCTGAAAGACAGTGCACAGCGCCTTAACTGTATTCCCTTGGGCAAGGCTCTGTTTCTTTATTGATTAGAGATGTCACAGTTTTATGGGGTGGCATAATTAGAAATTTTGCTTATGCAAACATCAGCAGAAGCAGTGGGACGATAGCACCCCCCCGCGCAGTGGGGCATTTTGAATAGGTGCATCAAACTTTGTCTTAATAGTTATGTCTTCTCTGTAGAAAACAGGGTGTCTTGATTTAGATGCAAAATACAATCCCATGCTTGGCTGGCTCCTCCCACGAGGGGCCGGGAGATTAAGATGATACGGTGATACTGAGGGAAATGACACTATCTGCCTTCAACCTGCACATCACTTCACACAACATCACCTCGGCTGCTTCTCCATCTCTTTCTCTCGCTCTTGTTGTGCAAATGCGCACCCACTCAAAACACACAATCTCATGACAGGTCGGGCTGTTGGGAGGGGAGAGACAACTGGAGTTTGGCTTGTTAATTAAAACTCTTGTCAGGATGATATGTTAGATGAGAGATGGAGTTGCAGCTCATCTGAACACGCCTGACAAAACACGCACCATTTCTATAGGCCTTGACTGTTCAACGCCACAATGACTGATTTATTTTAAATTATTATTGGCATGTTAATGTGGCCGGCAGCTATTGTCTCCCTTCACACATTTTGCCCTGCATCCATCCTCGTCTTGTATAATCCTTGAATTTTGAGCAGTAGAATCAAATGTGTGCGTTGGAATGTGAAACTCCAGTGAGTTGAGCAGCTTAGCACCAGACCATTCACTGAGCTTTATGATGATGGAAGAGAAGGAAATGGTGGGACTTGTTCGATGTCTACATCTACAGTATTAACCCATTAAGACCTGAGCCAGATTCTACGAAATGTCTTCTAAATCATTTTTTTTTTTAAACCTATGTTGCTAAATCAGTGGTTCTCAAACTTTTTCATGTCAAGGACCCCCAAAAAATGTATTTGGCCGAGGACCCCCATCTCAAAATATTTAGTTCCAGGGACCCCCCTAGAAGCAAAGATTTGAGTTACAAATGTTTGCTTTAAAAATATATATATATATTTTCAAAGATTTTCACACATTTTCACAATAAAAAAAAATAGCAGATCTACAAGCTCGTAGAGCGGCACTTGTGTTGCGCTATGGGCTTGTATATCTGCTATTTTTGAATAGCCAAATAAAAGTAAAATGACACAGATGCGTTGCCGGTCTCAATGGGTTAAGACAATGCAATCATGATGGAACAAACTCATTTCACATGGTGCCCTCATATCAAGTGAGCATTAAATAATTACTGAAATGGATTTGAAAAGTAATCAATCAAAGAATCAATCATAAATCTCACCTGACTGACCTCGCTAGTCAATAAAGAGCGGTCACGTAAAGAGCTGGCATCTCTTTGCTTGGTGCACTGCCCTACCTCAGCTGATCATTATTCAGCATCGGTATCTTGGTCTGGATATCTGAACCTATGCATATAAATGAATCGTGTCCAGGTACTGCACGTAGCACTGTACGTAAATCTGTCAACCAATTAAAGTTGCTCTTACACCGGGGCGCATAATGGTGCAAATGTGGGGGGAAAGGCTCATTGGCAAGTAGTGAGAGGAAAACACCTGTGGATGGAATACCCTTGGGAGGTGATATGAGATATTCCACACACAGATGTCAATCTAAACCGCATGCTAAATAAAGATCCATGTATTCATTGTGACTGACAACTCCTAAACATAAAGGCTTTCTTTAGAAGCCGTTTTGGGTTACTGCAGGCGAAGGCTTTATGGTGGCATCAGCTCAATAGATTCAGTCTATGCTCGGCGGTAGGAAATCACAGGATGACTACATAAGACCTTTCCCTCAGACGGGACGCTCACCCTGGCATTTTGGCCTGCTATTCCTAAGCCACGTTGACGCTGTTAAATGTATTCACCTACAATGAGTTGTGTGTCTGGGGTCAGAGGGGAAGCCACTGGGGAATAATGCAGAGCACATGAGGCCAATAAAATGAAGTGGATGGTACAGTAGGTAGGCGTTCAGCACTGAATAAAACCGATGTCTTACATAGCTGAGAGAGAGAGAGAGAGAGAGAGAGAGAGAGAGAGAGAGAGAGAGAGAGAGAGAGAGAAGGAACAATAGAGTACCAAAGTCCTGACGTCACTCCCACTACCCCTGGGTCACAGCTTTATTTTTGGTATTGACATATGAGACATATGACATATGAGAACTGTGTTCCAAAAATAAACAAACCACCCCAGTGATGTTGTCAAGTATGTGACTCTGTGTCATTCATGATATTGAGTTACATTTGATAACGTCTGTGTTTGGAAAATGTATTTTTATTTTCTCTGATGCAATTATGCATTTATGCAAATCTACTCTTTGCATAAATTAGTACTTTTTCACCGGCAGTTGATGCTCGTATCCATACGAGTAAAATCGGCGGGGTGATTTATTTATTTCTGGAACACAGTTCTTATATGACACAATCTAAGATTTGCCTAAGGGAATTCCATTACAAAAAATAACACAGTGACCCAGGGGGATAGCGCCCTCTAGCGGCAGTGATGTCAGACTTCGCCACTCTATGTCGGAACAAGCCCGAATACCTAAGACATAGAAAATGTGTGTGTGTGTACATAAATATCATATATTAAAATTGCCTAATGGGAGGACCGGCTGGCCGGTCGGTAGACCACGTCGTCGCGCTCATGTCACTATGACTCAGCCACAACCATATAAGGAGTTCCCAATGCAGCTACGCCCAAATATGTCTACAGTGTGTTGTCTGTCCTCAATGTGTCGTCATGCCCATATACAGTATGGGTACATACTGATGACATCAGGGATCTCCATATATGGTCATAAAAGAGACAAGGACTGACAGATACAGAGATCTCCATATATGAGCATATCAGTAGGATTGGCGCTGCGACGTAGGTATGAGGGCCGCGTAGCGACCCGACCTCTAGTATACACACACACACAAATGTATACTATATGTATCCATGTGGTTGTTCAATTTAGTGCTTCCATTTATGCTCGCACCCGCTTATATTTGTACCTTAATTAATTCTGTATATCACCAAGACAAATCACACCACTTACAGCAGCTGTAATAGCATTCTAGCAAAGTCTTAATGATATGTTCCCTCAGCCTTCATCATAACTTAATGATAAGGTGCATGACAGGCTTTGATTCAAGGGAATTCTGTTGAGCAATATATTAAACATAAATACGCAATCAGGCTTGTTCATTTAATTTTCAGTCCTGTTTTCACCATACCCATAACTCGAATACTAAGATGCTAATTGCTCACACGTGTCTGCCAACTTATAGAAGTTCAAGATGGCTGAAAATTACACAGTAGGGAACAACGGAGTCATGTCAACCTGACCTGACCAAAAGTGCAGAGATAAAATACTTTTTCTCTAAGGTTCCTCTCCTAACTGTCATAAATAAACCTTTTAGCTCCTCCGGGGGAGAGTCACAAAGGGAATCAAATCATCCAAAATGTGCTGTTGAGAACAAAACAGATAAGAGACAGTAAATGTCTGCTGCTTACCACTTTGAGAAGCAATCATCCCCTCAGCCATGGCCTGTTCTCTCTCTTTTTCTCTTTCGTCTTCTTTTTCTTCCTCTTATGTGGTTATCCCTCTTTCTTAAGCTTTTATCTGCGTTTGAGAGGAGGGTAGAAAAGAAGAACAGAGTGAGAAATTGTGGGTGAGCCTATGACTATATACTTTGATAATCGATATACAAAGAAGACCATTTCAAAACACATCTTGAACAGAAAAAAAAGAAATGAAAATTTAAAAAAAATAAAAATAAATGGGAACGTTCACAAATTCAGACTCTTAGATCCCAGAGAGATAAAAACGAAGGAATCGATAACAGCAACGTTGACAGCACATCACTAAGAAACCCGGCTATACACTGTTTTTACAAGCTACAGTATATGAAACAATGGGTATGCTTTCACCTCTCCTGTGTGCGTGTGTGTGTGTGTGTGTGTGTGTGTGTGTGTGTGTGTGTGTGTGTGTGTGTGTGTGTGTGTGTGTGTGTGTGTACAGATATATTGTACAGTATATACACAGTACTGCATGTGTGTAATTTTTTTTTACCTAAGCTTGCGGTCTCAGTCTATAGTCCCCCAGTCCACAGTACAAAAAATGGATTTCTTTATGACGGGTTTCTGATCCTTTTCCTGTCTGCAGCACACAATGTGACCTCAGTAATGCACACTGGCCTCAGTCTGCCACTCTCTCTGCTATAATGAGTCCCCTCATCCAGGCTGCAGGGGAAGCACGGAGGCTAGTGATTATGTGAAAGGCGTGCCTGAGCTGTTAATGCGATGATGAGAGAGAGAGATAGATAGGGAATGAGCGAGAGAGAGAGAGAGAGAGAGAGAGAGAGAGAGAGGGAGAGGGAGAGAGAGAGCGCGCTTTCCACCTCTAAGTCCAAAGGCAGGCATAAAAAAAAGAAGTTTGTTTCAGAACATTCTTGTTAAAATCACTCTTGACACCCTGCGCTATTAGTACGCCATTAAGAGTTCAAGGACAATGGCTGTCCTGTTTTTTGATCATTTATCCGGTGGATCCCCTCGTTAAGCCTGAACCCTCTTTTCCACCACGCCCGCAGAATATTGATGAGCTGCGAAGGAGTGATTTTGTTGAATTCATAATAACCTTTTCCGCGTCTGTCCTTGCACTCGATGGATGAGCCAAGAGTCTGGGTCACAAATTAAATCAATGAATTCATACAGCAGATATCGCTGTAGATTAGCTATTTCTTTAATGATGACATTAGACCAAGTGGTGCTCTTTCTCAACCCCCGCAGCCTGCGTACAGTAGATTACCCCATTTACAGTATATAATACCCGGTATAGAATTACGTCTCTTGTATGTCTTACACAGTGGCCTTGTAGCGTACTGTACTGCATGTTGTCCCTGTACCACATATGCTACTATCTACTTATGTTACAGCAGGGGTCCTCAACAGGGGACCCGTGGCCCCTTGGGGGTCCTCAGAGTAACTACAGGGGGTCCGCCAAATCTTTGTGTGATGGGGAAATGCCGAAACTGCCGTTGGGAGCTTGTAGATCTGCTATTTTCTGAGAGTTGGTGTAGAGGGAAAAAGAGCAGACCAAGTACAGAGCCAACGTTCAAGTTGACTAAATATTGAGGGTTTAAAAGGTTAACTGTCTGAAAAATACATATTAACATGAATCCAACATTATATTATGAAGTCTATGAATCTATGAAATCTATGAAAAAGTTTAATCTGCAACACAATGTTATACAATATGTAGTGGGGGTCCCTGCTTCATCTCTCTCTCTCTCAGCTAAGGGGTCCTTGGGCTGAAAGACGTTGAAGACCCCTGTGTTACAGCATTGGCCATCAGCACGTCTCTGCTCCATAGCAACCATGACATATACAGAATATAACATCTATTGTGAATTGCATCTATTGAGTAGCAATGGCTCAGGAGGGAAGAGCGAGGACACTTGTCCTTGAGCAGGACACCAAACCCCTAACTGCCCCCGGTGAGCAGGTGGGTACCTTGCATGGCTGCCTCCGCTTTTGTGTGTGTGTGTGTGTGTGTGTGTGTGTGTGTGTGTGTGTGTGTGTGTGTGTGTGTGTGTGTGTGTGTGTGTGTGTGATGGATGCATTGCCACGCTATTTCCCACCTGGAAGAAAGAAGCACACAGTCAACTCAATAGCGTTACTCCTTACTTGTAAGTGTCTTATTATGCACCAGCATCTGGATCCTGTTATACAGTAGATAACAGTTTCATCAGCATTTGCTCTTAACTGCCATGCTGTGAAACCCAGCTGTAATTGGTACCTTATTTTTTGCAGGATAGCATATTGCGTAGATGTCTGTGTTTGTGTGCGTGCGTTTGATCATTCCGTTGATCAAAGGAAAATTTGAGAGCAACAGTACAGTAGATATTATTCTTCAGCAGCCGTACTATTCATCATGGAACACAAAATTGATTCTGAGGAAGGTACTGCTGTACTTGGTTGGTTGGAACAATATAAAGCTAACAATAATGATGGGGATCTCAGAGGGTCAAGAGCCGCATCTTGAGAGTGAGATATTAGTTGCTTCTATATCAATTCTCATTTCTCATTTCCCACAGTAGTGTCATAAACAGACACCAACAGCAATAGCTGCTTAAGAGACAATTTGTCATTAAAAAAACACACTATCTACTAATGGTGTTTTTGATATTCAGATGATGATGAGGTCGGATTTTAGCACAGTTGCTTTCATTAAGTTCCCATAACCCCTTCCTCTTTAAATGATCTCAGTGCTGTGAACATAGTGGCTGTTCACTAACAAACTCATTTCTAACCAATTGGCTACAAATAAACGAGTCCACAATTATTCAAAGACGCAGCTGTTGATCTACATTTTGTAGAATGCACTCAGGCAACTGGCTTTTAAGGACGCATTTCATATGTCATATTGTTGCTTTCGGGTACAAACCTTGTATCTCCATATTTCTTTTTCATAAATTAATGCCCTACTTCATTGTATGACAGTGTCACGCAAAAGTACCCTAAAAAATTGAGATGCAACAACGCGTTGTGAACTTGTAGATGTGCCATTTTCTTTTCTTTTCTTCTTTTCTTTTAGTTTATTTAAATCTTCATCTATAATGACATGCCCAAATATGCACTCCAGGTTGGCAGTGTTTAAGTATGTCTGTGGGTTTTATGAATTACATTTTTGTATTTATCCAAAGAAAAGTAGTAACAAGAGCTTGTGACTACAGTATATACAGGATGTAATGACTAATATCTATACAAACTAAATTGTGTTCGGGGGAGGGAAGCCAGGTGGGGCGGGTGATCATACATATTCCTATGGTGTGGGGTGGCACCTGTCAGCGAGGAATGTTGAATAGGAGGAGTAGGATGGAGTGCTACATCCTCCCTGTGGGGGGCTTCTCACTGGCAGGTGAGCCCAACAGCAGTGGCAAGCAGTGGGAGGAATTACATGGCATAACAATATTGGGAGATAAGAAACGGGTAAAAAATTATAATTGGTTACTCTAAAATACATTAAAAAAAAACACAGTTTTGGACATACGTTTCCAAACGACAGCAGAGATATGTTAAAAATGTTGATCAGACAGAGGAAAGATTCTACTAAAAGATACGCAGTCCACAAACCATGAACCATGAGCATAAAGCCATAACAGCGTAAAAATGTGCTGTTCTGTAGAACGCAATGATGTTTATTATGGCAGTAAAATGCTTTGATTCATTGTTGACCGTTTAGCTAAAAGTGAGCGTGATGGGAAAATTAAATCATATGCCCAATAACTCTGCCTTAAACTCCTTCCTAAAACGAACTGTTTTTCGAGTAATGATACTCTGCTAATAAAGCAAAACTAATTACTTTGCACAGCTGGACATGTTTTATGTGTTCCTTTCCATCTTTGGCATTAGATTGCTTGTAAATGTATGCCTGATTTATAGTAATATTCGGTGGGTGCAATGACAAGTAGCTAATTAATCGCATTATTATGCCAATTAAGAAGTAGGTTTGCTCTCCAGTCAAAGTGGGAAATGCAAGTGGGAGTTAAGGTGAGTCATTTCCACCATTCCCTCTTATTCACAAATAAAAACAACCTTTCACTTTCAGTCAAGGAAAAAAATGTATCTGAGAATTTAAATCTATCACTTCTACTGTAGCTCTTCATTATCCACCATGCAGTTAAGGTTTGGCCCGAGGTTGACAAACAATCAGCGCTATTGATCACCACCAGTGACAATAGTTTGTTTATTTTCTATTATTTATGTTCGAAGCAAATAGCCTAGTCTTCACAGTGACCTTCTGTATTGACAAAATCCCTTTTAAATCACTTCTGCTTGGGAGAATTTGACTTATTTTGGAATGGATTGAGGAGAAAGGTATGCCACCCCTTCAAGCATTTGTCCTGCATTCAATCATTCCTTATTACTCCAGACAATCCTCTCCTGATTGTTTCACAGTAGAACCAGAGGGGGAAATGAATTCAGCAAGCATGCAGTGGGGAGGTAGGACAATTGTTACCTACAGTGCATCTACTGTATACTGTATCTTGTATAGAGGGTCATGCTTTAGTGATTTTTTTTCACATGCTACTGTGTTATTTATTTATATATAGCATACAGTTATTTAGAATAACTAACCAATCTTTAGAAACAGTTCAATCTGACATCATATCTACATGAACCCTATCATCCCTATTCTTGGGTAAACATTTGCCGAAAATAGCAGTTATACAAGCTCACAATGAATTGCGTTGCGACATGTTGTGAGCTTGTAGATTGGCCAAAAGATTTGGTGTAGAGGGAAAAAGATTGGACCAAGTACATCACTGACCCCGGTCAACTAAGTCAACTAAAAGTATAGAGGGTTTAAATGTATAAAATGATCTGAATAACAATTTGAACTATTTTACAGTCTAATGGGTGGGGTGCATTACAACAATGTCTTTGCCTCATTTTCCCTTGTACACATTTGTTGTAATTATTAGTGTGTGTGTGTGTGTGTGTGTGTGTGTGTGTGTGTGTGTGTGTGTGTGTGTGTGTGTGTGTGTGTGTGTGTGTGTGTGTGTATCTAATGTGGACAATCTCTGTGTTTATGTATGCAGTGTTGTTTGTTATTGGCCATCTCATCAATTAGAATGTGTGTGTGCATGCAGATGCATATTCTGTGTGTATGTCCTGTGTGTGTATCTGCCTGAAGTAAATGTGTATGTGCATTTTTGTGTGTATTCTGTGCACACAAGTTTAGTCTGTGCATTGAACAGTGAAACCGTGGCCGCGTGTCTGAACACACACATCTGATCTGATCAATCACAGTGTGGACAGACAGTGTGGACTAAAGATCCTATTTGAGAAACACATCGGATTTGCCTGCAGTCTGAAAAAGATGTGACTGCTGAGAGGAAGAGGGTGGGTGGATGGGATGAGAGATCCAAGCGGCTGGGTTCATGGCGTAGGAGTAAGATGCAACACCACATGCTCTCTATCTGTTCCCCTTAGCCGGCTCACTGGCCCATACCTCACTTTAATGAGAAGCGGCAACACACACAGACACATGTACCGTGTCTATTCTAATTATATTAGAAAGCTCTACCTTCTTTCTCCCCTTGCCTTCTCCAACCTCCCTGGTGGCAACATGTCATTTACTCTAAACGGCTTTTTAAAAAAAAGTTAATCTCAATGAGTATGCAAGCTATGTCTTTTTTCCTGACTCCATCGCTACCTGTTTTTCTACCCTTTAATTTTTGCATTTTAGGCATTCAGTCGAAGAGATTATCCTGCGTGACATAAGGATTAGTGTGATGGTAAACAAAGTGAGAGCACCAGCGAATTGTTTGGAGCCCTTCCAAGCTGAACGGGAGCCGTGCAGGGAGACGGTAGGCCCACAGCGAGAGCTACAGTATGCCGGAAGGCCGCAGTTCAAAGCCAGGGTGAAGGCTGGAAAGAGAGCTCCCCAAGGAAGGCCTCATTTCTCTGCCAGGGCCTGGCGTGAGAAACCCCCAAGTGGAAAGACTCACTTCACCATAGTGAAGGCTGGCCAGTCAAGAGCCACGGAGGTCCCCAAGCCACATTGGCACAATGTTAGCTCAGTTTCTATAAGACTATTGCAAAAACCGTCAAGTGAATTCTTTAAAAAACATTACGTGTGATGATAGGCAGCCACCTGCCTCATTTCGGCCACTTGTATCCGCGATCTTGTTCTTTCGGTCACCCAAGGCCAATGGCCAAGTCAAAATGTTCACAGGAAAAAAGCTGATCTACAAGCTCACATGTCGCGATGCGACGTGTTGTGAGCTTGTAGATCTGCTATTTTAAAAAGAATAGTGACGCCAGGTGGAAAGTGTCTCAAATATATATTTTTTTAGTATAGAATTTGCCTCTGCACAAAGAGCTGACATAGTTCAACATTATTCATAATTCACATTTGTATAGATGTATATAATATTGCAATAATAATGTGTGGCTGTCACAAAATCCCAAGGCACACTTGGGACTAGTCTCACAGCACACCAGTATGCCTCGACACAAAGTTTGGGAAGCACTGGTCTAAGCAATTGCACTCCAGACAAGATATGTGACAAAACATCCTCGTGTCCCCTAGAAGACCACATGCTATGTGACACAAAATTGTGATGCAAAAGCCATACGGTAAAAGCCAGGAGGAGAAGGCACACAATGTCCCTGTCTTTTTCTGTTATACAATATGTAGGACATGGCACATTCTTCCACATACAGCACTGAGAAGAGCATGCTGCCAACATACCACAAGGACATGGCGCTCGTTCAGAACATGTTAAATCAAAGGGTTTGCAGGAGAAGACTGTATATGTTGCACAGATAGGCACATTATGAAGCATAATGAGTTTGTTCCAGTGATGTTGCCCTCAAGGCTTTGAATGACTACTCGGCATACTGAAACATGTCCTATAGAGTGAATGTAAATTATATGATTTCCTTGTCCTCCTCTCCTCTACTGAGATGTATGGTTATGTTAATAGCAGGATTAGGGGCTGGGTAGTGATGGTGGTATACTGTAGGTGTTTGTTTGGATACGGGATATGTTGACTATACAGTACTTTGTTCTTAATTCCTTTTACACAGATTTAATAGATTGTGTACACAAAGATATGTTGAATTCAAAACATTGCATTAAAGATGGCTGCATAAAATAATAACGTTCAGCAGTTCAACAATATGAATGTTCCCATCCTTTGTAAGCTTCTGGATATGACAGTCTCTGTTAAAGTGCACATGTTAACAACTCTTTTTAAAAAGAAAGGCCCAGCAGCATCTGTTTTTTTTTTCTGTTTTGTAATCTCTCAAGCTGCCACGTGTAACTACCGTACTATGATTGAAAGTGTTCTCTTTTATGTCATGGTAAGGGCACGCTACACGTATAGATAAGTATGATATGGATCATGCTGTTAGGACAGCAAGCAGAATCATTGGTTTAGAGCTCCCTTCTATTAAGTCCTTGTACTGTGAGAGAATCATCAGTAAAGCTGATGGGATCATTCAGGATGAATACCATCCGGGTAATGAGTACATTACTGCTCAACCCAGTGGCAGGTGTTGCTACTCCATCCATGCACGCACCACTAGGTTTGCGGTAACTTGTTTCCTTCAATGGTGAGAGTACCGAATGCCAGTCATCACTACAGTACATTTAAAGTGTCTTGCCTGGGTGTGCAATGTTTTACTTAAAATAGCAATTATGTATTATTATTATTATTAGCATTACTATTACTATTTTTCAAATATCTCCACCCCTCTCCCCGGGGTAAAAAAAAGAGGGGTGGATGTGTCATATTGGAACACAACTACAGCAGATTAGGGGATGGTGGGAGAATAAGAAATAAATGTGCTAGGGTTGTGACTTGTGAGCATTTGTCACAACAAAAATCCATGACACAATTATACTTTGTCAGTTTCATGTGGGGGAGAATGCTTATCTGGAAGCTTACACATGATGTATTTTGAACGCTTAAAACTACCCCCAGTCATAGGTTCCAGTCACCTATAGGGCCAGCGCTCCACTATCCTTCAGCGGTATTATCGACCTGGTGTTATTCCCAAATCCCAATAATCCCTTAATCAATGGGAGAAGAATGAGGTGGGACTTCTTATCATAAATAGCTTCTATTGGTCAGTTACAAAGGAAGTGGGTGTGGCCCCCATTCCACCAGCAAAATCTCATAGGTCAAACTTTCAAATCTTTATAACTCCTAAAATTTGGTCCAAACCGCAACTGTAAAGGCTAGTCACAAAAATGACATTAGGACCCTACACTACACTACAGAGGCCTGGCCGGGTGTCCCTTATTCAATGTCAAGTAGTTGGCAACCCTCACTATAACTGTATAGGTACTACAAGCCTTGCTATCAATATAGAAGTGAAGTCACTTTCGCCTATGGACATATTTTCCGAATCTGTCCCACCTTAGAGCAATATTCGGTGCTGTCTTCTACCGCTGATCAATTGCCATTACATGGGCTCAATTTGGCTGTAGCTGTGATATGAAACATGTCGTTCAAAAGCCGTTCCTTTCCCCTGTTGACTGATACACATTTTGTCTATAAAAAGATGCAGGCTGGTGTGGGATAAATACAGGTGTTTATGGAACACAGATCATCATCTGACAACAGCAGACCTGACAGTTTGGCAGGTGCAGCCATGGTGCTCTCTCTCACTGCATTGCACTGCACGGCTCCCCTTGAGTTATCCAAGGTGGTGTTGGTGGCTATGAAATATGGACAGCGGCAAATTGAGATTCATCAGGCACGCCTGCCTTGCTCACTGAAATCTATATTCAATTTTGGAGCATCTGTCATGGCACTGGCAGGCTGATGCATGCTGGGATTGAGAATGGCTTAAATGTTCTGAAATTGTGTGTGGCGGGGGGGAAAAATGATCTCTCTTTCTCGACCTCTCGTTCTATATATTTTTGTCCTCAACATCAGAGGCTGCACAGAGAGAGAATGTACTCTTCAATGCAACATCAAACAACAACCTCACCAAAAACATCATGAAATTCACAGACCATTAGAGACGGCTTCGCTGTAGGTGAAATCATCTAAATAATTGTTTTTGTGTCTCACCATATAGTGCTGATACTAAGAACAAGATGTCAAACTTACACTGAGCAAATATTCAATTTATTTGCACTATTTGTTTGATTGATAAATATAGAGTAATGTAGGATATTTCTCTATACTTGGGGCGGCAAGTATAATTTCCTATACTTCGCTGTATAGGAAATTCAGTTTGCATTCAGGGCTCACGTAGAAAGTAATAACTTTAACAGGTGCTACAGCGTAAAGAAAAGCATCACTTGACAATGTCTAACTGCTGTTGATAGGCTTACATTATAATAAGGGATATCTGCTCACAATCTCCCAATTAGACCTAACAGTAGTGGAGTTTTACAGTTCTCTTTTGGTTAAATGATCCATTACATTCAGTAAGGTCTCATGTTTAGAGTACTCAGGTAGGTGATATTGATACACCTTCAATACTACGTCCAAAGGTTCCCTTGGTTGTCCGTTTTGCTGCAGCGTGTTAAGCAGCATTAGCAGTCATTGTAAGCCAGGGATGAAACAATTTGTTAACTTCAGTGCTGTTTTGTGGTTTGCATCTATCTGTTATCTACTACAGTGGGTTACTTTGGCCAGTGTGGGTAGCAATATCTCTTTGTAGGATGGCAGTAGTGGGTAGTGGTGAATAAAGGTGACCTTGTTATCCTCCCTAGTGTGCCCCATGTTTATTATTATTATCTCTGCAAGCAGCTAGATCATGATTTTACCCATGTGTGCGCGTGCCTGTCTGTCTGTGGATAATCTCAAAAACGACCAGGCCGATTAGCATCATATTTTTTGTATATGCTGCCAGCAGCCCAAGGAACTCAATTTCCAGATATTTTTTCAAATAGGTCAACGACAATGCTATTTCTGTGATATACTGCAATCTATGGGATACGTGTCCGTGAGGCTATGGACAGGCTCTAGGCAATTGGGCTCAAGCTGTCATTCCGGTGTATGGAAATAATACATATTACACTCGGGTCACATTGCATTGTAATTGATAATCTATGAATGTAAAATATATTTCTCAGCTAAATTCTCTCTTTTGTTCACGGCAAGAGGTAGAGAAATCATGGAGAGGAAGAAAGAGTGAGTGAGAGAGAGATGGAGGGAGACGGAGAGAGGGAGAGAGAAAGATTTGGCATAGACCGGCACCAGCTTGTAGATCAGCTATTTTGAGATTTGGTAGAGGGAAAAAAGGAGCGGACCAATTATAGGCCATGGGAAACCACGGTACATAGGATTTAAATGATTAAACTCTGGGATAGTCATTGATTATTCTGATCCACAGTACTAGTTTCAACGTGGGGTAACATATTTTAAACACATCGAGTGTCTTCTTGTGCAATTTGTACTCATGTTACTACTTGAATAAAGTACTTCTAACTTTTGAAAGCATACTCACAAGTTCTAAGGTCAGGGAAGCTGTCAGAACCTTCGCTAAAACGTCCGGGACAACGCTCCACATATCCCAGAATCTTCTCCCTTCTGGCTCCCAAACTATGGAATGAACTCCCCATTGCAATTAGAACTGCAGACTCACTCCCAATCTTCCGCCTTTATCTGAAGGACTCACCTCTTCTAGCCTCGATCTCCAGGCTTTTATTGTTTAGTTTTGCTAAAAAAGAAAAGCCTGGACCAGCGTATCGGTGTACCCGGTATAGGAAGTGTTTCATTTCTCCAACCAACCAGAGTGCAGTGGGCGTCGCTCGTAATGTCTATGCCGGCGGGGGCTGACGGACAGATTGGTGAACCAATGGAATCAGGCACATTCTCTCCGTGCTGATTTTAAACCCGCCCCTCTATACACGAAAGCAGGAAGGCTAGCGCAGCCTACACCTCTTCAGACTCCACCTTAGCCTGTAGCACTTGCCCTAGCTTCGACGACCTTGCAGGCTTATGCTAAGGCTAAAATGTAATTTAGATCGCATGTTATGTAGACAGATGCCAGGTCATTGTTGACCTGGCATCCTATAGTGTGTATAGTTTCAATGTACAGATTATTGATTTATTTTACTGTTAGACTGATGATAGGTTCTTGGTTTATGATCCTAGATTACTATTTCTATGCATTTGATGTATTACCTTGTGTTGTCCTTGCTTACTGTAAGTCGCTCCGGATTAAGAGTGTCTGCTAAATGCCTAAATTGTAAATTGTAACCTGTTGCTGAAGATCACTTTATTACAGTGAGGATAGCTGGACGTAGCACTGAAGTAGCAGAGGTCATGAAATCCTTGACTGCATGGAAATGACCAAGCTCAAGTTATCATTTATCCGCATTAATGAGAGTTTTGAGATTGAGAGAAATTGAAAGGGTAATCATCCATAGAGGGGGAAGAATAGAAAAAGGTCATGGCATACATGCAGGATTGATTTCTTTTCTCAGAAATGACCAGAGTGACACAGCACCTTTATGGCATTTAGGAATTTAACTCTCAAGACGGATTTACAATGGGTGAGCAGTAGGGGTTCAGATTGAGTACAGTTTGACAGGGAACACTGCTGCCAGGGGCAGATCAAATATATGACATTTTGCCTATAATAAAGCCCTTCTCTGTCACCTGCCACCCGATCTCATTATCTCAGGCAATACTCAATACTCATAGCTTGACTTCTCATTCGTCAATGTTCATGAGCTTATGATTGAGAGAAAGCTAAAGGTTAACAAACAAATAGTAAACATGTGTTCTCCACCAAGGATGCAATTATGACTTTATTCAGAATTCAAGCACATTTCTAACCTTGACAGCACATAGAAAAAGAAAAGAAAAGCACGCCATTTAAAATAGAGCATTTTCCAAACACTCGAGGAGACATTGATTGGATTCATAACTGTTGATGGACACAGTGGATGTTGTACTGTAAGCATAAAACCTATGACATCTTGCAACTAACAAAGGCTGTTCCACTATTCCCTATGAAACCCTGACTCTTCTCCTTTCTGGTTCCAAAACTGTGGAATGACACCCCCAAGGACTGCAGACTCACCCTTTTCTGCCACAGTCTCTCTCTATCTCTTACTGTACTGTACTATGCAGAATGTATGCTACTAGAAGGTCTGGCCGCTACGCGGCCCTCCCGTCTAGTAGCCTGGCCCGCACATCGGAGACAGAGACAGAAGAGCGTGTAGACGTTCCTTGCAACACTGGTGCTTGTTTCTCGCACATGATTTGGCAACGCGCAAAACGAAAGCGAAACCTAACTGCAGCATGCAAACCAAAAGCGAAACCTAACTGCATCATGCAAACCAAAAGCGAAACCTAACATGCAACTGACAAACAGGTTCGTTCTCTGGTACAGCCAGTTTTCAGATTGTAGTATAGATGTATGTATGCTGCTATGTATTCTATTTAGATAACATACGTTAGATACCAGACCTGGGCTAACGTATAGTTCTGGTCTGTTTGCTTGTCCACAAATGCCAAGAATGTTGTTTAGACAGATGTTAGTTTAGATTTTTGCCTGGTATTTACCCTGTTGTTTGACGACTATGGTTCAAGCCATTTACTCTGATCTCACACTTTGTAAAATCACTCTGGATTACAGTGTTTAAAATAAATGCTTTAATTGTAAATTGCGGGCAACCTGCTACCTGATAACACAGAATCCATTATTAATATAGACAATACACAAGCTTGGAGAGAAAGTGAAAGAGGAAGTGCTAACGTAGGCTACTGTAATTATTTACTGCACAAACAGCGAAGAAAAGTCAAACTATTCAAGTCAAGGTGGTCTTTTCAATCAATTCTTCTTTTCCATAATGACCAGATCATGATCAGATTAAGTAACTCCCTCTCCCCTTAATTAGGTTAAGGGCGGACTCACACACACATCACAGACAATGTGTCTGAAACGAAAGCCGGGACACTGATGAATCGTCAGACGCACCCATTTCCCATGTTACCTGTGGAGTGCTGGTTTCCGGCATGTAGTTTGTTTGACTTGCGTTGGACTGTTGGCTCATTGAAAGAAAACTATAAGCCAAAGAACCAACGCTTCACACACGTGGAATTCGCCTACAACGCGCCATGACGGGACGCGCCGCCCAGTTTCTCCCATAGAATGGCAGTGGATGGGGAAGATGGGCCGCTGTTGCGCATGTGAGTCTGCCCTAAGAAAGTCACAGAATCAGGAGGGAGGGGTTCAGTGTCTTATTCAAGAAGACATTGGCAAAAAAAATGCGACCTAAAGGCAAACCTCCATCACTATTCTAACTACCACCCTATTCCACAAAATCCATTATTCCTGGCAGTACTGTAGCTGGACTTATCATTTCTCCATGCTAATGAGAGTGTATGATCGCGAGGAAGGGAAAGGGTAATTATCTACCGAAGACAGGAGCACACAAGGTCAAGTTACTTGCTGTAGGGGTCAACCTCTGCTTTCCACCAGAGGAACAGAGAGAGTGCAATGTGAGCAACAAGGCCTTGAGGGAAAGTGGAGTTTTTTTCTTCTGATGACATAGGGAAAGAGGAAAGAGATGGAGGCCATTGTAGCCACTCACTGACCTTCTGCTCATTTCAACACATCAAACCGTCTGCGTTTCCCCTTTGAGACTCCTGCACTGCTTTTCTTTTCCAGCCATAAGTTCAGATGCAGATTGTAAAAGGGTTTCCGGGCGAATGTGTCGATGTTCACAGATGTCGACAGAAAGTCTTGTCCAGGGGAGATAGATGGATGATAAGAAAGTCAAAAGTGTGGATTGTTAACAGGGGTCTATTGCGAATATTCTCTGCAACATAGAAATGTAATACTTCCCCTGAATTTAAATTTGATTATGTTTTTCTACAGTACAGTTATGGCTTTCAGGAGCCAATTTCTTTATCCTTAATATGGCCCTTTTAGACTAGTTTCAGACAAATTGGGTCTATAATGTGTGAAGTAAATTGAATTAATTTAATATAGACAATTAGTATTGTACATAAACAGTGCTCTTCGGTATTACCAGTTATCGTTGGTGATGCTGCATTTCTAGTGTCATTACGTATGTGTGCAAGTATTTATTACTGAGCATCAAGAACTATCTGACAGTTGCAGGCCTTTTTGCAGGTCAATTGAATCCAAATATATGTTCCAGCATCGTAGCAATTTAAGATAACACACGGTTTTATGTCTTCCCGAGACAATATTATGTGCTCTCTCCTTCTCAGCATACTACAGTTTAGTCAGTGTCCTCTCCACCCATTTATGTTTGCATGTGAAATGGCCTCCATCTTTAAGACTTCTCGCCGGTCTGTCACTAGCCGTGGGGAATGCATAATGGTGCCAGTAAAGCTCTTTATTAGCTCATGGTGAACAATGAGCCGTGTCAGGTGATAGAGAAAGGAATGGAGGAAGACCCCCCTCGATCCTCATTCATTCCTGTATAGCTGAATCCTGGGGAAGTGACAATCAATAAGCACGCATCATTTGGTTTATGTCTACCTCTGAACACTCCCTGGTGGAAATAGATTATTTTTCCTCATCCCGGTGTTTTATTTGAGCAGATTTTGACCCGCTGAAGTGCCATTCAATTCCTTCTTCAGGCTGAATTGATTATTGAAGGCTGGAGCTCACTGATACACAGACACGCATGCTTTTGGTCTCATATGGATTGGATAGGTTTTGATACAGTACATCATATCATGCAATACATACAGTATTATGCTGAACAAAAAAATCTAAATGTATTTTATACACCAGAGTTCGGGAGTAAAACATGGTTCTGTGGTTGTTTTTGCATCAACTCTATGCCTTATAAGAGAGATTTCATTCAACATTTCTAACCCAATCACTGTTTAAATTCCACCCAAAACAAGCCAACAAGGATTTGCAAGAAAATAACATCTGTGTGCAAGCACAATGTCAAATACAGTATGTTCTTATGCAAATCAGCTCAACCAGTCAGGCAATTAGCAACTGTATTTGGATACATAAATTAACTGTAAAAACTGTACAACTTTATAAGGCTGTATAAACTGTATAGGCCTAATAATAATAACACATAATAATGCTATTATAAAAAATTATTGGGCTTAAACATAAATATTGAATTATCACGTTTATGTCTGTAAGGTGTAAAGGCAGCTCTCCACCGCACCAATTTTAGGCCGACTCAGCATTGGGAGGCGTTGGAAAGCGTCTGCTGCCCACAAATTGTTGTCGGATAGCGTTGTTCCGTCGGGTCGGCACCACTATCGACCCGACGGTGAGAAACCGAACTTGCTCGGTTGGTCCCGACTGACTAGAGCCCGTCGTTAGCCCTGGGCTGGTGGAGAATGCTATGTGTGTTTGTTTTGGTGAGTGAAGATTCTGTGAGGAAAACAAGCGACCAGGTCTAAAAACAAGTTCACCACTTGAGCCCTATTATATCAGCTATTTTCAAAAAATAATCTTGAAAGCCAGCCCAAATAAGCTACTACACTTCAGAAACAAGCCCAAACAAAAGCAACTTGCAACTATGTATATTTACAAGTGACTTTACAGGAAAACAAGCCCAAAGTCGCTTATAATAAGCAGACCTGGCAACACAAAATCTTGCAGGCCAGCTCTGCCAGCTCTAAGGCATTAGCACAACAACGTGCACATCGGCCGACTGCTTGTGCTGAACTAAATGCCAACTTTTGTGGCAACAGAGTACCAGTCTGTTGTAGAGTTCTCAAATTCTACCCGAACCCGACCCGGCCCGACCCGACCCGACGTTTTCGGGCCGAGCCGGGCCTCAAAAGTATGCTAATTGGTCGGGCCGAGCCGAGCCTCGGGCTCCATGAAAAAAAAAAAAAAAATGATTATGAATTTTTATTTATTTTTATAATATATTTTTGAATTCTGTTCTGTCTGAATGTGTATTTATCTATTATGAAGATGGCGCTGACGGTGCTGACTTACTGGCGTTAACTTGCACTGTGCTGCTCACGCTCACTGAGCCAGCAGCAGAGTGAGAGAGAGTAAAAAAAAAGCGTTTCTGGGCGAGCGTTCCGGTGGTAAACAGAACACTCGCCCCAAAACACACTCACCCCCATTCATTTCGCGGGCAGAGGCCGCCGGATTAGACCCGGGCGAGTGTGTTTGGGGACGAGCGTTCTTGTAATCCATTGCCGCATATGTAGCCATGGTTCACATTCATGTTTCAGGGCTACCGCATGATGCATCCATATCAAGGGCCCTTTTAATACAAAAACCCACGGCAATTTCGGTCTACAGTACACCAGCCTTCAACAATAGTGTACATTCAGTGGTCAGGTTCGTTCAGAAATCAATGGACCCTTCGCTAAGCCCCACCCACTCCACTCTGTGACTGGTGGTGCGAAGTTAGTCACACCCAGGCCTGGCAGCGCCTGGCACCCTCTGCTTCTCACTCATTGACTTGCATGTTAAATGACGGCTTTTCCCCTTAAAAATAATCGATAATTTCAGCAGCAATAGCTTCAAAATCTCTTCTAAATCTAGTCAACAAGGCCTGCAGTAGGCTATGCACTGGACAAATGTGCATGACATTATTTCAATAAACTAAAAACACGGGAAATGTTAGAGGGAGTAATAGCCATGGATACACGACGGTCGTCTGTCTCGTCCGTCATGGATGAACTTCAACCTGGTGTTTGCACTTTCTCCATTTATAGCCCGTACATCTACAGAAACATTCATATGTCAAATATAAAGTGCTTATCCCATGGCCACGGATGTTACATTTATGTACGGGCTCTCAAAAGTACCCGTATCATCCGTATTGTTCAATAAAAAGCATTTTAATCTGATCGGTGGCCATTTTCTCCTTATACTTTCAACCAAGCGACCCTATCGGTTGGTAGGTGTATTGCACTCTGATACATTATAACTCTATGAGAAAATGGCCACCGTTCGGATTAAAATGCTTTTTATTGAACAATACAGAATATACGGGTACTTTTGAGAGTCCCGTGCATCATTTTAACATCCGTGGCCATAGGGTAAGCAATTTATATTTGAAATCTGAACGTTTCTATAGATGTACGGACCGTAAATGGAGAAAGTGCAAACACCAGGTTGAAGTTGATCCATGACTGTAACGGGAGTTTATGTACCGCAGGGTAAGACTACAGTAGCAGTTAATAAATAGACGAACAAATGAATAAATATACTTTAACGTGCGGAATCCGAAACAGGCAGCGATGTGATTCTGAATTTTGTTATGATTACGGTGATTAGTGACACCTGGGCGAGTGAGTCGTGTAACTTTCCCGACGTTAAACTGTGTATGTGTTCAACAACACAACCATGCAGCCTTGCAGTTTAAACGCAGATTTCAGCTTGGGAAAATAACCCTCCAACTGTTTTGGGTACGTGGAATCTGTTGCTGGTTCGTAGTCATTAGTCACCATTGCGTTATCGTGGTATTACTCCTGTTCTTGCTATTATGTTGCAAATTAGTGTGTGTGTGTGTGTGTGTGTGTGTGTGTGTGTGTGTGTGTGTGTGTGCGCGGGGGGACAAAGACTCGGTCGAGAGAGGCAGAGAAATGCAGACGATGCCTTGCATTGCACAGAGGTGCGTGAGCATGACAAGGATTTAACTTCATTTAAATCAGCACAGTGTAAGCACAGTGTAAGTTAATGTCAGTCAGCGCCGTCAGCGCCATCTTCATAATAGATAAATACACATTCAGAACAGAATAATAATATTAAAAATATTTAAAAAAAATAAATACAAAAAAATATTTTTTTCTTTTTTTTTTTCCTCGGGTTTTTTTCGGGTTTCGGGCCTAACATGATGGAAATAGTCGGGGTCGGGCCGAGCCTCGGGCCGGCCCAGTCGGGCCCAGTTAGGGCCGAGCCTTAATTTTCAGGCCCGTTGAGAACTCTAGTCTGTTGCAGTCTGTCGTAGTCTGAAGTAGTCTGAAGTAGTCTGTTTGGTGGAGAGTCACCTTTAGTATGTCTTAGGGTGCTTACAGGCAATGTTGATTTCCAATTAAACCCTACATTCATAGTGAAACGGACATGAGTTACAACAGTACTTGGACCGCTTTTTTCTGTCTACACCAAATCTCTTAACCAAAAATAGCTAACACAACGTATTGTGAGCTTGTAGATCAGCTATGTTTTGCCACATGTTCCCCCCCAGAATAGGCATGCTGGGGTTCAAGTGGTTAAACTTCAAGGTAGTTGCTAGGACAGTAACGAGAACGGCCACTAATAAACCGAGGCCTACTGGTTTGTAGTCTCGCATATCCAGATGATTGGATAGCTCATCTGAAAGTCTGGCTTTGCGAGACTAGTAAGAGTCAAGAGCCAATACAAAAATAAAATAAAGATCAAACAAAATAGGGATCTGCACGGGCTCTCTCAATAAATGGGTTAACCACTTAAACCCTATATACTGTACTATGTTGTACGTCAAATAGGGGAAATGGCTGATCGCATTGTGAGCTTGTAGATCTGCTATTTGCACTGAATGCTTGCCTAATTTTTGCGAACGTTTGCCTGTTATGACATGCCCAGAATAGCTAATAGCTAATAGATGCTAGGGTGCATGTGGTTAACATTTTGCACAGTATGTCTCAGTCTACAGTCTAAACATATATTAGTTCACAAATATATCAGCAATATGATTGAATATACTATTATGGACTGTCACTGTACATTTACAGTCTATCAACTGTGAATACATAGTAAATCCTGTTTGTAACTCCAAGAGTGTACAAATGCAACCAAATGTACCCGTTTTGGTCCACTTGGTTAAAAGGTAACACTAGGTATTTTGCTGTATATATGAATGAATAGGTATGATCACTCGCAGCTCTCCTCAAAAGAACAGCACGCCCTATATGTTTAAGTGATGACACGTCACGCCACAAACATAATTTTTGTCAATGTTGGCCAAAGTCATTCCCAGACGGCATCTTGCAATGACTGCCACTCAGTGGTGGAAGAAGTACTCTGATTTCTTGATAATAATAAGTAAAAGTAGCAATATTACAATACAAAAATACTCTGAGTAAAAGTCCTGTATTCAAAAATGTTCTAAAGTCGTCAAACAATTGTAGTGGAGGAAAGGATAATATTTGAGTAGATATACTTGGTTACTTTCCACCACTGTTGCCACTCATGTGATCATTAGCATCTGCCTCCATAGCCTGACTACTGATCACCCAGCAGCAACAGGCACCCACTGTTCCCACTACACAGTCACAACCTCAGTGTTCATACAGGTCCACATTCATTCTTTATACTCTCAGAGTTAAATTAACCATTTGAACCCTAGGGAAGTCTAAGGAAGAACCCTGGTGCTCGAAACGTCACTCACCTTTATAATGCATCTTTGAAAACCATGGCTACTGGTGTGCAGGTTAATTTTTTTCTGAAACTTTTTTATTTATTCAGTGCCCTTCCTAGTAGGTCTGGGATGTGCGTGTCTTTTGCACTTTTTTCTCAACACTTCAACCCTGGCATCCATATTCCGGGGGAAACATTCGGCAAAAATATCAGATCTACAAGCTTGCAACACGAGTTGCAAGCTTGTATAGGCTATTTTCGGTTTACGTGGTTAAAGTAATCATTTATGGGCAGACAGAGGAGGGGAGGGAGAGTGGTAAAGAAGAAGGACACATGACAAGAGCGGAAGAGAAAGATTAAGTGAGAGGGCGAGATAGGGAACAATGCAGAGGTAAAGAGAGAGACAGAGCAATGGAAAGGGGGAGTGAGGAATGAATATAACATTACTCCAAATGAAGAGGCAGAATTACTTTGTTTCATGGTGATTGTCATTAGTATGTGTCACTCTTTCCTATTAGCAACTAATTTGCGAGTACGAGTACAAAGAATGCATAAGTGCACAGTTTAATATTAATGGCCAAATTGATGGAGATGAGTGCATGTAAATGTAGTGTGTGTCTTCAGTACGTACGTGTATGTACACGTACGTGTTGGTATGTGTGATCATTTGTGTGTATGTGTGCAGGTGTGTGCATTATGTAAATGTAAAATGTATCTCTGCATATTTTATGTTACGTGTGTGCACATGTGCTCACATGTGTGAGGGAGGGGACATGGTTTAGAATTGGGCAGCCTTTAAGCATCTCGGCCTCCTATTCGTTGAGAAGCTGCCAAAATGACAGTTGTTGATGAAATCAGCACAGTGCATAATTATAATATAGTTACCTTAAATATGGAAAATATGGAGATTATTTCATCCAGTGTGTGTGAGAGACGTAATCAGACCACCGAATATGGATACATTTCTTGATGGTTAGACATGGAACACAGGTCACAGCAAAAAGCCCTTCTACAGCCTTGGGGGAATTAGCCAGTCCCTGCAAGTGCAAGATTTCATATTGTCCCATTTTTTTACAATCAGGACTAAAACACCTCCTCTGTTGCATCAGTTCACTCAACAAATCACGTTATCTTGTTATCATGTCACGTTATGATGCATGGTGCTGTCAGATTGCTGGGATATACAGTATTAAAACAAATAAAAAAACAAACATAAATCAAATAAAATGAATAATTAACATTGATGGATGACTATGAGTACTAAGGTTTTCCCCCAGAATAGGGATGCTATGGTTCAAGTGATTGAATCACAGCAAAGTCATTTTAGAGTTTTGCGTTGGCTATTAAAAAATAGCAGATATACAAGCTCACGGTGAGCTTGTAAATCTGCTATTTTTGAACATTTTTTTAAAAATCTTAAAGTGTGAGAACTACTGATTCGTAGAATCGGCCACAGGTCTTAATGGGTTAATAAAATGTTGTTATGTCCCACATTGCCACAATGGTTGCTGTATTGGTTGTGGATAACATTGCTGGTGATTGCATCATGTTCCAGTGGTTGGTGTAAAAAGGCCCACAACAATTGTGTCCATTGATGATGTACAGAACCTGGTCTTTAGACCGACCTAGCATGAACCCTTTCTGGCCAAGGATGAAATCCCTTCAGAGCATTATCACCTGTGGCTCCCCTGTATGCTGTTTGAATATTAACTTTCCTACTGTCTGTTTCCTACTGACTGTTTCCTATACGCTCTGTTTAGCGGACAGCTCACTTAACCGTAAAATCTGGGGGTCCTTGACATGAAAAAGTTTGAGAACCACTGACACAAGTCTTTCCAGAAAACTGTTAGGATTTAGAAGACATTTGTAAGAATGGGCCTCAGGTCTTAATGGGTTAAGTGGCCTGTGAAATGCAGGCAACGTCCATTTCGGCCAATAAGGATAGGATTCATATATATTTTTTTTAAGTAAGAAAACCTATTGTTATCTGTTTGTGTCCACGGCTAACTTTCCCCTCACAATGGTGGAGTTATATTTGGAAACATCGCAGTCACTACTGCAAAGTCCTCATACTGTCATAGTTGGCCTACTGTAGTGTGGCATAAAGTCCTCGGTGTTAATTGAACTCTGAGAGTGTTCAAATGGACCCAAATGGATCCATAAGGGTAACACTGAGGATTTTACTGTGCACTGAGTGTTGCTCTCCAGAGCTGCCTCCTATGTTATGCACTGCCCGTAAATGGCAGCATAACATTATAGCGGTGTCTCTTTACTGTAGCCTTCTCCCTCAAATGGCTGCCCTGGGATCAGTGTGGTCCCTAAGCGGAAGGGAACAACTGAAAAGGTCAGAGGAGGAGAATGAGACAGTGGCAAGAACCCAACAAATCACACTTCACAGTGCTGGTGTTGAGTTACAAGGACATATTATTAACTCACAAAGCACTAATGCCTTCTGGGTTTATGCCTCTAGTCCGGAGATGTCCATCCCCAAAATAAGATGCCACAAGGGGCTGTATTTCTTGCCTGGGCATCTCCAGGCAATTACTTATCATTTCTACCAGAATTAGGGATTTAGAGTGGCACATATACAGTGCAATAATATGTTCTACCATATTGCATCTTAAGCTTGGATATTGTCCTATTATGTGTCGTTCATTTAGCTACAGCTGGAGAGGCAGAGCAAAGCATTGAACATTCAATGTATAATAGATTCCCCAAACCTCCAACATGCAAGATTCAATTACAGTATGAATCAAATCTGTTTTGCGTTTTAGTCCATTTGACATGCGGTTCACCATCATGAATTATAAAGTGTATAATGTTTTGGTGAACTGCATGTCAAATGGACTAAACAAACATTTAACCTCTTAAACCCTATAGTTGACTGGGGTCCCCCAGGGCTCAATACTAGGCCCCCTCCTGTTTTGCTCTACACTATACAATCTTCACAGAAAAAAGCCAATCTACAAGCTCACAACGCGTCGGGCGCTTGTAGATCGGCTTTTTTCGTCTAATGTTTGCCCCAAAATAGGGACGCTAGGGTTGAAATGGTTAATGTGTGTCTCTATCCACTGACCACCGACCATAGCATTAAGCAGAAAGACAGAATGCACCAGTTAAGCCTTATTTATACTTTGGTGACATCCGGCATGTCGCTCGAGAAAGAAAAAAAAAAAGACGTCTTTTCAACTGAAGAAATTGTTGACACTTTGTCACCAAAGAATAAATAAAACTTTAATTAGGGCTTTAATTGTACATCATAAATGACCAGATAGCCCACAGGTGTCTACAGGGATTCATCAACAGCTTTTTAAAGCACATACTGTACTTCCAGGCAAGAACATATTATGACTTAGTGAGGATAAGTCTGTCTTTGTGTACAGTAATGTCAATATGTGAAAAAACCATCAGTTATTTTATAATTAACCTCTTATTGACTCAAATTATATCTGCCAAAATGCATAATGTATGAACTTGTGCTGCCTCACCTCCTCAGTATTCAATCATAGATCTTTGATTAACATTTCAGGAACATAAGTTCCAATCCATTTCATTAACTTGGAATAAAAGTTGGCATCTGTGTTAAAAAAAAAAAGACATTAAAACTAATATTGGACAGTGATGTTTGATGGACTTTTCAAACACACATAGACCTGATTATTAAGCTAATTTATTTGTGTGGGGAAAAAAAGGTGTAGTGCAGAGATGGGAAAAGGCAGAGAGAGAGGAGAGATATATGCGAGATAAGAGGCGGGGTCAGATTCGAACTCAGTTGCGCAACAAGGAGCATAATGGTCTGTGAGAGCCACCAGGCACCCCCATGAAGATACATTGTTACACGGTTTTGTTTGAATACTTGATTCTGATCAAGTTAATTAGGAAATTCTGCGGTCAGTTAATTCTCAATGGCATTCCGCTGCTCTGCCTCTGCTTTCATTGCTACGGAAGCGGACACTTGTAAGCTAATATAATAATTTTTAAGTCAATAGTTTGTGTCAAATTATCGATTTTGCACCTAAGTAAGGAGCCCCCCGTTAATAGGTGGGATAATGTACAGTGAGGCAATCATTATTGGAAAATAAAGCCCTTCAGGGCTGCTTTGCCCTGAAATCCCTGTAAATACTGGGCATTTATCTCACTATAGTACTGTTGACATTTCATTCTTGAATGTTATACGTGATACTAATTTAATCACATGAACCCTGTTCTGGACATAATAGGCAATCATTCGGCAAAAATATGCAAATATTCATTAAAAATACAGTAGCACTTGCATTTGAGCTTGTACTGTAGATTGGTTATTTTCACAATTATGACAAAGTATACAGGGTTTAAGTGGTTAATGGACTGTAATGAGAAACAGATTACCAGAGCACCTTCTAACTTCGGACAGCTGAGAAGTGGACAGAACAAGGTCCACGGTCAAAATCTCAATACCATAAAGGTACATGACTAGAAACAAGCATGTCTACCCTTCTGAGGCGATCTCTGACTACAGTAAATATGACATTTATTGATACATTTCTTGTCTTTCAGGACATAATCGCCAGCAACAACATGTATACAGGATGATAAGCGGATTGCTGCCTGTGTCGTTGTTGTGGGGATTATCCACAGATTAATGGATCACCAATAGCCGTTTTCTGTTGATTGGATACGCGTCATCACCGTGCAATGATGGGCAATTACAAAAAGGCCACAGGAAAATAAAGCTGGGCTATTCCTGGGTGGAGAGGACATTTTTGACTGTGAGCTTTCCAGGGAGGCTCAGCACAGTGGGGATTTCAGAGAAAAGATGGCTTTCAGATGGTTACTGGCAGGACACACATTATCTAGTTTATAAATTCTATTCCCAGCACCACCACCAATATCAAAAGGGCTTATCACTAAAACTGAGTCAAGCCTAAGATCCAGTCAATATGCAACTGCACACGATATTGTACCCAAACTTTTCTGGATCATGGCCCAATTTAAAGAAAATCTAGTTTATTTTAATGATCAATCAATCAATTAACTTAGTTTAATATAACTAACAAAATATACTTTAATTTATCTTTCCCATTTATCGGTAAGCTATCACAGTGATTTTTCTTTTAAAGTATTAAAAGAAAAATATTTGTATATTATATTTTATATTAATGTTATAATATCTTACCTCTGCTTTATTAAGTTAACATTGATCTATCCAGTCATCACTGAATTTCATCATTACTGTACAGACAGGAAAAGGCTTTAGTAGCACTAAATACTATACTATACTTTACCATTATAATCTGTACAGCACTTTGGTCATTGACAGTTGTTTTTAAAAGATTTGATTTTATACTGATATATTCTATCAGTCCTAACAGTGAATGCTATCCATATATTACGGTAAATGTGCTAACAATGTGGACTATTGTATACTGTAGTTTGGAAATACAATTTAACTAAACAGCAACAGCTAACGATCATGAAACTAGAAGGGGAACAAATTTGTTTAGAATTCTCCATCTACGGAACACTGGAGGTATTTGGCAGAACATTGTGTCATAAGGTTAATGTAGATTTAATAAGCAATTAATTCTAAGCTGCTGAGTTACAATAGCAGGATGAACATGATGAAAGATTAAAATCATAATGCCGTTGTATTTAACAGAGATAGGAAGCCAAGGCGTGGCGCGGCTTGGTAAAGTGGGGAGGAGGGTTTATTTGTTCAGTGTCAGTGGCAACAGACACAG
This sequence comes from Gymnoscopelus braueri, assembly GCF_963280865.1. Lineage (NCBI taxonomy): Eukaryota > Metazoa > Chordata > Actinopteri > Myctophiformes > Myctophidae > Gymnoscopelus > Gymnoscopelus braueri. The sequence continues at coordinate 26,186,927 of NC_137622.1, forward strand.
GCAGTTAATTTTCTCTGCAGTCTCTCAAGTGCATGTGCAGCTGATGATGTCACTGAGATTGTCTGCGTAGGTAGAGGTAAGCTCTGACAAATCCCAATCATGAATCATGTTCACTCTATTCGATGTGGACAATACACGTGCTGGAATTTATCTCAGTGGCATTTGAAAGAAATGTGTTGAGAAATTATTCAGTAGCACAGTCCACGGTGACGCATGACACAAGAATAAAAGGACCTCACATACGGTTCAAAGGGGCAAGGTGAGATATACGTCAGACATATTATGGAGCATTGTGAGAATAGAATACTGATACTACAGTGCAAGCGCGGTACTCAATGCTAGTTGAGTACCGCTATATAACCAACAAAGCTCATGACCTGCCTACATGGACTATACAATACTTTAACTGTTTGTTAAATCAGCAAACAGACCAATTACTGAACAGTGCATTGACAGGTGTGTGAATCCCATTCATTATTCTCAGTTTACCGTATATTCTAACAGTGCATGTCATAAACAGCCCACAACTGTTTCCCCATGGGAGACTGTGTGTGCGGCACCAATTGCTACACTTTGAGGCCCTGCAGCAATCTACTGTACTGATACCTGTCATGAGATATAGTCCACAATGCATCCATTACCACAATGTGCATGGAGAAAGTATGTCCCCAAGGATTATGGCTCTATGGCTCCTTGACTTTATACCCCATGGCAATTTGTATTAGTTGCAAATAGCATGCACCAGCATACACAAACAAAAATGGCATCAAGATCCCATTAAAAGTATGTGCAAAGTCAAAGTTTAGGGAGGGAAAAAATGTAGTCCAATAGCAAGCCAGAGGGGACAAAGGCTATAGGTCCTAATACTCCTGTAAAGCCAACTCCATCAGCTTATGGACACAAACATTTCCATAGAGAAATGGCAAAACATGAAACAATAATTCACAGTAAAGCAAAGCAATTACAACTTGTTAATCTTCCCTTGCTTGCGGTTTGCCATACTTCACATAATCATCTCCAAAGAAGAAAATATACTGTCCGGCCACGTTCAAAGCAGCAAGTTCCTCCCTGACCAGGTCACTGTGCCTGGCTTCTTTAGTTCTCCAGGTGAGAGAGAGTGTTGTGCTTAGTCAATTAGGCAGTCTGAAAAACCACAAGCTAAGGCCTTGACATACAGCTCTAATTTCCATGCAAGACCAGACACACACAGACACACCAGCTCACAGCAGATAAATCACTCAGGATCAGATGACCCACCTGTCTCCCCCGTCCGTTATCTTGACCTTCCTACGAGCGGCCACCACCAGCGTTCAACAACTGTCCCTTTAGCACCATGCTAACTAACTGCTCTCCGGAGTGGTAGCTTGCTATCACATCATATCGCTATCGGCGTCCCATTTAACCCTAACCTGTCCCTTAACTAAACTGTAGTGAGTAAACTGAGTAATTGTTCCAGGGTGTGGAGAAATTGTCATAACCCATACCAAAACCCGACAAATTACTTTGATAATAATTCCATGAGCAATTCCAAGTTGCTGTGAGTCCAGTTACGGTTGCTCTTCTCGAGAATTGAGGAGATCTTTTTTCCCCATACGCCACATTAAGACAGAATCAATTTGTCAGCCAGTAGTGGAGTAGAGTGGAGTGGAGGAGAGAGGCGGGGAATGGGTGTCACAGAGTATGGCACTGGGTGCAGGAGGGTGGGGTTGGTGTGGGGTGGGGAGTGTTTCACTCCAGGTATCGGGTGTCTCCTGCACTTTCGCAGGGAGACGGGTAATGCCAGCGCGTGGGTCCTGCGTGCAAATTAAATGGAGAGACAGAAAAATGCATTATTGATCCAGGCAATGCCAAAGTGTCCCGCTCACAGCATGGGATCAGGTTTAAGGTGCGGGGTAATTAATCTACAGGCCTGGTATAAAGCAGAGGAACTGATCCCCTCCCTCTCCCCGTCTCCGTCTCTCTCTCTCTCCCTCCGTCTATCCATTGTTCACATGTTGACTTCGCTCGTAACACCGGTGGAAAATAGGTCACTAGCTTGTACGTGGTACCAATGCTAGGCACCACTGTGACACACACACATGCCCACAGACCACACACACACACACACACGCTCGCGCACACACGCACGCGAGAAATTAGAGAATGAGAGCAAAGCACAGAGAGAGACAGGGCACCTGAGTGCATGTCTACCAGGGTGAGAAGAGCATGTGTCCGTTTGATAAGCTGATGATCGATATGCAGTTACATACCGCACCTACACATGTTCAGCGTATTCTTGTATCACATGCATTTCATCACTAGTTCTTTGGGCGGCCGTAGCCGAGTGGGTAGAGCCGTCTGGGAATCGGAGGGTCACTGGTTCGACCCTCGGCTCGCCAGTCTACGTGTGGAAGTGTCCCTGTGTAAGACAATTAACCCCTAAGAGCTCCCCTCTGGGCACTCAGCTGAGCCCCCTGAGCAGCCATCTGCTGGGTTTAGCTGTGAAAACAATTTCCCCTCCCCCTTCCATAACTACAAACAAACATGTTTCGACAATAAAACCATTTATCTTGCCCTATTTTGCAAATATTGCATATTTATATGCTATGCATATATTTTATTGCAATCAGCAGTTGTTTCTACCACACACACAGCCGTTTACTCCAAAATGTGCTTAACATTGTAAAACAGTTTGGCTTAACTGCTGCTTTGTTTGTAAGCTTGAATATGGAGTGCAGTAAGTATTGTAGAATCTCTGAGAGGGTTCCAACTTTTGGCAACAGATGTGATTACTCCCTTCACCTCTAGAGTCATATTCACATATTACACTGTAGTAGCCTGCTGTAGGCTGAGGAGGTCATTGGGAGAGCTAGCTTTTTCAACAACTAGAGACCCTGCCAGGTTGGGCAAGCAAGCAACGTTACTGCAAGACATGTCAGACATGCCAAGTTATCAAGTTATGCGAAAAACCTTAATATTTCTCTGAAAACTGCAGAAAAGGTCTGCTACTGGAGTCAAATAATACAATTTCCTTCCAGTACATTTTGTGTAGGCCTATATGTTACATCAAAGCAAGTAGGGTTATTTTCATTAGCGAGTCGAAGTAAATTGTGTCAATGACTTAAATAAAATAGGATTTTTAATTAGCAGATCAAATGAATACAATTAATTTCCCATGCTTGCGCTGATTGGCTAGTCCCACAGCATCGAGGGCACTTATCCCATAGCCTGGAGGGATGGTGGGTCTTGAGGTTATAAATTCACAAAAATAACAGTTATTTACAATCGATATAAAAGATATTTGGGTATTGAGTTCATTGGCCTGACAGTATGCGCAAATAATATGATCAGTGTAGAATTTTGCTGAATTAGCTGTGACTGACTGACAGTGAAAATAATCTTCAAGATTGTATTTGTGCAGCTTTGCCATGGTGTGGCGTGTTGTCATGTCAGCATGAATACATTGGATTTATCATATTCAGATAGCATTCTGTTAATGCAGCAGGCACCATTTGTGGCCCCTTCCCCCTTTCAACCTTTATCTTTCCAGTAAGGGAAGGTTTGCTGAGCACGCATGCTAGGCAGTGCCCCATTTCTTATCTGCACACTTACATAGATTAACACCTGGGCATTGCCCAGTGCCCTCTGCTACTTCACAGTGGGCATCACAGTGTGCCCTTACCTTATGCTCTTGTAGACATTTTTAGAATTGCTTGCAACCAGGTGTTCATTAGCCACTTAAACCCTCTATACTTACTAAACTTGACCTGAGTTGGCTCTGTGCTTGGTCCACTCTTTTTTCCCTCTACACCGAATCTCTTCGCTGAAAATATCCGATCTACGAGCTCACAACGTGTCACATAGCTTGTAGGTTATGGTTATTTTCAGCATCCTTATTCCCAGAAGAAGGATGCTACGGTTCAAGTGGTTAGAATTTCGGGGAGAGTCTGTTTTGAGGAAAAGAAAGAAACAAGTAATTATTACTACGTTTTTTGTCACAGTGACTTCATCAGAGGTACACGATCTCTTGCTGCTAGCCACTCATCAACTGACCACTAGCCAGTCCACCCACATGATTCTCCAGAAATAGTCATAGTAAATACCGGGATAATTAACCTTCCTGCAGAAATGTGTGACAGGTATTGTTATCACTCCTGAAGTCTGTCTCTGAACAAAACAACTGGAGTACAGAGTCATGGATTTTCATGAACATTGGTGAATGATTTGCAGGCTATTACCTTTTGGGTTTAAAGGGTTAAAGTTCATGGTTAAGTGCTTGGGTGGGGCAGGAGTAAAGTCCACCACCGCAGAGACTATAGGGTTCAAATCATCCACCGTGCCAGGTCATTTTCTTTAAATTATTCCATAGTCTTTCTCCCCCTGAATTTACTCCAACAAGTCATGCACCCCCCACTTAAGCCCTATTATATACTTCATTGTACGGCAACGGTGTTGCACAGACATAGCAAAAATGGCAGATCTACACGCTCCTGTGTTGTGAGCTTGTAGATCTGCTATTTTTTCTTTTTTGTAAATGTGTGCCAATTTTACACAGGAAATGGACACAGAAGGTAACACTTTGATAGCAGGAGTAAATTAACCAAACATTATTTCCCTGCCAGACGCTGACATTAACTTCCTGACGGATGTTATGATGCATGTATTCTACTAGGTCTCATAATATTATACACAGTAAATGACACACACATTAACTGCTGTGCTGTTCATTCTCCCAAGGCTGCAGCATGAGTGGGATGTTGCACCGTGAAGGCTGCAGTCTCTCTCTGGATGCTCCACCACCCACATTCAACATCTCTGACACTTTCTCCGTTTCCGTTCTCCAGTGCCGCAAAAAGGCAGTAGTATGCATGCATAGTTGCACTATCAGCGTCTGGACCCCAACAACAAAACCCATTCTCTCTTCTTTTCTTTTCTCTCTCTCTCTCTCTCTCTCTCTCTCTCCCCCCCCCCCCCCCCCTCCATTAAGCAGTTTCAAGTACACATACTACAGGAACACACACGCACATGCAAACGGTGAATAAACACACACGCAGACACATTCGCATCATACAGCCCACACACGCACCCCGGGCTCACATGTCATGCATCACACCAAACCGACCATCCATAGACGCCACCCTAGTCATTTTTCCAGGGCAACTGAGCCATCCATCTTTTGACATGTCACCCAATTACAGCTTTTTGGGTCGTGATGAACTGAACCAATTAAAGCGGTGCACTTTCTGCTTGGCCAAAGATGCATCCGTTAATGGCCGCGCCTCGTTGACAAGAACACCGCGTCTGTATCACCTCACCACCTCATTATCATGCCACTATTAGCCATCACTCACATAAACCAACACTCTCTCTCACACACACACACACAGCAGGCTCAGGAGGTAGAGCGGCTTTTGCTTTGCAAAACGGAAGGTTCCCAGTTCGATCGCCTGGGTTAGTGTCAAAGTGTCCTTGAGCAAGACACTGAAACCCTGCTCCCGATGAGCAGGCTGGTGCATAACATGGTTTCCTCCGCCATCGGTGTGTAAACACACATTTACACACCGATGGCGGAGGAAACCATATAACCACACACACAAGCACTTCTCAATGTACAGTTTAATAAAAGCCCATGTGTTAAGCCTTAGCACTAAGGAACAGCCCCCTGCAGACAGCCTCCTCTTTTCTCACTCTGGGGGGGGGGGGGGGGCATAGTAAGTACAAGGAGGGGAGTTGCCTCTGAGTGGAGTCTGTCGTTCTGACTCAAATTACCCTTCTTCTCTCAGCCGTTCCTCTGTGCATGAGAAAAGTCTCGATAAGGAGGCTGCCAGTTCTCTTGGAGATCAATCATGTCCTCGTACTTACACGCACTCCTCCAACCCTCGTTTCAAGAGTCCTGAAAATAAACTTTGTTCCCATGAGACACGAAGGCTGCTGCTCATTTATGATTAAAATGATTGCTTCTCATCGAGTTCAGAGCTGACATTTTGTTCACCAACGTCAACACACACTATCTATCTAGCGCTCTCTCGTTACAACCTGCACCTCTCCCTCCCTCTCCCTTTCTGTCCCTGACTCTATAGCTCGATCTCTCTCCCTCCCTTTCTGTCTTCGTCTACTGGCTTCTCTCTCTCTCTCTCCCTTTCTCCCTCTCTCCCTCTCTCTCTCTCTCTCTGCCTCTGAGAATTCTTTCTATGAACCTCTCCTATCTCTCCTTTTTCCTTTCTAGTATATAAATGGGCTCACACTTGAAACGCCCTTTGGCTCATGTCTCCCTCTCCCACCAGATGGCAGGTTGGAGGCTGGCACTTTGTTTAGTTTTTTACATGGAATATACATGCAGACGTGCTCCTCCATCCATCAGGCTCACTCCAATGTTAATGAGCGATACGTTACTTAATTTCTCTCGGATGAGGCTAACGTCATAATGAACCGGGCACTTCATGACAGTAGATAGCCACTTAAACCCTATTAGGCTCCTTCAGTTGACCGGGGTAACCCAGGGGTCTATACTTGGTCTCTACATTTTTCTCTCTACACCATTATATATTTTCTGAAAACAGCTGATCTACAAGATCACAATGCGTCTCAATGTGACACGTTGTTGAACTTGTAGATCTGTTCTTTTTGACGAATGACACCATCGTGCTACAGAGTATACTGTAATGCTTTCCTCTTCTTGTCGTGCTTGCACATGACGCCTTCCGCGTGCATGCCTTCTATGGTGCGAGACGGGGTGTGGAACAATGCAAATGATTCACACATGAACGCACATAATGTGTGTGTTCATGTGTGAATCATTTGCACATCACAGGTATATTATACCTGTGGTGTACACATCCTTTCACAAATGAAAGTTGGTCTTTACTTAGGGGCAGGCCTACACTGAAATACATTAGAAATACATAAGAACAGCTTTGTGAATGAGGCCAAATGAGTATTGGGTCTGACCATTATGTGAGCAGTATTGGCAATGTTAACAGTATTGGACATGTATAAGGAATGAGACAAGTAATGCATCATCCATTGCACAGGCCAGATATAAATATAGAAATAATATTTCACAAATTATGTTACAGGTATTGTACATTTTACATATTAGATATTATATACAGTACTAGTTAAAATCCTCAGTGTGAATTTATTGATTTGTAACTGAGTGTACAAATAAGAGTTAAATTAATACTCAGGATTTTACAGTGTATGTATGCGAGCAAATAGCAAGAGCAAGGGGTGATGTGTGCAGCTTCCAACGCTTACTGTCGAACAGTCCAATGATCTATAATCCATACCATCCTGTTATACAGTTCACAGTTCAGCTGTTGAGTAGTACTACTGCACAAACCGTTATGTCATAGCATAATGTCATGACAGCCAAGTTTCTATTATCCTTAAAAATGTATCAAAAGGTATTAGGACTGAGCTGGTGACACATTTTAAGCTGCAAGCACACAGCTAGTACTGTATAAGCCACTCTGCCTGTTGGTCACTAGGACAGTCTGTCTGTCAGTCCAAATTCTCCAAAATGTTCAGTTGCAGCCCAAGAGCGTGTTACATGCTTGTTTCAAATAGTGGATTTGGGAACTAAAACTATAGTTCTTCAAGTTAGGAATACCTGCTGATATTACTTTTATATCTTTATACTTATATATCACTGTAGAAAGAAATGGGGAAAAAACTTGAGGCACTTGAGGCACCCCCAGGGGCCCCTAACGAGGCCCCTGGGGGTGCCTCATTTGCGCAACATAGGTTTGAAGGCCGCGTAGTGGGCTGAAATTCTAGTATATGTATATATATATATATATACCTATGAAACATATACGTATGTGGAAATAATAATTACTTCCTTGGCGTCAGTGGAAGCGTGCACAAAAATGTGGTGCTGATCAGTCCAATGGTTTGTGAGATTAGACACAGACACACACACACACACACACACCCTAGGAGCCGTATACTGTATATATATATAGTATACTGTAAGACTTAGTATAAATGAAGCTGTGCCACGATACAGTATTAGCATTTCCTCCGCTGACACTTTCTACCCACACGCTACAACTTCAGTCACTGAAGGACATCAAAGTGCTTTCAAGCATAATTTTATTTGAACATTATTTAAATCCTCATTTCTGATGCTTCACCGCTGCATAATATTGCGAGATGAGAGACTCAAACTTGACCTATCTCAGCTCACTTTGCGCTGTTTGCAAACACAGATTTCATTTAATCGAAGATGCAGTCAGAACAGAATTGGCCCAAAACAAGCACAAATAGAATCAAAAACACAAGGATAGGCAGATTCCCCAAATCGTCTCTGTTCCCTCAGGCTGCTGATCTATGCATGTGTGAGGCTGCTACTGTGCGGTTGTGTAAGGGTCAATGGTGAACTAGCAACAGGATATTTTTTATATTCAAAGGACCTGCTGATATTCAAATGTGTGCACAGAGATGGAACCCACGAAGACAAAGCAATCAAAGAACACGTCGGTGGGACGTACAATATAATGTTGTCAAACGGCTTATTATTTTGTCAACCTGGAGAGGCATTTGAGTAATAGGTGGCTAGGTGCCTTTGTTAGACCTCTGACTAGAACGAGGAGCCTGTTGAGAAGACAACATGAGATGTGCTGTTCTGTTCCGCATTGCCACATGTCCACAGCCCATAGTGACTATTCATCCAGTGAAAATAGCATATGACCTCGAAACATGCTGCATGTCCCATCCATTTTAAATCCTCCGCCACCATTCTCATGGCCCTTTGAAGTTCCACCTGAACAATTAAGCTTGATTTATACTGTGTCGTATGGCGGTGACGCATGCTGAAAATAGCCAATCTACAAGCTCCCAACACGTTGCACACTGGCACCCCACACCGCCGTACGGCGGAGAATGAATTACTATTGACTCTGTCCTTTGTCCACTTAAGTGTCTAGCAGGGGCACTTCGACACACACTGGGTGAGCTGAGAGTCGAACCGGTGACCTTATGATTCCCAGACGGCCTGTCCACTCACTCAGCTACAGCCACCCGGCCTCTAAGAGTAATATTATTACCCTTATAAGTCAAGTTTTTTTAATTAAATAAATGAACACTCCAGATTTGACTGTATATAGTATGTGCTCATCACCAGAGGTGGGACCACACGGCCAGCACCTCTGCTGGTAGCGGGCTCATGGGCACAGCCACATTGGCGGCCAAGGGCCCTGAAATTGTGATTTTGCTGCTTCAACCATGTAGCCATCAGGACATTTGGGTCCCGCAGCAGCGTATTGTTTTCGTGCCGTTCCACTGAGCCATCATGCGGCTCCAACAAGCGGAAGAACTTTCGCCAAGATCACCCTAGGCCAAATAAGTTCTTTTCAGTGCATCAAAGAATCTAAGGCAGCCAGAAGTGTTGTTAAATAGGCCAACACAACAGCTGGCTTCATTCTCCAGAGATGTATATGCATATTTAATGAGTGTATGGTTATGTAGAATGGTAATATCGCTAGAACAATAGATATTGTTTGAAGTAAACAAATGATGCGCACAAGTTAAGGGCAACCCTTCTTGGGTAGAAAGGGTGTGGGAATGTTGTAGACCGATGATTTCTCATCCTTTTAATTTCAAGGACCCCCACAGACCCCTATTTTATATACAGACCCAGTAACAGACCCAAGAAAGGTCCATTTGGTTCCCAACTATCGATTTAGCTGGAACACCCTCAAGGACCTCTGGGGGTCCCCTGACCCCATGTTGAGAACCAGTGTTGTAGTCGACGATTTGGAGGGGGTGGAGTGCAGGGGACATTGTGCCAGTGACGGTGTGTCTGTTTTCTAAGTGGATTCGGCAGTGCATCTGGATGCTAACATCTGGAAATGATTCTGTTGAAATGGGATAACATGTGAACAGAAAGTGATCCATTTAGATTTAGAAGCTGGGGGAAAAGCACAAAGTCGCAACATTGTTCAAGCTGCTGAGAGGAAGATGGATGTAAAACTTGTCTAGGTGGCACAAACAGCGCGACAACCATAAAACAGCATCATCCTGGGTTTTCTGCCAATTGCAGCGTACTACGGTATATTCCCATGAAGCAGAGAAATGAGCTAAGGTCTCAGACTTGGAGATACTATTTCTATTCCTTTGATTGATAACATTCCAGTGAGAAGTGGAATCTCAACTGGATGAAATGATTCAGTGATCGCCGTTTATTCTGAAATACGTTGAAATACACACCGGATTAAAACGTTGTTGCAATCAAAATAAAGTTGTTGCAGGAGATCTCATGCAAGGTACAGTACACCTAGCCCCCCTCGCAGTGAGTTTGAAACTATCCCGTCAACCTAAGCCGGATCATCACATACAATCGTTATAAGAACTGCAAAACAAGAGCTAAATAAATAAATGAGGAAAGAAAATAACAGCTTGCTGCAGTTAATCTCTTTCGGCCCATCGTCGTGTCTCGCAGCTCTCTTCAGAGTTCAAATAACATTGCTTATTAAATTTTCCTACCCTAGGTTTTTCAAATAAAACTGCGGTGCAGCTTGTGTAAAGAAGCAGACTGCCAGGGTGCAGCACACACTGTAGGAAGGTAAATTGCAGTTTAAAGGGGCAGTGTTCCGATTTTTATATTTTTTCAATTTTTCATCCGTCTATGGGGTCCAGGTGTCGTTAAAATGTCCAAGGATGTTTTCCCTGTGTATTTGCGGTTGCTTTGTGTAAAAAGCAACCTTCGGCTGTGACAATAAAAAAGGCAGAGTACCTCAGTCTCTTGTGCAAATAGCAGCAGATATTAAATATGTATGAAGTGGGTGGTCCTAAGATCCCAAACTGGAATTTTTAATGAGCTGTGGGGTGTGTCCACAGAACAACCACATTCTTCTAAAACTTACTGTACACTTGTTTGAAAACAGTACGTCAGTCCAGTAAAAAAGAACTATGCTAAAAAGGAGTCTCATACGGTAAAAATGACATTGATGCCTCCTCTGTCCTGACATCTGTGTTGTCTGGTCTCCAAGACTGGCTTCTTGGTTCATATCTGATTTTAAACACTAAAAAGAGGCCAGCTGAAGCAACTAACTCAAATGTGTTCCTGGGTGGTGATGAGGAACTTGAGTTGGGAGAATTTATTTAAAAAAGGAAGCCCAATAGGGGGATTGGAACACAGGCTACCACCAGAGGAGATTGTGAGGTGCAGTTTAGGCAAACAACTTTCGCACAAAACATACAATCGGTTCAGGGAAGCATTAGCTGGCCTGAAACAATCTACAATCGACATCAGAGTGTGTTTTGACTTTCAGTCCTTTAAAGTTCAACTTAAAAAAAATATTATCACCTTGTTCTTTGGTCGACTTCCATGATCACTTTTGATGCCATTTTTTCAGAGTTGCTCTTGTAAAAAAAAAATCATACCCAGTGTGAAGTGGGCGGTGTCTTGCTAGCTAATCACAATACTGAATGTGTGACTCACTTAAAAAAAAACATAAATGTGTTTTTTTTAAGTGCATAGTCCTATTTATAGGGCTATGCACATGTGTCATGTTTCACTAGCCAATCACAGTCCTGAATAGACTGTGATTGGCCAATCACGGTGCAGGGTTAGGGGGGTACACTGGTGGCCAATCACAGCGCAGGATTGAGGGGTGCAAATATCCAAACCTCACATATAGGGGCGGTTTCACCGCCCAAAAACACACATTATGGTTCCCGAATTATCTACAGTAGGTAATTTGACTTTGTGCTGATACAATTTAATGTATAATAGTTAAATATAATAATTGGTCTATAAAAGCCAAGGTGATCCTCCAGCAAGCACCGTCTGCTTTATTTGTAGTCAGTTATAAGTTAAGTAAAATCAAGAGTGTTCATTTAACTCTGACAGTGTAAAAACACTGAGTGTTAACCTACAGTATAAGGGTTAACACTCCAGATACACTGTGTAGCCTGTTTGAGTGGGGCAGAAAGTCATATTCTCCATTGCAATGATGGATGCAATTGACTGTGAATTGCCTCCATTGCCATTTAATGGTTTGTAATCAGAGATGTCGGGCTGCGACTTTATCATCCGCAACACAGAGGGAGTGCCTCACCTGTTGTATTCCTCTCTCGTTACTCATGCAAATATACATAATGATTACAAATGAATAGTGACACAGAGCCTCTCAGCTAATTGGACGTAGAAGTGAAAACCATTAAGGCCTCTTTTTTCCTTTAGGACTTTCCAAAGGGGGTTTCACAGTGAGCTATGGGTGAGCAACCAAAATGGAAAAGCCATCCGTTCATTATGCATTCGAGGCATGTACGGCAGATTATTTGGAAATACGCGGGTGACCGGTGGCTCGTGGTGATGCTGTTGTTCCAGACACTCGAATGCCAAAGGAGTTGTTATGGATGTGCTTGCCGCTTGTTTTTCTTTGAGATGAGGTCATAGACCCTGATTGTTCCAGACCTCCAGCCAGGCACAACATGATGTCCCTTTTACTGAGAGCTAGGAACCAAGAAAAAAGTAAAGAGCAAACAAATAGCTCAAGCACAACCTGTCCTTTGTGTGGACATAAATACATGGCTAAAATGTATGTGTGTGTGTGTGTGTGTGTGTGTGTGTGTGTGTGTGTGTGTGTGTGTGTGTGTGTGTGTGTGTGTGTGTGTGTGTGTGCGTGTGTGCGCGTGTGTGTGTGCGTGCGTGCGTACGTTCGTGCGGCGTGCGTGTGGCTGCATGTGTGTGTGTGCATGCATCGTTATTAAGCTTTTACATAGCATAATACATCAAATTTTAAAGATAATGTCCATCTAGTACTAACAATGAATAGAGTTCATTCAGTCCATTCAGTGTGTATTAGATGTAGTGTTTTTATTTACCTGCAACACCACATTATCACATAATAATGGGCCAGTCCATTCTGGCCAAATTTATTAGATAACAGATGCTTTTTTGCATTTGATTATTACTTTTCAAGAAGATATCAAACATAAAAAATAAGCTATATCCAAATTAAAACGCCTTTGGCACTCCACAATTCGGCATTGGTCAAAACAGGAGATTGAGGAAATGAGAATCACAGTGCAAAGGAGATTGCCTTAGGCCTACTGTACTTTTTACTTTAATAATTTATGATATTTAGTATTTAAGTGAAAGATAGTAATAAAATAATATCTAGCTTTATCAGGTTTGCTTAGCCAGAAGTAAAAAAATAAATAAAAAACGTTTCTGCTTTTTGTGAAGTGATTCTTCAGTGCTGACTGTTGGATGTTAAATCTAATTTAACAACAGTGAAATATTTCTACATCAAACTAACTCATTATGTCATTCTTCACATGACATAATGTCTCTACCTGTCGATGTAAACTTGCTAAACCTCCTACAATAATATACCCTCTGAAACAACAATTGTGCAGCTCCTTTTTTTGGTATTAATGCCCTAGTTCATTGAGTGTCGCACAAAAGTAGCAAAAACAAACAATCTACAAGCTCACGTGTCGCATCGTGAAGCGTTGTGAGCTTTGTTTTCAAAACAGTTTTGAAAGTGAAAATTAAAGTGGTGTCTGTGGGTTTTTATGAATATTGAACCAATGAAAATTATTAACAAGTACAGGGGATCAATTGGACCTTATTTTTTCCATTTCCTGAAAAGTATGTGTTTTTGGACGTACAGTAGACATACAAGGTTTCTGCCCGACAGCAGAAATATTATGTAAACTGGAATAGGGTTCAGTGCGTTATGCGTTTCCTCTTTGATGTTCCTATATGGCCACATTATCATATTAAATACATTCATAAAACAAAGCACCATGTGTGTAATTTGCATTTCTGGATGAGTAGCATTTATGAACTAATCAATGTCTTCTGTGTAAGTGTCTGTAGTGTATGTCAGTAAGATTTGTTTACAACTTTAGTTTGCAAAGATGGTGCATAATGTCAAGCTGTTAAGACTGACAGCATCTGTTTTTCACCACAAATGTGTAACAAAACATGACATTTACTTCCTTTGTTCGGAACGACTTTCAACAAATCTGGATTTCAATCGTTCCACTCTGTGGACACACAGAAAGAAAAGAGAAAAAAATCAAAGGAATTCTCCACTGACCTCAATTTTCTAGGGCTACTCAGATCAGTATGATCTGAGTGCATTTCCCTGCCTATCACAAACCCCGATGATTCACTAGAGAATCAAGCATGGCTCTAATGAGAATTGGAAGACTGTGAAACTCCTTCAAAGTCCGCACTGCACAATATAGACTGTTTTTTCAGGTCATGGCTTAATGCTAATGAAGATCCTTACCCTTAAATGAATAATGTACACACGGGGAAAAACTTATTTTGTTGCCAATATATGTGCCGACTTTCAACAAACTTCCAAAATCGGCCTCGTAATGATGATTCTTATGTCATTAATCCTTTATGAGCAAATATGCCAGGTAAAGGCTGGTGACGGGGGCTAGTCTGCAATATTTGACGATGCCACTGTTTCACCGCTTTTATACCATGTGAATTAACTCATTAATTATTCACAAAGCATCTATGAAGGTGCAAGGACCAACACCATAAATAAATAATATTGCGTTTTGGGCATAGGATCTAATAAGCCATGCTATATTTTTCTCTTTCTCCACAAAAGCACAATAAGCCAATACAACAGTATGTCTCCATCACTCCTGTGTGCTGTTACACTCTCTCTGTCTCAGTATGTTTTGCCATGAGAGACCTGGATGCTAAAGGCACGTACTGCAATGATCACCGATCTCTGGCAAGCTCTGCCTATATAGTGCCATGGCAACGGCAAGCGAATGTGACTATGAGACATTTTCCAATAGGAGGCAAACTCAAAGGCACAACCCTTCAAGGACTTGCAGTAAACAGACACATTTGCGCAATGGACTGAGGCTGATAGGCACGTCACGTTCTGGAGCTTCTCTCTCATTTTCTAAGCACTCGTTTCATTTATCTCTTTTGGCAACTCAAGGTCATTCCATCGTTCCTAACTTTGAAATGTAAAGTGTTTTCCAGGGAAGTTGTCTGACCCCATTCACACTTGCTTGAAATACCTGCGGTGTACAGATATATATATTTTTTGCATCAAGTATGAATGTGCGCGATTCTGAATGCCGGTGTATTGGACCCTGATGAAGGCCCCTGAGCTGAAACGCATTGGTCACCTGCGTTTTTGGAGTGCCTTGGATTCCTCCTAAGTTCAGCTGATCCTTTCACTTGGATGTCAGCCTACCACAAAGGGAAGGAACTGTTTTGACCTACAATTGAACCCTCTCCAAAGAGCGTAATTATCAGTTTCTGATAATTACGGACCCACGCAGCGCTTCCTCGTCTTTTAATTCAGCCGGTGTATTTGATTGGCAATATCCCGTCACTACCAAAGTCATAATGCCTGCATTGTCATCATGGCACATAAGTGTGAACGCAGAACGTCACTATGCGGTGCTTACATAAGAGATGTTAGTTCTGTGAACACACTGTGTTCTATCAATAAAATGCCTCATAAAAACAATGTCGGAGTGAGTGAACCATTTTATACTCGATGCGGCTCCGCTCTGGGTTCTTAACATTATACTGTATTCAGTGCTGGAAGGGTAACTTCTTTACCTCCACTGTTTGTTTACATCAACCTCCGCTTCTAGTGACAGACACAGTGGACAAAGTGTGCATTATCTCTCTCCAGTAATCAATTGCCATCTGGTTATGTTTATTGTCACTCAGAGAGGGGTTTATACGCCTAACCTCCTCAGATAACCTTTCTTCATGGTATGTTGTTGGCAGATTGTGTCTTGTTTACTGGGTGAGAGGCTGCTTGCATCGGTGGCAAAAACTGTTCAATAAACACAATGCTTCAGAGCTTTGTTAATGTAACTAAGAGAAAGGATAAAGATGCGTGGAGATGGAGAGTCCAACGAAGAAGCTAAACTTGTCTCATAATATTGTGGTGTGAGTAAGGAGTGGGTTGGCGAGAGAGAGGAGGGGGGGGGGGGGCTGTGACCAGAGTACACGTCTTGCATGATGAGTATTAACTGTACCAGTAATAGTAGGAACAAACACATGACGGTAATTAATAACCATTAAAGAGGGTGATGGGTGAATGACTCATATCTGCCAATATACTGCCAATATACTGGTATTGTGGTGTAAACACAGCTTGAGTGATCCATTCACTGTGATATTGACAATAGCAAACTGTAAATAGTAAATACCTGCCATTTGTTGGATACATATATCCAATACACAATGCATTATAATCTGATTATAACATTGTATACTTATTATTATAAGCAGAATGAAATAAATAATCACAACGCTTTATAACAATAATTATAACATGATTGTTTTATAATTCATTATACGGTCAAGTACGAAGGCATGATAACCTGCTTCTAACTCTGTATAATTACAATTATAAGCACTCATAGTATGTATACACTACAGATTTTGCTATAAAAAAGAGAGAAGTACTCAAAAATGTCAACAAATAGCAGTACACTATGTTTTGAAAATAGTTGACAGTATGTCAAGTATACTACGGCTCAAAGCCAACGGGCTGAACATCCAGACCCTGTATGGTTCCGTACTCTACCTACTGATTGAGAATGAGAGAATAGACACTGTTAAACTGTATCCCTGGATACTGGTGGCGATAGAAACTTGCATCATGATATGCCAGTATATTTTGTGCAACACTATAAGTTGTCAATCTACAGCAAATAGGGGTATCTATACTTTTACAGCTAATAGTGATTTTGAGTGTTAGAACTGCATATACTTAGACTAGATTATGCAATTTTCACCTGTTCATATTTAACGGGTATTTTCGCAACTTTTTTCAGTTGACTCAATGTTACTGTATAGCATCACCCCAGCATCCTAACTCAAGCATTACTCTCATCATGCATGGTAGTGTACAGTATAGCCCACTTTAATCATATGAAGAAAAGATTAACTGTGGAGACTTAGAATTTCAACTTGCAATTGTTTGTCTTCTATTCATCTTTGAAGGTTAGTATTGTTTGAAATCGTAATTCCCATCTCAGCTCTTATTTTTATTTTATTTTTTATTAATTCTACTTGATAATGGCTGTTCAAAGAGGTGAGTTAAACTCACACGAGTGGAGATCCCAGATGACTCCATCGGTTTGCTTTCCTAAATAATTTCTCACCGAAGGGCAACTGGGTTAAGCAGGTTCAACAGAGCAAATATATAATGAATCCAATAAGGGTAATTAAGATAGCACATCAGACGAGCAGCAAGTTGACCTTGTGACCCCCAGGACAGCCCCGGACTGAAAAAATAAATTACTCTTACTTTCTTTAATTATATTTTACCAAACTTCCCCATTCCTCTCCTGACACTACAATTTTAAGCTTTTTTTGGAAGATAAGAGAATTTTACTCTCTCTCTCCTGGTCAAATGAATAATTACAATCCGAGAGCAGGGCCCGATTAGTTCTGCTAAATGTGTGCTTATCCATCATTGTTTGACTGACTGATTGACGGACAATTTGAATAGTGTAATTTGTTGTTGTCATCAGCACTTGTCATTGCTATTCAGCCATGTCAAAGAAAAGGCTTAATAGGCATCCTAAGGGTCCATTCCTATTGATCCAGTTGATGTAGCATGCTATGTGCTGCATATTACAATACAACAAAAAAGGAAAATAATCCCAAAATAACAATGCAGATCGTGTAATGTTATGACTGTTGTGAAATGATTAATCCGGTTGTATCATGGCTGTGGCAGCTTTATTCAGCTAATTGATCCCAAAGCTTCGACTGGGCTTTACACTGGAGCATTAACCTTCCTTAAGAGCCAGCATTATGTACTGTGCGGCCAGAATATTGTAGGTCCTGCTGTTCCTTAAGAAATACACTGAGGAGCTGAATCCTCCTTAGTGTGGTAGAACCATATTCATTTAATACAAAACTCTCAAAACTGAATTCTCCCACACAGCAGTAGACTACTAGACATACGGTAGTTACTAGTACTAGGCAAGTAGCTGCATAGGCAGCGCAATTTTCATTGCTATATTTTCCGACTAGCAAGATATCGCAGATGTCTTTTGGACATGAGGAGACATTAAGCTATGTTGATTCTGACCGTAGAAGCACGGCCACTGCATTTGGTTCACCTCTCTGTTCTAGGTGATGTTTGCGTGAGCAGAGAGCTTTTGTTTACCATGTCTCCTGACATCATTATATCACATTATTAATGCAGCTCCCATAAATGCTGGAATGCAATTTTCCTCATCAGTTTGTGTCTCCTCCAAATCCGTTGTTTAATTAACAGTGCACCGTAATGAAGGCGCAGCTGTTTCTTAAAGGTAATGGGAGCTGATCTGATTGGTTTAATTATTGCAACGCCCAAAACACACCCGTGACTAATTCAGAAGCTTAGCACTGTGCACCGGGCTTTATGACCAGATAACTCTCCGTCTAACCAGCAAAATTGCCGTGGACACCCCCCTGAAGTGTGCTCTGCATTTTAGACTGAGCCCCACCATTCTTAGAGCCCCACCATCCTTAGAACCTCATCCTCCTAAGAGCACTACCACCCTTAGAGCAAAGATAACAACCAAAAGGCTCAGTCATCATTATCCCCACCGTCCTTAGAGCCCCACCGTCCTTAACTCTTTCATTGCCACACTTATTTCAGACTGTGTCGTCCCAGTGCCAGGAAAAAGGTGCATTTTTAGTTTTTTAACATTGAAGTGAATGGAGCAGCAATTTTTTGGATAGCGTTATCTCCTAGTTCCTTTGAGATTAAAAAATATATATATATATATATATATATATATATATATATATTTTTTTTTTTTTTAGGAGTATATATATATATATATATATATATTTTTTTTTAATATATATATAATATATATAAATTTCGTCATTTCCGTCCGTGGCCATGATAGCCATAGAGCCATCGGACGGGAATTCCCGTTTTTGGCAGTTAAAGAGTTAAGAGCAAAAACAACAACCAAAAGGCTCAGTCATCATTCTGTAAACTCAGGATCCATGTGCCACATCCATGTGCCATTTGGAAAAGTCTGAAAAACTCTTCCGAAATAAACAATTGTGCAAGACATGTGTTTCATCAACACTTTTTAAAATGTCACCATGGGTGTTCAACAGGTTATACACAGAACTCAGTCAACACACAAACAACCATGTTGACTTCCATACCAATAACGAAAGAAGAACAGCAGTGAATAAGCAGTGTGTTATATTGGAAGTTACTGTGTTTGAAGTTAACACCCTGCATCATTTACCATTGTGCATTGTCAGTAAACTTCAAGGGAACTGTCTCTTGGCACACAGCTGACCGAGCATGTGCTTTCAGCGGTGCCCCAGTCCCTTAGTTGCTGATTCCAATTGTAATTAACTAAATGAGAATTAAAGCTGGTTAATTGAACAGGCAGCCATTAATCTCCAGCCCAAACAGATTAAATCAGTCTATTCGCAAGTCCTGTATACATGCTAGGCCTTAATGTATTTACACCACAGAGACTTAGCTGTGATCACACGCTGCATATCTGATGTTTACACATGTGTCTAAAAGTGTGTGCGCGTGCGTGCGTGCATGAGTGCGTGTGGAGGGGGTGCATTCAGGTACTGTAGCATGGTGCATAACAACATTCACTGTAGATAATTAGACTAAGATGAAAGTGAGGTGTACATCTATGCTGCTAATGTGTTTGTGTTTGAAATCTGCCAAGTTAGGCTACAGTTATGTTTCACAAATAACTGTCTAACAGACAGAGAGACAGACAGACAGACGCGTGCACAGGCTTGTGCACATGTCATTTGAACACTGGGTATAAATGTGATCGATATCACATCCCACCGGCAGCAGTGCTGGGTAATCACAGTGGTAGGAGACGTCAGCCCAGACAGTCAGCCCATAGATCTCTATGATTACGCCATCGTGTCTCCGGACACAATCTCACCGGAACCCCCAAAAAAAAGAGAGAAGAAAACACGCCTTTTTGTACGTGGACTTTTCAGTGTCTGTCTGTCTTTCTGCAAGTGGTGGACATACAGTAACGAAGTACATTTAGTTGAGTACTGCACTTGTACATTTGTTTTTGTTTAGTTTATTTCCCCCCCCCCCCCAAGCTCATGACTCTCACTCTGCTACATTTCAAATAGAAATATAAAGGGACACTTGGGACCCAAACTTAGAAAAAATACATTATGAATTAATTAACCACTTGAGCACTATTTCAAATATAGTGCTCTACAAGCTAACTGCTATTTTCCCGATTTTTGAACAAGTGTTTCCCTCTCCGAGTATTTAGATACCGGTAGATAGACCTTTATCGATTCTGAGGGAAATTCAATTATCATAGCAGCACCGCAGTAAGGAAGAAACACAGAAGAAGTAGTAGGTAATACCAATTACATTTAAGATTAAATATATATAGTATATTAAAACAAATCAGCCCAGATGCAGATTGCACCTGGCCAGGTTTGCATAATGTATGAACCATTAGTAGATTTATATAAAGGAATAAGTATTATTCACATTCTATTACCAGTAAAATGGGAACATAAATATAATTAAAGACTGGCCACAATGTGTTCCACCGTGTGTGTGTGGGTGATGTGTTGATTATGTGGTGGGGCTGTGTGTGTGGTTTCTTGTCTGCACGCCTGCTGTGCCCACTGTGACAATAGCAGCCGAATGCTTGTGACACGTACAACCTCTCCAGGGGTGAGTAGACATGACTAAAGCGTCTCACAGAGCAAAGTTTAGACGTGTCTGTCTGCCGGTCTGTCTGCCTGTCTGCCTGCCCAGGGTTAGTACTGATGAAGACTGCAGGGTCTTCACAGCAAAAGCACAGACACTAAAAGGATTGCTATCCCACTGTACAATCCTACTATAAAACTGAGACCCTGCATCATTTTTTCTCCTCAATGGGTTGGCCAATCAACATGAAATCACACATGGGCATCCTATATATATTTTTTAAATGGTGGGCAGTGGGTGGTGGGTGGGTGACCCGACCCTCAGACATAACCATATACAGTATAGAGTTCACTATGACTCAGACATAACCATATACTGTACATGGAAATATAATTTTAATAATCAACTAAATTGTCTAGTTTGATAAATCACTTACGCCCTATTTTATATACATATACAATGTATATTCATTGTACAATGATGTTGCGCAAAACTAACACAAAAAACATCTACAAGTGAGCTTGTAGATCTGCTATTTTAGCTATTTTTGCAAATTTCTTAAGATTTTTACCTACTGTATGATGACATGCCTAAAATAGGAATGCCAGGTTGAAAGGGTAACCGGAAGGCTCGCCCCAAAACACCATTTATTTTCGTAGGCCGCTCACCCCGAGCGGTTCTTGTATTCTTGTATTCTGGTATTCGTTTTACTGAGGATAAGGTTAGGAATACATTTAAGGTTAAGCTTACTGTAGTAATAAGGTTAGGTTTTGGCATAGTTTTATTGAGGTTAGTTTAGGAATAAGGTTAGGTTTTGGCATAGTTTTACTGAGGTTAGTTTAGGAATTATGTTAGGTTTAGGCATAGTTTTACTGAGGTTACGTTTAGGAATAAGGTTAGGTTTAGGCATAGTTTTACTGAGGTTAGGTTTAGGAATACCTGGTGGCGACCGTTCCGAGGTCGTCGGATTTGACCCGGGGAGAGCGTTCTTGTATTAGTTGAAAGTGGTTAATTGTTGCAGCCCTATTGGACTTCATGGTCCATAGCGTATTTACAAAATGGATTCCATTTCATTGAAATTCTTTTTTTTGTAATAATCGATTAAATTGATTACTTTGATTGATCTTGCATCCACGTAGTTGGGGGGCACACATCTCTGGGCAAGGACTAATTGCTTAGTACTTGATTACATTTTAGATTTGGCTTTTTGACTAAAAGACAATTAGTCTTTGAACATATTTGTCGCACTTCCAAAGTGCTTGGCACTTGGCACATAGGTTTATTGCCAAGCTTTGTCTGAGTAACTTGACTGTTATTACTGCACATCATAAATAAGTGTGGGAGTCGTCCATATGTGTCCTGTGTTTACACTGATCGCACTGAGACAATTAGCAACCTTGACTAACGCGTATTGGATACTGACTCTTTAAACCAGTGGTTCTCTTTTTATGTCAAGTACCCCGTGGCCACAAATCCACATTTGAAAAGATTTCGTGGCAGGGAGTGGCAGAGAACATTTGTATCTTCAAAAATAGCCAATCTACAAGCTTACAACGCGTTGCAGTGCGACACATTGTTAACTTTTGGCTATTTTTGAATAGCCAAAATAAACAAGTGCTTAAACAGGTAAACTCTTCCTCGTTTTACTTCGGACCCCTGGAACCCCCCTAAGGACCCGTACCCGGACCCCACTTTAACTCATTCACTGCCAAGGTCGTAATTGACGTGGTTTTTGTCCAAACGCCCAGGCTGCCAAGGACGTGATTGACGCAATTGAATGATCCAAGCACCACCAAAGAAGAGTACACCCAGAAATCACGTGATCACAACAAAAAAAGATTTCCCCCATTCTACCGGATCCCCGAGCGTGTAATGAGCTGATCTCCGTGAGGACGGCGGTCACAGAGAATATTCCATGATTTTTCAAAGGTACAGTAAAATCAACGTTTTCGCTGGCAACTTGGCAAGGGGACCGGATACGGATGAATGAATGAATTAATTCCTGGCAGTGAATGAGCTGTGTTCCAATGGATCCAATGTAGTTATTATTTCGTCTCAAGCTCTTGTTAATACTTTTCATTGGTTAAACATGTATAAAACCCACAGACTTAACCACTTTCAACATCACTTTAAGTGTCCAGGGCCCTCCGGGAGCACGGCCTCTGCCTTCCTGCCTCAAGGAATTTTCCCGCAGGTGCGCGGAGGGCCGACTGGGGGGTCCCCTCCAACCAGCCCCGTACCCAGGATCGGGGTGTCTTGGGCTGGGTAGAGGGGCTGCGTGAGACCCCTGCCCTGGTTCTTTTGAAAAAACATGATCTGACGCATCTCGTCCAACATGATCTGACACCTCCTCGTCCTCCGGAGGGGGCCCCTCCACCCAGTCCCGTACCCAGGATCGGGGTGTCTTGGCTGGGTAGAGGGGCGGCGTGAGGCCCCTGCCCTGGTTCTTTTTGAAAAATTAAAAATTGCGTTAAGTGTCCAGGGCCCTCCGGGAGCACGGCCTCTGCCTTCCTGCCTCAAGGAATTTTCCCGCAGGTGCGTGGAGGGCTGACTGGGGGGACCCCTACACCCAGCCCCGTACCCAGGATCGGGGTGTCTTGGCTGGGTAGAGGGGCGGCGAGAGGCCCCTGCCCTGGTTCTTTTTTAAAAATAAAAAATCGCGTTAAACATTTTTCTAATATAACCGCAACCTAACGCATTGTGAGCCTATAGATTGGCTATTTTTCACTACTTTTGTGTATCTTTTACGAAAAGGTAGGGCATAAAGTTTCAAAAATGAAAAAGAAAAAACAAAGTTGAAATATTGAGATACGAGGTTTCGGCCCAATGACTATGTTTACCCCCGCAGTGACAGCAAGTGAAGACAATGTGCTGAAAGCTCTAATGGAAAAGCTCATCTTCTGTTCCACATCTGTCATAACACCCTGTCAACACATCCTTTGGATGAGCTGAAAGATCTTTGTCAAACATCACCACATTCACCTTTACAGGCAAATTTGTTCCCGTTTCTTGCTGGGAATAATATGACACAAACAAACAGTCAGTGTTTGCATTGGGCCTGATAACAACATCACATGCAGACTGCAGAGGTCTCCCCCCCTCCATGCAGTACATTTACACACTTCAGTCTTAACTGCTTGGCAACAGTGATCAAAACCCTTTTTCCTTTTTTCCCTTTCTTTCTTTTTTGGCTCCAAAGATGGGAACATGTGGGCGATGCCACTTAAAGCTGAGAGGGGATGGCCGGATGAAAGTGCACAAACATGCTTTTGTTGCTGGAAGCAAGTCATACTCGCATGAGGAGAAATGCTGCTAATTTCAAGAGTGAATCACTGCAATCAACCTCATTTTGAGGACATTTGTTAACAACCGGCATCAGCCTCAACCTTATTATGAAGGCTTGTGTAACCACAAGCACATCTATTGGTGTGGAGTTGCTCAAGCTGAGGATTGTATGCAGGGAGTGAACTCCACTGTGTTCTGACCCTAATAACCAAAACCCAACACTTTGCAAGTCAAACACATTCCCTCGAGGTGTATTTCTCAAACCCTGCAATGTTACAAGTACGGACTACAAGGGCAAAAAAACTACATAATTTAAAGGAAATGAACCTTCCTTTCTCTCTCTGGCAATATTTAGTTGTTAATGCAGGCCTGTCTCTCAAAATGGAACATTTAGGACATTTATTGGAGTCGCTGTGTTGGCAGAGAATAACAGCTGGAATATGGCCACAGTTTTTGTTTAGATAAAAATGTGCTTGAAATGCACTAAATAACTAAAGTGTAACCATATGATGTTAAAAACAGAAGGCCTCTTTAACTTTACATTCACATTGAACTGATGTGAGACACACTTTGATTAAAACCAGGGTTCGAAATACAGGAGACTTATGGGGAGCTTGGCTCCCCTGAAAGAGACATGAGCTCTCCACAAAGCCACATTTGAGAATTATTATTAAAATAATGTGTATACATTCTGTACATTTATATTTCCCTGTACGGCTGCGTGAACCCAATGGGCTATGTGGGGTGCAGGCCAGTACCACAGCCACAAGGCAGGCCCCAGATAAGTAGGAATTTAATTTAGGAAAAAACTGATTGCATTTGTGTTTACCTTTTGTGCTCGCCATACATTGATACAATTCCCTCACAACGAAGAACTACCACAACAATGTTTTCTTTACATCCTGTTTTGTGTTAGTGTGAAACCCGAGATGTCACAAAGGTTTCCTTGTAAATACAAGAGCTGCTCTTACCACAGAATGATCGACAGTTCTAGAATGGGTTTCCTATTATAGGTTTGTATTTCATTCTATTATTAGTATTCTTGTTTGTCTTAATGTTTTCAATGTGAATCTATATGTATGCTGCCTTCTTGGCCAGGAACCACTTCAAAGAGATTTAAAACTCAATGTGGTTTTTACCCTGGTGATTAAAGATAATAATAATAAGCCAAACGCAAGCGGGGAGTGTTCATTTTACAAGCTGGGAATGATCAAACATAGTCCGAGGAAATTGATTAATGAAAACAGACTGGACCATCTAACTTTGATGTATACATATATGTTATATGACCTGTTGTATCAGTTGGATTTTATCGACCGTATATAGGATTTGCCTTCGAGAAAAGCAGGGGAAAGTGCAGGAGAGGATTGCAGTACGTGGGGAGGGTATATATAATAAACATGATATTCTTAAAAAAATGTAATCCATGCACAGCACACCATCAAAGGATCAATTGGGTTCCGCTATATCCTACTGTAAGTTATATTCTCATCAAATACTTTGGGCTATTGTAGGTAAACCAGTGTCACTTTCATGGTTTAGATTCCAATGGTTAAGTTGGAATCTTGGATTGGACTGATTTAAATTGATTTTGGAATTACAACACTCGCTCCTCACGCATTGTGTGTGACAAAAAGGAATTAAAAGTGAAAAGGGTCACAACCACTGGCAGACCACTATATAATTCAGGCTTAGTGCTAATGTATGTGTGTAGGCCTATAGTCTGCTCAATTGTGTTGAATTTTGCATAGTGATTTGAGCAGCACCTACTGCTAGCAGAGAAAATGATCTGACAACTGACACCTTCCAATCTGTTTAGTTTTTTGTTTTGCTTGTCTTTGCATATCCGTTGTGTTGTCGTCTAGCATTTGATTACTTTAAGGCCTAGACTAGTCCATTGGGTTTGATGAGTCTGTGTCACTGTCTGAGCTTTGGGATGTTTTGAGCGAAAGGTCCTCAATCAGTAATGCTCATATTATGGATAAAGTGTGTCTATGTGGTGCACAGGGCCTAAAAAGATGGTTGTTAACCCTAGGCCATGCAATGATTTAGAAAGGCTCTAAATAATGAATAAAACTAATAGTAAAGCATGTGTTAACGTGAGTGTTTATTTGTGAATAACAATTTCTGATAATTTGTCTTTATTAGACACAAAGCTGGTATTTGTGCAGGTCATGCTGGTGACCTGCTTAAATGGCCCAAAGAAAAAGGATGTGGGACAAGAGAGTGCTCAGGCCGTGCACACACACACACACACACACACCCCCCCACACACACACACACACCCCCCCACACACACACACACACACACACACACACACACACACACACACACACACACACACACACACACACACACACACACACACACACACACACACACACACACACACACACACACACACACACACACACACACACACACACACACACTATTCATAAAGCAATTTGGCAAAACCAGTATAATGGGGGGACTGTCAGAAACTGAGCATCTCCACTACAGTAGTGTGTGTGTGAGTGTGAGTGTGAGTGTGTGTGTGTGTGTGTGTGTGTGCGCGTGCGCGTGCGCGTGCGCGTGCGTGCATGCATGCGTTAGCACGGAGGGGTTTTGTTCAAGGCCACCGTAGTGGTACTTATGGGAGGAGAGCATCATTAGAAACTCTGCAGACTCCAATTTGACTCTCAATCCAAATACATTCAGCGGTCTGCAGAGTGAAATCTGAAATCATTCCCATCACGCCTTGAGGCCCTGCAGCCACTACTGCCCCAAATATGGAGTTATTCAATGTAGCATTGTATATTTCTTGTATGGAAGGAGGAGAAGGATGTTTTAAACATTTCAGGCTTATGAAGGCCATGTTCTCAGATAAAAATATGAAACAATACACCTGCTAGTGGCCCCTGGAGGCCGTGCTGCTCGTTACACCCAACTAAGGATAAGGATAATTCCTTTTAACAGGTCGTTCATGAAAGTCCTTGCGGTCTTGTTTCCAATGAGAACCTGTGAGCAATTGGGGTTAAGAGTCTTGCTCAGGGACAAATTTCATATCATCGGCGCATATGCTGGGATAGCCTGGAATCGAACCTGGGGCAACCAGGGCCAGCCTGGTTCCCTAGGCGGGCTCACTAACCACTCAGCTATGGCCGCCCCCATAATGACTGAAGTTAACTAGACTGAAGTTGATTGAACTGACCCCACTGCCATCCTTAAGGCTTTTTGTAAGACATTTTGGTGGTGTCTGGCATTACCAAGCAATCAAAAATAAACAAGGATGTCGCACACAATATTATCTAATTAAAGTAATGGCAGAGTATTAACATAGAATAATGGTTTAAAGCCTGGTGGCAATGCCTCTGCCACCAGGGGGGGCAAAGAAAATATATAAACATATATGTTTTTATATATGCAACATATATGTTTATCATATATGTGACATATACAAAATAGGCCGCCTGCATATATGTCTCTATATAGGTATATATATATATCCATATATGTGGCATATATGTGGACATAGAAGAGACATATATTTCCTATATATCCACATATATGCACATATATGAACCTGAATATGGCATAAATGCAGCATATATTCTTCATATACTTGCCATATATTGGCAAAAAAAAAGGTACAAAAAGAAATAGTAAAAAAATTATAATAATCGTCCGGCCACCAGGGGGGGGGGAAGTGCGCCCCATGCCCCCCCTAAAAATCGCCTATGGTTTACTTTAAAACCTCTCAGTAGATTTACTCCTTGCATATCGACTAAAGACAACACGACCTGGCTGTGACTGGGTGCATCCCACTCTACCCCACAAGAACCATGGTCCATGGAGGATATCATCAGTTGATCCAGAACTTTGTTTGGAAGATGAAAGTTTATTTATTTGAACAATTGCACAAAGGAATGCCTGTTTTGTGGTTCTAAGACGGAAGGGAGAGAGACAAGATACCTGTGTGGCTGCGGTTGTCAGTTATTTATTTCCAAATCATTTGCAGAGAGAGAGAGAGGCTGGAACACACCTACTTTGAACATTATTGATGTTCAGAAGACACTGCATGTGAATTGGCACTTTACAAAAGAAAAGGTTTATATTTATTAAATGCAGAATTGGGGAGGTTGGCATGTTCTAAGGCACAGCAGTTAACTAATATTGTCACTGCTCCTTAATTAAATATTCTTTCCCTTCCCTTACTGTCAGGAGTTACACCCCTATTTTTCACTAAAAGGATAGACCTATTATAATTAACTAAAGAACGCTCCAAAAATAGAATGATGCTAAAAAAATAATAACGTACTGTACAATAGACACAGTTGCATGTGCACGCACACGCATTAACACATACAGTTTTTTAACAAAGTCTCTCACTTTCTCAGTGCAGAAACACATAATTAATCACTTGCCTACATCAAAGATATCTTTTAACGCATACAGTAGGACTACAGAGAAGGCAATCATGGAATTGTTCCCATTATGGAGCATTTTCTTTAGTACTGTATGAAACCAAAAGACTTGATAGAGAGAGAGAGTGAGAGTGAGAGAGTGAGTGTGAGAGTGAGTATGTGTGTGTGTGTGAGAGAGAGAGAGCGAGAGAGATAAAGAGGGAGATAGAGAGAGAGTATTACAATAAAATTGGATCAAGTTTGTCTCAACAAGCACAAATCCAAATCTCATCATCTGAGCCGTACTCATCAGTTGAATGTATTTGAAACCAACATATTGCAGAGACACTTGCTTAACAAGCTACTCATAGTGTAATTAACAGATGGAAGCTCAGCCTGGTGGCGTACTTTTTTCATGAAAGAAGAGTCATGATGTAAATTTTAATTATCGACACTTTCCATCCCATTAGTAGGAGTTTGGGTTCGGGATACGTTCTTGATTGAAACACACAGGTCTGCTACACTACAGTACTGTACTCCAGAGACAGCACTGAGACAGAATGGGGGTGATAAAGAGGACAGCATATAATGTGGACTCTCTATAGTGTTCATATTCAAGTGCTCTCCAGTGTGCTTTCAGTAATCTCCGTGTCCTGCCTTGATGCTCAGCATTTTCGGAAATCCTCCTCCGTCTTTCTTTAGACTCTGTGATTTAAAATTCATGAGGTTTTGCTCAATCTTTGCTGATTTCCTATTGTTGGTTGAGCCGCGAATTGATGGCAAAACTATTGTATTGAGGCTGCCTGTCTGTGTGTCACTGTTCACTTCTATGACTCAATGCACCGAACGAAACTTCAGATATTAGATTTCTAATTTCATTTCTAATTTTCTGTGTAAAAAATTAATTCCCTTACGGGACCAATACAGAATTAAATAAATTCTCAATTTAACAGTACAATTCTGTCTATTTTCCATTCACAATCACTTTGTACTCTCCTTGAAGATTTCAGAGAATAATACATTCAAATACAAACTAAGCGTGGGTTTATTAAGTGTTTTGAGAACAGCCTCCATTCTATCAAGTGTGATTTTTTTTGTAAAATTGAAGACGGCACTGTCGGCACACCTTCTGTACAACTTCCTTCATCTGCCAATAAACAAGAGCACACAGATGGCTCCCATGTTCCGTTCACATGAACACTGCAATTAAAATCTATACTATAGCATTCTAATTTCTTCTCCAAACCATACATTATGTAATCCTGATCCCGACTAATAGCATTTTAACGGCTGGACGAATATGAAATCCAAAAAGTTCACTTGTGTAATGTGATGATGACGTGATACAGATTTCTTTTGAAGCTGTACTTCATCTTTTGGTTCGACAAGTGGCTTATGCAAGTGTGCCACTTGCAAAAATTCTATATTTGTCCATCCAGTTTTTCATTTCCATTTTATGTTTTCCTCTGTCGTGCTACACAGTTGGCAGTATGCCTCTGGCTGCTTTGAGAAGAGTCAGCTAGACTCCTACTGTAAATAATGTATAGCTACCTCCCCTTCTTCTTCTTTGCCTATCAAATGTATTTTGAACAGATACTAGGAGACATGTTGGTTGGCAGTGAAGGACCATACAGTACAGTATGACTTGGATCAATACCTTTGAGGCTGGTAGCTAACCTTCAACTAATGGAGGCAGTTCAGATTTCCAAACCCCAACTCCTCAGATGGCGTGTGCTATTCTTAAACAGCTATGCTAGCCTTTCTTGGCTATAATCAACCTAATTGTCTGTTACAGTGTAAGCATGCTTTCTAAGTGGCCCTTTAGATCAAAGCATGGATCATTGGTCAACTATTTGACCTTGAGCCTGTACAAGCAGGTTTCCCTTTTAAGGTACAAGCAGCAAACTATTGGTGGGACATGCTCTACAAAGTGCTAACAGAACAATAAAAAAATTTATAATACTGGATGTAATCCTACTATAAATGCGTGACATTTCTGTCCGTCCGTCTGTGCGTGCGTGCGTCTGTAGTTCGCGTATCTTGAAGACCGTCCGACCGACAGACTTAAAAGTCGGCGTGTGCATCGCAGACGAAACGAGGGAGTGTGGTGCTTGGTTTGAGGTAGCACAGTAAAATCCTTAGTGTTCATGTAACTACGAGTTTACAAATGGACCGTAATGGGTCCCTTTGGTTCCATTTGCACACTTTCAGAATTTTATACTTAATATGGTTGGGTCCCCTCACTATCGGCCCAGGCTCTCCCGTTAACCAAGTGGAGGGTGTGAGAGGTGGTGACAGGGATCATTACATCACAATACACCCAGGGGCCAATGCCACATAATATTACCATGCCACCCAGTTCCTACCCCAAACAAGTTGACAGATCCTGTGTGTCACAGTATAAACAGAGAGAGAGAGAGAGAGAGAGAGAGAGAGAGAGAGAGAGAGAGAGAGAGAGAGAGAGAGAGAGAGAGAGAGAGAGAGAGAGAGAGAGGGAGAGGGAGAGAGAGAGAGCAAATAGGACACAGGGAGAGAGACTTGTCACGGGGCTGCAAATCATAACAGCGCTCATACAGAAATACTTGATATTTACATAATATTTGTGCAATCTAGATAATGTTTGCTTGGATAAAGGAGATGTATAAATCGAAAGGTCAGTGAATGAAGGTGAGCAGAAGGGTTGCACATTGAGCGCCTGCCATGTCTACATTTTCCTTGCAAGGTACATAAACTCCCTACCAGAACACATCGCTTGCACAGATCATTGAAGATAACAAGTCCGTCGCTATGCTTTTGTCCTTGAGGCTGCAATGAGCTTGAGCCGAGATCAGATCATGCAACAGATGAAAGCGAGTGAGTCGATTCTGCAGCAAATTTGTGTCTATTAACCTTTGTCAAGACAAGTTTACCAATGTATATAAATTCTGTACAATAATTAATCAATCTATACAACCGTAATGAGGGGACAGATTGGGGTTTAATACAATGCAATGTAATACTTCACAAGCAGATCAGCTATATGCTTCACGATTTTCAATTGGATTATGCGATATCTTCACCATGTAATTACAAATAAACCACTGATGAATATATGATGTATGCCCAGCTGCTCGCAGCCATTTGGCCTTTTCAGCGACATTGCGTTCTCACGCCACAGAAGAAAAGCAAACAAGAGAGCAAACATATATTTGGTCTCTAAACACAGAGGCAAATACAAAGGCAGGCAAACCACAGTATCGAACAAACCGGCTGTGACAACAAACACGTTGGCCATATATTGCCAAATATAGGAGCACAACAGTAATAATTGGCATTGATCAAACAACAGGGTGGGGCTAAACCCACCAGAAAATAAGAGTTCAATTTACATTCCGTGTAGCCCTTCAACAGCTTCAACTTTATTGTCACATCACAGGTTCATATGTGTAGAAGTGGGGGAAAGTCTTTTTCGCACAAGCTCCCATCATTTGTTATTTTCATTCTTTAAATGATGAGGAAAATCGGAGTATCTGGTGTCGACACAGATTAGTGTAAACAAGTTTATTTCTTTTCTGGAATACCTGATCAACACTGGGTCTCACTGGGCTGGTGCTATTCTTTCCTCTTGTGTTGAGGATTCTCTTGATGTGAAATGATAAAAGTATGACATTTTTCTATGTTGAATCTGAGGAAAATGAAAGAAATGCTGTTTCTCTGTACTAAACTAAAAGCATGGTAAGTTAGTATTCATGGACCTAAAATATATCGTGTTGTCTTTGGATCCTGCTTTTCTTTTAGGCATCTTAAAAGGAATAGAGGAAAAATCACCAACTCTAATATTTAAGCAGCCGTATGTGACCTAAGTGGCCTGATCTTTGATCTTCATGTTTGACTATGATCTTTCCTTCTGGAAGAAAAATCTAAGATCTAATCTAAGAAGATCTACAAGTACTGTATAAGACGCATTTTCAGATGATACCACATACATTATTGCCATAAACGCTTATCCTACGTTTCCTTTTGCAATTCCAAGGGATTCACAGTAAAGTAATTGCTGGGGACAGAATGCCATGTACCGTAGCCCCTCGGCTGTAAAGAACAGTCCTAATATAAAGATACCCTAACCAACAAAGCGGGCCCGTGTTGATTTTATTATAGGATAGTATTGACTCAAGAAGAGATGTATAGTTCCAGACAACTTCCCTTTTATTCCTGTAATTGGCACAAAACTAGTGCAGGCTCATATTTGTTGTGAAAGTCTACAGAAATCAATGCAGCAAATAGACTCATCTCTTCCCATTTATAAGCTCCCTGTGTGGTCCTATCTGGACAACGATTTGTCACCACCACCACCTTGTGTTTTCAATGCTTCTGCAGGCTCTATCAATAAGCCATCCGCTGTCGCACGCTGTGTTGTGTTATTAACGTTCCATTCCTATTGTAATCTCTCAAAGTAATCATTGATAGGTGTCCTCCATATTTCTTTACAGTCTGGCCCGTGGGGGATATCTCCCGCGGTGCGCGGGGGAGAGAGCTACTCCAACCAACCTCACTCTAAATCTCCTCCTTGTGTCCGAGATAAGAGCAGAATTGAGTTATTGAGCGGATGGTTTAAGATATAAGCTCTCTCGCTAAAGGCACGCTCAAAAGAGGCACAATAAGAACAGATTGAATGGTATTTTATTACAAGCAGGTCTGTTTCGTCTTCACCATTTGTCTACCGCGGCGCTCCCATTAACCTGAGTTGAAGGGGTCACAGGGGGGGGTGGGGTGGGAGGTGGGAGGGGGCTTTCTTCACACTACAGCACTGATGCCGAACACTTCATCTTAGAATTCAAGGTAAAGAGCTGATGGTTGAGGTAAAATGGGTGGCAAATTAATACTGATACATGTTTATGTTTGTCCTGACAAAGGAGGCCTGTAAAATTAAGACGTATATGAAGGCAGAAATTCTTCGTCTCATATTTTTTTAATCTAGAGGATGCGGTCCTGTATTCTGTAAGAACGCATTAATTTGTCAAAAAAATATTCACACTACAATGCTTTAAAAGAGTGGTTCTTATCTGGACTTGCCCTCCACGTGATTGGAAAACACTGCTTTAAAAAAGGTACCAGGGTTTGTTTTGATGTTGTACGACCACCAATTTTAGCATTAATGAACACAGCAGAGAAATCGTAAGACAAAACTGTTGCATTGTGGAAACTAAGCTTCTGTCACGTGATAACTACTGTATGCAAATGTTAGTCATGCTACCAAGTTGCCTCCCCCACCACCACACATTTCTGTCTAACCCTATGAACCCTAGCGTCCCTGTACTGAGCATGGCTTAATATACATTCAGCAGCACAATGTGACCCGCTGTGAGCTTGTAGACCTGCTATTTTTGGGGAAGATATTTGGAGGAAAAAAAGGAGGGGACCAAGTATAGACCCCTGGGGGATCCCATTCAACAGTTTAAGTGGTTAAATACAAGGTTTCTTTTTTGTAATGTGCGGTTATAAAAGTGCTAATTTACAAACATATTGAGCTCATAGTCCTCCACTGAAGTAGATTCTTTCCTTAATTTTGTAACCTTAACATACCAAGCTTGGTTATCCTTGGCCTTATAGGCAATATAGTACGGGAGGAACTCAATGGAACAATTATTGGACAAAACCTGCCCATGATTTATTGATATATTGATATATTCACAGACATGATACATTTTGGCATTATGAGAACATTATCGTCGCTGTTGTGTCGAAACCTCATCTGTCCAAAACAGTTACTTTTCAGGAAATGTGTTCCAATGGATTCAATGGTGGTTATCATTTAGCTCTTGTTAATACTTTTCATTACTTAAGTATTTATAAAACCAACAGACAGATTTAACCACTGTCACTCACTTTAAACATTTTCAATTATAACAAAAATAGCAGCTCTACAAGCTCATAACGCTTCACATCCTGAGCTTGTAGATCGGCTATTTTTCCCACTTTTGTGTGACACTGTGGTATGACGAGGTAGGGCCTAAAATTATTAAAAAGCATAACAAATTAAATATGGAGATACAAGGTTTCTGCCCGACATCAGCATTACGTAAAGCAAGACATTTCCATTGAAATATCCCCTTTTCCACATTCTCCACATCGTGACTCACTACATCCGTGGTTACTTTCTGAGAAAGTGTAATAAAAGTGATCCTTTTGGTTTGCAGACTGCTGACGCACAAGAGTAAAAGAACCACAGGAAGCCGCTGCAAAGGAGAGTAACAGCAACTCTATTCCTTACGCTGTCACTCACACTACCAGATGTCCTCTGGATGACCTCCGTGTGTACAGTTTGATGTAAATCACGCTCCCTAGGCGTCACGACACATTATCCTTTACTTTATTGCAGTTGACTGCCAGGTTATGTAACGCAGTCTACAGAATGCAAGTGTGATGAAATATTGTTAAACGTCTCGTGAGACCCTAGCATCGTTCTGCAGTCGAGGAGAACACGAGAGAAAATGGATGAGAGGAGTACAAGGGACGGCAACACTACAACAATAATTAAAAACACCACCAACGTCAAAGACAACAGATGTTTTCCATTCCAGTAACCCCGCTCAGAGAGTAAATGCAATGCTACACGAGCTGTCCGACATGAGACACGACTAAGGCCACTATCCCTGGGAGCTGTTCGTGGTGCTGAGCAGACTGGATCTGTCCATGGTGCTGAGCAGACTGGAGCCAGAGGCAAATCTAACCCTTTCAACAGTTTCAAATGAAACAGGCCTCAGCCACCAGGGGGGGCCCCGCGGGCAGGTTTTTTTTCTCCTTTCTCTCCAAACAGTGGTCTGTTAAAGTAAAACAAATTCTGCACATCAACTAACTGATCATTATTTCATGGTTTTCTTTTTGTCCTATTGCAAACCATGTCAGAATTTGCTGTAAAGATCGGATGATCTGACAATAATATTTTGAGCATTGCAAATGATGTCAAGATGTAGAACTAAGCTAGGGGGAAAAAAGGTCAGAGACCAGTGAATCAGGATTGTACTGTTTTGCATATTTGCAAACTGATCCCGGTGAAATCAAAAGCCTTAATGGCTTTTGATACGTCTCAAAAGACTGCTTCCAGTGAGTCCACGGCACTGGCGGTTCACCTGGCGAACCAAAGCGAAAATCCATTCATCCTAGTCGACAAAATTTACTGCTGTGCAATCCACACGCAAGCCGCTGAGTTTGTTTCTTTTGTTTAACTACAGTATGTGTGACATACAAACTAGAGTCTCATGTAGAAACTGCTTCATCACAGCAACTGTACAGCAACAACTGTCATAGGCCTAAACTTAACGGCCAATCACACTGAGCACTATAACTATAAAAACATAGTTTTAAAAATTGGATGGCAGGGTTTGCACCACAACTATAAACACAAGGGTGAACAATATAGTTATAGTGCTCAGTGTGAACGGGACTTCAGACAGGAGGGTGGATGCACAACTTAAATGCACAATACACACGCTCTCAGGTTGACGGCATGACGCCCATACAGTTGATTTGAGCATGACACTCAAACACAACAACTTTTAACGAGTGTGCGCGAGGCGGTTTGAAACAGTTCTAAAAATCCCTAAATCCGCCCCTGATCGGAGCATAGAGCTGTCCATTGCCTTGACTGCTGCTCCCTGCTCTTGGCTTTTCAGCACTCGACAGTGCCGACAGCTCGACTGAAACATCAATGCCTTTTCAGACAGCTCTCGCCCTTTATTGTTCATCTGCTACGACGCCCCACACGCTGTATCAGCCAAAGCTTACATCGACAAGCCAGACAGAACGCCTTTTGCAAAGACATCCTAAAATCCTCCTGCAGATCATAATTGTAGGCTCACCAGTGTTATCCCACCCCTCCATTTTCCCTGCTGCTTTTTTCTTCTTCTTCTTGACTAGATGAATTATGTCAGATATTTCTTTCATTCAAGGTCCAGGTGAACTGGCAATTTTAGCAGATAAATTGACAGGATTTTGTTAAATGTCTCAAAGAAGATCATAACGTATCATGACACTGCCATGCCATGCACTGAGGCAGTATTGAAGGAGCAAGGG
This sequence comes from Gymnoscopelus braueri, assembly GCF_963280865.1. Taxonomy (NCBI): domain Eukaryota; kingdom Metazoa; phylum Chordata; class Actinopteri; order Myctophiformes; family Myctophidae; genus Gymnoscopelus; species Gymnoscopelus braueri. The sequence continues at coordinate 26,223,289 of NC_137622.1, forward strand.
GTACAAAGATTACACTGACAACGTAAGCAGTTCACTTCATGAAAACCACTTAAGCCCCATTTCAGAAATACATATGTTTATTTCATTGTATTCTTGTGTCCAAAATAGGGACCTCAGATTGTAATTGCTTAAGGAATTTAGAGTAAGAGTTTAGCTACAGTACTATACTGTAGAAGTTCAAATGATAATTCTTTCACCTTTCCAGGGAAGAGTTTATGCTGAGCATGCAAATCCTTTCATTTGGCAACGTCTGGCTGTGTAGCCATGCAGTACAGTCAGAGGTATTCCCACATGGGAGCTGGCTAGTTCATCCTTAGTCTGCTCTGTTAACCCCCGAGTAGACTCACAAGTCAGTCTCTAAATCAGTGATTCCCAAGGACCCCCACATTAATGTGTATTTGGCCGTGGACCCCCATCTGAAATGGTTTGTGCCAGGGACAATTGTTAAAATGTTTAAAAGATTTTTTTTTTCAAGATGTTAAGGTCTAAACCTGTATATCCAGTCATTTTAGGGCATACACAAGCCTTAAACAACATTAAGTCTGATAATGATGTGCCGTGCATGTTCACATCATATATACTTTACATTTCTTAACACAATTTTTCAAATATATATATATTTCAAAATAGCCATTTTTACATCGAGGTGCCCAGCTGTCCCTAGTGCCTACCTATCCTGTATCCATTTAGAAGACCCCAGACGTATAATGGTAGGCGGACATCTCCGATCATCTGTCAAACGTGAGGCAAGCCACTGAGCAGCTCAAATGGTGGCTATTTCACACTGGCACAGAGTTATTCATATGGCATGTAAATGCTCAGGAGGACTTCTTTTATGCTAAATCTTATTTTATGACTTAAAATTAAACCCATCAATGGAAATGGAAATGAAAATGAAACTGAATTGAATTTATCATCAGATTGGTTTATTATCCTGTCACCCCTGTATGTGGCATGCTTGAATATAAGGAAGGACACACTGTCACACTCCGTCTCTGGCTCTCCTTTTGTGCCCCATCTGTCTCTCTGTCTCTCTGTCTCTCTACTGTCAAGATCTGTCTCCTTTCCTGCCACATCTGTCTCTCTCTGTCTCTGTCCCTTACTGTCACGATCTGTCTCTGTCTCTCCTTTCGTGTCACATCTGTCGCTCTCTCTCTCTGTCCCTTACTGTCACAATCTGTCTCCGTCTCTCCTTTTCTGCCACATCTGTCTCTCTCTCTCCCTTCTGGCTACCTGCTGCTCCCTCCCCAATTGACTTCCTGTTATATAAAGCAGTCCATTTCCCTCTGTTTCCCACCAGATTGTTAGCGTTTGCACCGTGTCTCTCACACCGTATAGCTCTCTATAGCCCCAGTCCTGTTTTTATTGTTTACTTGTTCTGTGTTCCTAGTCAGCTGAGCCCTGTCTCAGTTTCTGTATTATTGTTTTTGTTCCATGGTTCTAGTGTCCCATCTTAGGAACCTGTTCTGTTTGCCTTACATGTGTGTTACGTCCTTTTTGCCTGTCTCTGGATTTCGGATTGGTGCCTGCTCCTTGCCTGCTTCGGCTGATTTTCGGCCTGTCCCTGCCTCAAGTATCTATAAGCCTTATTAGCTCCTGTTTATTGATATGTTACTGATTCAACCTATTGCACTGCACCTGGTCTGCATATTGTTGCCGTCAGGCAGAAACATCATATCTCCATATTTCAATGTTTTATGTTTAACACATGGGGTGCCAAAACCGTATTTAAACGGTTTTGGTGTCTTTTTTTTTTTTTTTTTTTTCAGCTCTGGGAGTACCCATTGTGATCCTGAGAAGGATAGGCCAGATGGATCACTGAAAAAAATTAACATGGCTCCCCATCCGCTTCCTGTCTATTTCCTTCTTTAAAGGATCTACACCATGAATTTAAAAAATATTTGATATTTAATATCATATGGTGTATGTCCCTCAAACCTTTTTCAAAAGGTTTGAGCCTAAATCATCACTCAGATATACTCATCCCAAGTCAATTGTCTCTGGCTTATACAGCACTTTCAGCTGCAATACTAAAACGTCCTTTTGGGCAGGGGGGGGCTACTGAGCAATTCTGTCTGGCCATCATCAATGCAATGGCAAGGCAAGTGATGTCACTTGCATTGCCATTCTGAAATGGCCTGTTCAGACACGCCCATTCTGAAAATCTCTGACATGAGAATGAATGACTGAATGTTAAAACCGGAAAACCGGTCATGCGCGATGCGCGATCCCTCCCCGATAACATTTCACTCGCGAGTGAAATGTTATCGTTCCAGGATGTAGCCAGGGTCATCGCGCTACATGAATGGATGCTTTTTTTTACGTGGATTTGCTCGTCGTGGAGTCTAGAGCTTTAAACAGCAAAGCGCAGTCAATGGGGAGAATACTGGCACCCACGGTAAGTTGTTATTAAAAGATTCAGGCACCCAATTAATGTCCCAATTCATCATACAAGTGCGAGTGTCGCAACAAAATTTGAAAATAGAAGATTTACTGCGACGCATTGTGAGCTTGTAGATTGGCTATATATTTTTTTTAAGTTTCTAAAATAATAAAAAAGGAACAATTTTGGACATACTTGGGTTTCCACTCGACAGCAACGATATGTCATCTGCATTTGGGTCCATCCTCTGTTCTTGCTGCTCTCCACTCACCAGGTGAGATACACAATGTCCACACAACTACGAATTGCTAAGCACTAAAGCTCACAGATACTGTATTTATCACTGCCATTCACAGTTTGCCGTCTGCAGTCCTTCTGCTTCTAGTTGGGATTCTGTGTGTCAAATTAATCTGAAAGCCACTGGCTTCCATTTCCAATTCTCACTGTTTATGCCAAAGGCAGTATATTAAAAAAAAATCTCAAGAGGGATTTACCATAGGAAAAAGCCACACACTTTTAAATAGATTTAAACGTACATGATGTAATAATCTCAGCCCCAGTAATGTGAGGGGACTCTGTTAAAGATTATGAGATTGTACCGGTATAAAAAGAGCAATACTCGACGTGTGTGGAATCATCTGAATTTCATGACCACTCTACCAACCCCATTACCTCTTCCCATGTGGTACTTTAGTTATGCCACTGAATGGACCAGGAGCAGTCAATGGTCAGCTGACTTGGCATCGGTTGCCATTATGGGACCCATTGGATTCCCTTCTTCTGAGTGATATGAGCAGCAGCCCCTTGCACCGTCGTGGTAATCATTTTTTACAGCCCTTACTTAATTAAAACGTCACATCCACTGTAGCAATATACAGCAGAGTTCTCTGCAAATTAAAAAGAAATTAGGCCGGCAGATGTGGTCTTAATGGCTTAATCATGCCTTCCCATTGGTTCCAATAAAACTCGGCCGAAGCTTAATGTTTTTTAAATCGCACATCAGTTGAGTGATGCCACACAACACAACACACAACACAATTGAATAGGCAACGTTACAGACAGCTGCAGCTAGTTTGCCAGTGCTAACCTGTGAAAATGTCAGCATTTGATGACAACCGTGGCCCTTGATGGAGGGCAGACCAATTGAAATATAGCAAACTGAGGTTCACCAATGCACTAAAGACATCTCTTAACGTTTATTGTCTCTCTCCATTTCCTGATTAGTAAATAAAAGCAGAAACGATATGTCATCTGCATTGGGTCTCCAGTCACCAGGTGAGATACACAATGTCCACACAAATAGGAATTGCTAAGCCCTAAAGCTCACAGATATTTATCACTGCCATTTACAGTTTGCAGTCTGCAGTCCTTCTGCTTCAAGTTGGGATGCTGTGCGTCAAATTAATCTGCAAGCCAGTGGCTTCCATTTCCAATTCCAATTGTTTATATAGTGGTATGGATGTAGAACAATGCCATCTCTACACCTGTGTTGAAGGTTAAGCTGCTACTGTAAATGCACAGACTCAGACACAGACTTGAATGTTGAACGTTTTGCAGAGTCTCTTCTACTGTAGAGAATATCATTGTCTCACTCTGTCCCTTTGCACTGTCTGTGAGATAATGCTGTCTTTTGCCCGCTGTCTGTCTCTTAAAGCTCACTAGAGAGGGGACAGACTTAGTCAGATGGCATGCCTGGCTACTCGCTGCCGCCGTCGACATTCTGCAGGATTCACCTTTTACCTTCCGATTTCCAGTCGTGAGACCTGGCACGTGAGGTATTATGTTCCAAAACACACTAAGTGCATGTTATTCTGCCCAGACAATGTGTGTCTTTCTCTTCTTCTGCTCCTCATCATTCACCCCCCCCCCCTCAAAATGTAATCCTGAGAGTGAAAGTCGTGAGAGACTAAATTAGGGGGCCCAATTTGTAACAGCACCACTTCACTGAGAAGCTGTTCCAGCGATCTGTGAGAGCACTCAGAGCGTCAGAAGGTCTGCTACATTATGACAATGCAAGACGAATAAAGCAGATGAAAGAGACGAGCCTGCAAAGAGCAGAAATCAGATGGGTAGAGAGACAGCAAAAGGGAGAGAGAAAGGAGAGAGAGAGAGAGAGAGAGAGAGAGAGAGAGAGAGAGAGAGAGAGAGAGAGAGAGAGAGAGAGAGAGAGACAGAGACAGAGAGGGAAAACAATCTAAAGTCTAATTGTGTTATGCCTCACGGCATTAGGGGGGTGAGGAGGTGGTGGCGAGGGAAGGGGTAGAGAGGGAGAGACATTTTTCTTTCCTCATGCCGTTCGATGCATGCAGTCGCTTCCTGCTGACGTGATCACATTAATTTCGAAACAGTCCCCAGTCTTCGCTGCCACGTCCTCCCAGGTGCATATATTGAAAACGTGACAAGAAAGGGGAATGGATGAGAGGAAAGCATAACCAGTCATCCATTAGGCTTGGCCAGGACTGTTTAACAAGGCGGTGTTGGCATTTGAAATCAGGCCATTTATGCATGTTATGTTGGTTGCCCGCCCCCACACACACACATAGACGATGGTACATTATATAGGATTTGTGATTGTGAACATCGGTTATACCCTACTTTTCACCATGCACTGTGGGATAAGATGAGTCCACTATATGTAGGTATAACAATTATCATACTGTATTATATACTGTATATTCCAACACCACCATGGAATAATCACTATATAGTGCACCATCTGGTGTGTAGGGGGGGGGGGATTCTGTACACAGCCATACTGTGTCTTTCATCTCTGCCCTTTGGTAAGAAAATTTCACTCTGATGCCTCAAGGCCATGTGGAAGAAGGTACTGGTCAGGGTTCAAAAGTAAACGCAGAATGTGCGTTCTGTGTGGATGTACTTTTGACACAAACAACACTTCAAATATAATATATTTTCAGGGCAAATTCATCACACAAAGAAAATGCTCCCGATGTGTAAGCGTGATATGTTGAGAGGTCATAGAGAGCAGGATATTCATAGCTTAAGGCAGTGGTTCTCAACCAGTGGGTCGGGACCAAATGATTTTGCTTAATGTGCGACACTGTTTTCTCACTTAACAGTAAACAAACCAACATACAGTATAAGTATATAGAGTATCTGCAAATTTCTAAAGTGACGATTTAAGGACTTTTAATACCTCTAAAATGAAGAAAAAATAATGGCCCGGACCGCTGGCCTAGCGGTCTGGGCACTTAGGCTCAATGTAGCCTGACAGCACGTTGCGGGTTCGAGTCCGAAGGCATGTAGATCGACTATTTTCACAATATTTATCTGTGGAACCGAGTCAAACTAAATGTAATGCCTCAACTCCTACAATTCTGAGTGCTTGTCAGGGTGGTGGGTCCCCAGTTCAAATATGATTATTTTTGGGGGGTCGCGGCCTGAAAAGGTTGAGAACCCTTGGCTTAAAGTACTGTTACTGGGCTCAAGTTTGGGGCATGAGAACAGGAACAGAGCGTACTGTGATTGTGAGCAATGAACAAGTTATACTTGGAAAGTACCAAAAAATAAAAAGAATAATAAAGACAGCAGTGCACCGTAGAGACTCATGACAGGTGAGCAGAATATGACATGAATCATCTATTATTCCACACAGTTTTACACAGCACTATATAGGACCCTGCATAGGCGCATGGAGCTGTCAGACTAGAGGATTTTAATGGACAGTATCTGCATTGTAAGATTACAGTTATGGGCATTTTGCTAAATCTAAAAAAAAAATGTGCACGTGTGTATGTACGGAAGGGGTGGAGAAGGCCAGGGTGGATGTAGAAGTTATGGATTATAACTTTATTGCTAGCCACTGTCAATTATTTATATTTACTGTCTGTTTCTCTGCCAAAAAAAAGAAGAAAAAAGAAAGGGGTCACATACCGGCTGGTCTTATGGATACTGACACGTGAAGTTTTGATGGAGAGGTCCTCCCGCCACTGCATTCACAGGCTGCCTACACCAAGGTCATGTTCTGAAACAAGGCAAATACAAAAAGAAATCTAAACATAAACCTTGACAGGAACCATATTGTGCCTATTCAGGGACGAACATGCAGCGGAAATAGCAGATCTACGAGCTCACAACACGTTGCATTTGCGACATGCTGAGCTTGCAGATCGGCTATTTTCAGCGACAAGATTTGGCACAGAGGGAAATATTAGCGATCCCAGTATAGAGCACTGGGTTACCACAGTCACCTAAGTAAATAGGGTTTAAATGGTTAATGGCAGTGGTGGAAGGAGTACACAGATTTGTTACGTAAGTAAAAGTACAAATACCACACACAGACACACTTATTTTTTTTGTTTCAGAATTTGTCATTCTTTTTCCAAAGCAGCTGATCTACAAACTCACAACACGGTCACGCCATGGCGCGTTGTGAGCTTGTAGATCTGCTATTTTTTAATAAACTACATATAAAATACGGTTAATTATTGCATTAATTAATGCATTAATTAATGTTGATTAATGCATGTTTCGTAATCATCAAAATCTTAAGTACAGTACTTGAGTAAATATACAGTACTTAAGTTACTTCCCACCACTGGTTAATGGACATGGCCAGTGAGCTCACAATGTGGAGCCACAGACATCCTTGATATGCCAGTCTCAGGGGGGGAGAGGAAAAAGAAGCCTCCCGACATATGCACACCATCTTCCTTCACTGCCTGGTTCGACTTGATCATTTTTCTCGCCAAATGGCTGCCAAGAAATGCCTCATTAACCCATCATTTCCCTCAGCATGGGAACAGCGTTTACTAGCAACTCAAGAGTGTATGAGCTTCAACTTTCTTTTCTTTTAGTGGTGGCAATCAATCCATATTTACACAACATCTGTGTTTGTTGAAAAAAATAGTTAGTCAAATGCAATACTGCTTACATTTAATGAGAGGCTGCCACAGATGTTGGTTTTATAGTGTGCTTATCTATTATTTTGAGGTTGATGTGCTTTCTTACATGAAGCTGGCTTCAGTGGCACAAAATAAACAAGAAGTGGGTTCAATGTACTTTGCAATCTGTTCCCATACATTCACATATGGTAGCTCGTGACCATTCAGTCCTCTTACCTTCTTTTTGAAACAGTCACCGTACAGTTACAAATAAAGAGCCCTATTCATGTCTGGACTGGATATTTTACTTCAGATTTCCAACCCAAATTATAAATACTTTTGAAAGGGACAAACAAAGTGTACTGTAAGTTAACCTTGCAAACATGAACCATAACCCAACAAGAGACAGAATTGAATTTCATATTGCCCTTCAACTCTTTTTCTTTGTTCACATTTGGTAGTTTGTGGTACACGACATGTACATTCACAACACATACAAACCACATTACGACACAGGTTTTGTTTGAACAATCATTTTCCAACTTAATTAACACCATGACACTAGGTTTTTCAAACATGCTCAATGTTGGTAGCATTATTGAAATATATGTTTCTAATTCTAATGCACACATTATAGTTAAGATGTCTTCTCCTTTTTATAGATATATAACCTTAACTCAGTTCTCCACTTACATGCATGGCCACCTGTATCCAATCTGGCAAGAAGCATATTATACTGGAAGAGGGGTGTCCAATAGAACCAATGACCTGGAATAGGAGGGGTGCATGTCTTTAATATCGATTGCTGATGTAAACTAATTTAAATGCAACTGGCTTTATATTATGTAAGTTAATTACTTAGGTTAAAGTTATTTGAATAATAGTCATCTTTTGTTCAAATGCCAGGAATTCACTTTGAGTTGTGCCAATAAGAGGCAGTGGTGTAAGACAGTAACTAAGTACATTAACTCAAGTACTGTACAATTTTGAGGTATTTTTTTACTTTACTGGAGTATTTCCCAATTTTCAATACTTTTACTTGTACTCCACTACATCTCAGAGGCAAATATTGTGCTTTTACTCCACTACAATTACTTGAAAACTTTAGTTACTAGAACTTTGCAGATATAAATTGTTATATTATAAAACATACATAACCACTTCAGCCCTATTTTATACATAGGCTATTTGAAAAAAGCCGATGCAACACGTTGTGAGCTTGTATATCTGCAATTTTCAAACATTTTAGTACTTTTACTTTGGTACCTTAAGTATATTTTGATGCCAATACTTTTGTGCTTTTACTCAAGTAACATTTCAAACACAGGCCTTTTACTTGTAAATTGTGGTATGCTACTTTTACTTACGTAAGTGGTGGAAGCTCTTCTTCCACCACTGCCAAGAGGGAGACTCTTGTTCTGTTTAGTTGTATTTCTCACTTAAGTTACTTCTATGGTATTTTGGGTCTATAACAGTTATGTTTTGTTAATTATTAGGCATGTAACGATTTATCAAAAAAGTTAATCAAGATGTGAAAAATAGCCAGAAGAAAAATTTGGAAAGGTGGAAAACTTTAGTTAAATTTGCAGAGTGACGCATTACTTTACCTGTTTTACATCTTCTGATAGTTGTACTTGAATGTTGACATGAAATAATAGTCCCGTTTAGTGTTTCATTAGCGCTAGCGTGAAAAAAAACAAGACACAGCGTGTGACGCAGCTGGTAAACAAAGACACGTTGAAAGGCTAGGATCATAATACCAAGGATTCAACAGTGATGTCACTATTTTGCAACCCAGAAGTAAAGATACCAAGGATGTGCAAAAGAAAATACAGGAGCTTTGTAAGATAATTGATAGAGTTTTCAGCCATTTGCTACTGTATAAGAGGATAAGAGAAAACACAGTATTGTAAAAAATAATAATAATAATAATAAAAGAAGAAAATACTGGATTTGTGTAAGAGAAATAATAATAAAAAAAAGTTTCAGTCATTAATTTTGTCTAGACATTTTTTTTATGAACCCCTCAAGCTGGAAAACATTTTTATGCATTCAAATCCACATGTGACAATTGGTAAAATGCTTGTGTCCAACTAAAGTGCATCATGACAATAATAATAATAATAATAATAATAATAATATTTAATTCATAGAAGACTTACTGATTGGTCAACAAGATAGATAGACAGATAGATACTGTATATACTGTAGATCAGTGGTTTTCAACCTTTTTCATGCCAAGGACCCCTAAATTGATATACATTTGGCCGCGGACCCCCATTTGAAAATGTTTTGTGCCAGGGACCCCCAGAAGCAAAGATATCAGTTAATTTTCGCTTTAAAAAAATATGAATATTCAAAGATATGCACACTTTTTTCAAGGTTTTTCAAAAATAGCAGATCTACAAGCTCATAGCGCGGCACTCGGTGGCGCACTATGAGATTGTATATCTGCTATTTTTGAATAGCCAAAGCTAAGTGGTTAAAAATGATTGTGACGCTATGTTAACAAATTTTGCTGGGGACCTCCTGGTACTCCCTCAAGGACCACTGGTGGTCCCCGGACCACTGGTTGAAAACCACTGCTGTAGATAGATAGATACACAGGGTCTACTGCCGGATACAGGGCCGGCCGCTGCTATAAGCAATATAAGCGGTCGCTTAGGGCCACAACCACTAGGGGGCAAATATTGTAATTATGTCATGTATCTCCTATCCAACAACTAGCGTTATTATTTTAGTATGCAATAAAAAAATGACATAATGATTTTATAATGGGGGTGTTTGGAGGGCCACCAAAAAAAATCTTGCTTAGGGCCACGAAAATCCTAGGGCCGGCCCTGGCCGGATAGCCTGACATCATATCATTGTTGTGTACAGGTCACATGGATAGGCACACACAGACACAACAAATTACTACTGCACAGACATCCTAGGCAGGTAAATCAGGTTGCTCTATATTTCCATGCAGACCCAAAGGGAACCCTTAGCAAACATCTGCCTAGTTGATCTGCCCTGCAGTCTTTTGTGTGTGTGTGAGTGCGTGCGTGTGTGTGCGTGCGTGTGTGTGTGTGTGTGTGTGTCTGTCTGCATAGTTTATTTTGTGATTATGAATTAGGCTTGTGAAATGAGCTTCATACTGATAAACACTTCTCATAGGAGCGGTGTCGGGTGTATTAACTGCCTTTCTTATTTCCTCCCCAGATAATTTTACATCATCTGCTCTTGCCGGTCTGTTTGAGGTGCTGTCGATTTTTGTGATGACTCTGCACCTCCCGCACAAGGACATCAGTTTGATCTTGGGAGAAATTAAGTTTCCGGGGCTTTTCTTTCACAACGTTATGAAAATTATCAGCACACGTTGGGCTGAGCACAGTGCTCTGTAATTAAAAGTGATTATTTGATTGTCATGACTGAATCCACCTGCAACCTCAATCCACTTTGCTCCGGTACTCCACCCTTCTGCGGAAAACACTGTTGCTACACCCATATCTGCCATGGAGTTAAATGTGCTTCATGCTGGTTTGCCTGTTTCCCCAAAACAAATGCAATACAGTATGAATTATTGGGACATATGAACATGTGTTGAAGTAGCTACGGTACATTTAATTGTGACTTGAACACATAATGTGCAAAAGTATACCTTTTAGACATACAGTAGTAATAACCAATACATTTGAACATGATGCAACATAGTTCAATATTTCATGTACATTTTCATGCATATAGTAGGAGAGCATTTTTAAGGGCATATATACTGCAGCAGAAATCCGCCTTTTGAACCCCTATCACACCACTGTTATCTTATAGTTTCTTTCAAGTTAAAATTAATTAACCCAAGCCCAACTGTCACACGTACGGAAGCAGAAAGTCTTCCTTTCGTGAGCCAGTATGGTGGTGGATATGGTGCAGTTGCTTTGAACCCAATCTCATTAACCCAAACCCTCCAAACAAACAATACAAGGAGTGGCTGTTGGCAGCAAAGAAACACAAGCGTCTTCCCACTGTCCCACCAACATAGCTGCTGTTTTACAACCCACCCACTGCTCAGCGTAATCCAGTGTTGGAGGATTTGTGCACAGCGCTACAGAGGGATTGTGCTGCAGCAAAATGAACGCAGCTTAATTGGAGCAAAGACTTAATGAGGCCCCCTTGAGGATTATCATCAGTGGCTTAGAAATGGCCCAGGTAGTGGAAGACACGGTCAAAAGGATCAGCGCGCACAGCCTACCAAATGAGAGTGACTGTGCTGAGCTGCAATTGTGCTGAGGAAAGTATATCTTTAAAGGAATAGTTCAAGCAAAAAATGAAAATTATTTTTATTATCTACTCCCCCTCATGGCACGTTGAAACGTGGGTAAGGTTTTTTTGTCCACACAACACACAAGGACGCAAATTCCTCGACACACACATCACTGAGGAGTCGGACCGCACTTGGGCCACACACACCGTGCAAGTGATGAAAACGGCTCCATAATGCCTGTACTGCCTGCGTCAGACGGCTGGGAAAATTCAGCATTAACTCCCCCACATCCCCAAGACATTCTACAACAGCACCATGGAGAGTATGCTGACATGCTGCATTACCACCGGGTATGGGAACTGCACTGCCCTCACTGCATAGTACTACAAAGGGTGGTGCGGCCCAGCGTGTCCAGCTTCCCTTCCTCCAGGACATTTACAACAAGCAGTGCGTAGCCAAGGTTGAGCGGGTCATCAAAGACGGTCGCTACCAGAGCCGCGACTTGTTCATGCTGACGCCATCGGGCAGGCAATGCTGCTGTAATGGTGCATTTATATAGCGCTTTTATCCAAAGCGCTTTACATAGATTATAAAGCGCTTCACCCATTCACCCATTCATTCATACACCGATGGCGGAGGAAACCATGCAAGGCACCAACCTACTCATCGGGAGTAATTAGGGGTTCAGCGTCTTGCTCAAGGACTCTTCGACACTAACTCTGGGGGAGCCCGGGATCGAACCGGGAACCTTGTGGTTGCCAAAGGGCCGCTGTACCGGACACTCTACCCCTGAGCCACTGCCACCCCTGCCAGAACGACAAAGTAACAGTTTCCACAGCCCAACCGCCAGGCTGCTGAACAGAACCTGAACCCTGTCACCATGTGTTGGTGACACACAGACCGTCATATTGGCACTATCACTTTATGTACTGTATATGCTTGTGAATACACTCCTTTGCCGTTACACTGGCACTATAACGTCTGTGAAAATAATCAATTCCCACACCCTAACCCTAACCCATGTATTTTATATCTACTGATGTCTCTTACTTAAACAAGGTAGACCACTCTGTCTTTTATTTAAAGGTGACATCGATAACATGTTTACGTACAAAGACAAATAATACCAAAACAAAATATTAAAACATCCACAGAGCTCCCCAAAAGATGCAGAATAAAAGTATCACTTTTAACCCCAAATAAATGATTGTGATTTTTGATTCGATTTTTGCTGGGGAAAGTACTGCCTGCGAGAACGCAGGCTTTGTGTCGCTCCCCATCTGTAAAGCCCTTATTGCTGCACATCTGCAGAGCTCCGCAACATTTTGCATGCAGTATAAACAGTCCAGTTGGCCGTAATGGGCCCTGACGTGCCCTGCGCTTCGCAATGCTTCCGTGTCCATGTGTGAACCTGCCGTTCTAACACGTCTAAAAATAACTTCATACAGTTGGTGTCTTGCATGGTTGCCTAAGACGGCGGTGTGTGAATGTGTGTCTAAATGGGTGAATGAATGTCACATTGTAAAGTGCTTTGGAAAAAGGCGCTATAGAAAAGCAGAATATTTACACATGATGGTCTCTAAGGGGCATGATCTTGGCCTTGTGTAGATGCTTCTCTCTTTCCTAGGTCTCAGAGAGCAGAGCTATTCCTCTGAAGAGCCCATCTTCACTCGACAGCCATAGATCAGATATGTGGGAGCAAGATAAATGGCCTGACTCTGAGGTAAGATCAATCAATCCAATCTCCATCGTCAACCAAGAACAACAAGCCTCACTGTCAACGAGGCACAGGCTCCTACTTGTCAGTGCCTTTTCATCATCTTCCCCTTGTGTTTGTTGTGTGTAGCTGATGACTGTCAATAGCGTGATTTAACCACATGAACCCTAGCATGCCTATTCTCGGCATGTCATTATAGAGTAGACAAACATTCGGCAATAAAGGATGGACATTTTGTGAACTTTCGACAAAATAGCAGATCTGCAATAGTAATAATGATAATAATAATAATAATATAATAGTCTTTATTGCTCACAACGCATTGTGTTGTGATGTGTTGACAGCTTGTAGATCGCTTAATTTAGATATTTGAGTATATACGGTTTAATTTTGACTTAAAGTCAAAGTTAAATGGATTGCTCTGCAAGGCTTTCAAATGTTTTATTTCAGATAATTTAGCCTGATGTTAAGGACCAGTCTAAAATCATGACATATACTCACAGCCTGGGCTGTATATTGTACATACACCTAGATTAGTTTTCCATGAATTGCTTCATTTTCAGAGGTTGTGGTTGTTTAGGATTTGTAAAAAGTCATTAAAATGCCACCAAACTTACCGACTGAGTCAATGTTAGCTAACAAAAGGTTCATGGTTCAAGTTGTATTGATCACGTTGTTATTGGCAGTAAGATTCATTGTTACCACACATAGCTCTCTCAGTACACAACACAATAAACACATTGAAAAAGAAGACAATATAGATCCAAATAAGAATAACAATGAATGGAAGTTAGCAGCTAAATACTAATGAATAAGCAAACATATTGCACATCACGCTTGATTATGATGTTGTCATAGTGCTAAATTGAAAAGTGGCACAGTAATACAGGGTCATACAGTAGGAGTGGGAGGAGAGGGAGAGGCCACTTCAATTAATACTGGAGCTGGGCATGCAAATATTAATACTGGAGCTGGGCATGCAAATAGCTTGAGGGTAGAATCTGCACTTGAGGCGTTTGGTCTTCGCTGCTATGCTGACATAGACTGGCTTTCTCTTGGACAGCTTCTTGTCAAACAGGCCATGGTTCGGGTGACTGGGGTCAACGATTAATTTTGTTGACCTTTGTCATACACCTCCCGGTGTACTGGTACCTCAGGTTAGGCACCATCCGAGATCCACTGGCCTGACTGCACTCTCTGCAGCCTCTGCCCGTCGCAATTTTGGTGCAGTTGCTATACCAGGCGGTGTAGCAGCCGGTCAGGACACTTTCCATGGTGCACCTGTAGAAGTTCCTGAGGATTGGTGGGGGCAGGCCAAACTTCCACAGCTGTATGAGGTGGAATACTGTGTGGTTGATAATTCACAGACATTAAAATTTTTGTGGGGAAATGAATGGAAAACATTAGCGTCCTCCAAAAGCAAAGGCCAACAAATTAATTGCTGACCCCAGCAGGGTTTCTTTTAGCCGGTATTTACCGGCCATTGACCGATAAAATGTTTAATTGGCCGTTAATTATAAACATCACCGGCCACCGTGGTCGATTGGGAAAATGCTGCTATTTTATCATTTAAGCCTATCATTCATATTATTATTTGTATAACACAACATTGCATGATTGCAATACGTAGTTTACAACCATTAAACCTATCATAATGGTTTAATTCCCGACAGCTGTCTGTCTGCTATTTTCGATATGCAACAACACTGTCATACGGCGAAGATTGCATCTGTGATAAAGTGGAAATAAGTGCAGCGCTATCGTAACGAGGTGTAATTACAGTATCAGTTGGGTGCATGTATCTGCAAACATGCATCTGACGTTAATCATAATATGACTGATTAATTTATTCTTTGGCCGGTAAAATATAATCCTGTCGGTCAAGGTGGCCTGCCCAAAGATTGCCTAGCGGAAACCCTGGACCCCAGTCACCCGAACCATGGCCTGTTTGACAAGAAGCTATGTCCAAAAGCAAACAAACAAACACAACATGTTTTGGAGAATGGTCAGCAATAATGTCCAGCATACCTTCCAGACCACCAGTATGATCCTTTAAGTGTGGTGGTGCATAGTGTGGGCTGGGCATGTTGGCTCAGTTGTATTTCAGTGGTTTCAGTGGTCTACAAGGTGTTGCAGTTGACTTTGTATTTATTTCTCTTTCTCTTCAGTAGTCTAGAAGAGCCCTGTGTGTGTATTTCTGTGTGTGTATTTGTCCACAGATAATCAAAGAAACCACTGGACTGCTCCAAACCACTGGACCAATCGGGTCGTGTGGTTAACGGTCATGCCGTTATTAGACACATATAGACAACATCTTTCTGCCTGTCTACTGCAGGCTGCGGGAGATGGGTTTCCTGATGTCTGGTTTGTTCCCATATTGCTTGTGGGATAGCGTCACTGTGTTTCCAAAGTTGGATTTATGACCTGAATTTATATGCTCTTGACCATGAATGATTTCACAATTCAATTCTATTGGTATCTCAGCTCACACTGACAAGGCCGGAGTCATCGACCACTCTGCTATTGCACAGAATTTCCACACCCAGGGTCAACATCAGGATTTCATTATGTATCAGCAGACTCAGCAACAAGCAGACTTGTTCTTTCAATTGACTTTACACGCAAATATGTATGTTGATGTGTGTGTTCTCTGAGTTTCCCTCTTACTCTGTCAGTCTGTCGTTACTCATCTACTCCCTCTGTCAATATTACATTATTTTTGCGTTACTACGCAGCATCACAGAGTCACCACTGTAATTGTGCCTGAATGATTAAATGACTGACAAATAAACCTTGTTTGATTGATTGATTGATTGATTGATCGATTGATTGATTGAGATGCCAGTAATTGTCAGTTAAAGGATGAATTTTCAAACTGTCTTCATATGATTGGTATAACTCGGTTTGTGTCTCATAGGCTGTGGACACTTCAGAAACCCTTCAATTCTTTATCTATACTTCAATTTATTTATTTAGATTTGTATTAACGCGAGAACAATGGCTTCCATTGTAGCATGCTAACTTTCCAGGAACAGAAAGCCTGCAGTTTCTATTAGCTTGGATTCCCCATCGATGATGTCACTGGCGGGAACTGTTTGAACTGTCCACAACCCTCCTCTGAGACACAGACCAAGTAGACAAAAATGGTACCATATTATAATGAGCATTAGTGAGGACCAATTATATGAAGATAGGTTGAAATGGGTGAAGTCGTCCTTCAACAATATAATGTTAAACCTTACATATCTCCACATATCAGCACAAATTTGTAAAAACACAAGATCTTTACAGTCATATTCTTGTCTTCGCACAACAAATTCAAAGTAATGTACACATTACCACATCTCAGACAAGTTTGTCAATGTTTTATCATTAAACATAAAAAGAAAAGGAATGTTTCCATTTTCCACCTATCCCGCCCTCTAGTACTTCTGTGTACCGCTATAGGTACAAGAGTAAAGAGAAATTAATCTCACACCAAAAAGCTGTTAATCCTGTGTTCGGCAATCATAAATTGACATGATCAATAAAACTCCTCTGAGCGAAGGTTATTATATGATTTATGAATACACGTGTGTGTGTGTGTGTGTGTGTGTGTGTGTGTGTGTGTGTGTGTGTGTGTGTGTGTGTGTGTGTGTGTGTGTCTTCTAAACTGTATTATGTTATATGTCCTTCTGCTAGTCAGTATAACTGAGATAACTATTGAGATGGCAAATTATAGCTTTTCATAATGTATAAACAAAATATATTCAATCATGTGTGAACAATACTTGCTCTATATTCAATCTTGTACTGTATAAGCACTTGTCTCTAACACTGTGCGTCTTTATTTCTGGTGTCCTTCAGTTATGCTTCCCACTCTTGAAAGGAAATGCTGTTAACAATCCAATGGTTTGAACTTTGCAATCTGTCTGAGGAAGAGTGCAATACGTGGGTCCAGGCCTTGAAATGCAACATAGATACTGGTAATGGAGAAAAGTGCAATATCATTACCAAAAGGCAGTCTGAACCATCTCTAAAAGCAGGAGGGTTGGGCCATTCTAACCCTGTATTATGTTAATTCTAAGAACATAATAAAATGTTTTATATCAGTGTTTCTCAAACAGTGGGTCGGAAGCTAGTTATGGACACTGTTTTTCTAGGTCGTGTGTAAAAATCCCTTTTTTAAATGTTTCCTAACATTTGTATTATTATTATTATTTCAAAGGATTTCCAAATAAAATTTCTGTTTTTTTTTTAGGAATTTTGGCAAATTTTTACATTTTCAAAAGAAATCACAAAAAAACTTTTAAGAAATAGTGAAAATAGCAGAGTTGTGAGCTTGCAGATAAGCTATTTTCACTATTAAATATGGCTTAAGTGGTTAATGTATTTCTGTAAGTTTGGGTCCTGGGAGACACAGAAAAGTTATCTTTTCAGATCTTGAGCTAAAAAGTTTGGAAAACACTGTCTTGTATGATTTCTAGAGACACTCTTGTCTTGGTGAAGCTTCAATGAGTACACTGTTTGTTTGAAATGCTTGGAAGCATCTATAAAATGTACAGTCTAACTTGAGTTGTGTATTCAATACTTTATTGATTTATCTCACACTAGGGTACAAGTACAAGTTTAGCGCGCAGTGGTACATTTCCATGACACCCATGAATTGCAAACAATTTGAAAATACTTTATGTTAGGGATATAGTCAATATTACAGAATGTAATAAGGCTACATATTTTTAAAGGGAGGTGAAACACTCGGCTGATTTAGTTTGTTTTCCAGACTGACCATAAAAGCTTGATGTATGTAAGCAACACAGCTGCAGCTAATAGGATTAATGTGTTTTGTGTGTGAGTATTTTCAATACTGTTGACTAGTGTCAACAATCTACAAACTCAGTCTACGGTTTTGATTGGCCAGTCAGAATATGTGGTCTAATTGCGAACGCGGAAGGAGGCGCGGCTTCGCCACGCCTCCTTCCTTGCACAGTGGGAGAGAGAAGATCTGCACACACACACACAGACAGACACACAGACAGACACACAGACACACAGACACACAGACACACACACACACACACACACACACACACACACACACACACACACACACACACACACACACACACACACACACAGTGTCAATGTTCTCTCCCCATCACATCACAGTGAAATAACACAGATTAAGTCCGTAAATACACAATATTTTCGAGCTGCGTTCGCTTCCAGCGTTCGCGCGTCTTACTTGTAGCAATTCCTCAGCCAGATCTACTATGCGTGTCCATGCTGACTCGAAAACTTGCATACATAAATTGAGACTTGATGTGAGATTTGATGGTATATTCCACTTAGGCTATATGGAATTTGATCAACGGCAAGTTTGGAAGCAAGCGTGGAAATGAATTCCCAGTTTAGTACGTTGATTTCATACATGAGGGACGCTATTCCTGGTGATAAGTAATTTGCAAACCAAGTTACAGCATGCCAAGATAGTATTGCAGAGTCTGTCCTTCGGGGTGACATGGGGTGCGTTCGGAAATTGCGCACCGGAGCGCACTCGCCTATTAGTTTGTATTGGCCAGTGCGCTCAGTGCAGTATTTCAGAACGCACCCATGGTCAACTGTGTCAAAACAAAAGCCTTGGATAAATCCATTTAAAGAGCTGCAAAATATTTTTTGCAGTCCAGTGATTCAGTAGTCATTCACCACTTTTAATAGCAGCGGTTATTGTGCTGTGTTGTTTTCTAAAACCTGACTGATGATGTGATAGAAACTTTTCAAGGACTTAATCTAAAACAAATAATTTAGGGATTGGCCTGCAGTTATTAGCAACTGTGGGATTCCCGTCTTTCAGCAAAGGGAGAATAGGCAGATTTCCATAATTAGGAGTCTCATTGGAAAGGGTAAGATTTTAAATATTATAAATTTAGAGATTCTGCTATAAAGTCTACAGCTGAGCCAACTCAAGAAAGTAAGGATCAACCCTGTCAGGACCTGTGGATTTGTTAAGGTTTTAATCGTTCCCAACAGGCATCAGCCTAACTGTAAATTATATATTTCCATTTGAAAGTACCATCGAGATAAGTGTATATTTTCAAGGGAAAATAAGTTTATATTTATAGTTAACTTTTAAAGTCTCAACCATTTTGACAGGGTTGAGTGTTGACACAGCCACAGTCCATATTGCCTAGAATGGCTTTACAACAATCTAATACATTCCTGTGTTACCTTAACGGTATCTCTTCAAAGCGAATGAACTAGAATAAATCTAATTCTAATCCAGCACTGCTCCCTTTTAAATAAATAAAGAAATGTGAATGCGATGATGAAACCCAGCAAACTATTAGTTCAAAGGTCACGGAGCGGTCACAGAAAATATCATGGAAATTGTCTGCAGGGAAGCTGTATCCAAGCGCAGCAATCAATATGTAAACAGTGAAAATGAAACAAAAGGAGAACCAAGCCCAAGGGCACTGTCAGGACCATAAACGCAAACATACGGCAAAATAAAAGATAAAGGCACATCAACCTGTCAACGTCAACAGATAACTGCACTCGCAGTATATAAAAAGTAACTGTGACAACATGGTTGGCGAGGCGCTTGAAAGGCAAAGGGAGACGGGGGGAAAAAAGTGTCAGGTAAACTGAAAACAGGTGTTTTTTGGGGAATGGTTGCAAAAGGATGGGAGAGGAAAATACATGTGACTGTCGCCTCTGCCCTGATAGTTCAGTGAGGAGTGTACTCTAACGCCATATGAACACTTCCATACGCTGAGGTTTATTGTCTTATTGCTCGTAGGGCACTGGGGCTGAGTCACACTCACAGTATCTCTGCTGGGTGACTGAGTCTTTAAAGGCACAGTGCATACAAAATCCACACAATTATGTCAAAAGTCGACATCAGTAGATAGTAAAAACATAGTAAAAACTAAACACATAAGGAAGGGACTTGTATAGGCCTAGGCCACTGTGGTACCAAGTTCTCTGAAAGTAAGTAAAGCATGCATGGTGGATGGTGGTTACAGACTATTTGAATGTCTTTGACATTAAAAACCATAAAACATTTATTTCACATCTGAGGAATACCAAATATATAAAAGACCCATGCTCCCATATTTTGAAAGGGCACATTCATAAAGGAGCTTGAGACCTCATGCTATTAAAGAAGGGGAGACACAGGGGAGACAGTTCTGACAAGACTCAATCCCACGGCAGCAGGAGCCTGTACCGCAGTGATTTTCAAATGCTTTGTGCCCAAGGGACACAAAAGGGCAAATCAAAATCTCGAGGCAGGTCTTTATTCTCATCTGTGCAAACACGTGTTATCATTCTTATCACTCTGTAAATGTTTATTTTTATTTACTGATATTAAAGTGTAACCACTTGTAGCCCCATCAAGATTGAACATCTGCTATTTTATCATTCTTATCACTCTGTAAATGTTTATTTTTATTTACTGATATTAAAGTGTAGCCCCATCAAGATTGAACATCTGCTATTTTAGCTCTTTTTTTAAGTTTGTGTGGGGGAAAAGGGTTGAAAGTGGTTAAAATATTTTGGGGGTTCTGTATAGAATTTGTCTCTGTATTGGGAAATGAGCACATACAAAGTACTGATGTATTAAATTGAAAACGTCATTTGTTTACAGTTACAAATTATATATTGCAATAATAATGTGTGGTTACCACAAAATCCAATGCACAACTCGACTTGTATGACGGCACAAGTTCACAACTGCTGTACAGTATGTGCACAAAACATCCTCAGTGTTACACTCCTCAGAGCGTGTAAAAGTATTAATTTATCACTAAGAGAATAAAAGTGTTAACTCTAATGGCACTTTGCACATATTTAAAACAACATGCATTCCGGAGGGAAAAGTTGGTAACCGTTACCAATACCAGTGTAACATTATAATATAACTGAACAATAACCCCCTATTCTGGGGTGAACATTTGGACAAAAATTGCTGATCTACAAGCACACAACGTGTCGCAAGGTGCCGTGTTGTGAGCTTGTAGACAATTTTTGGTGAAGAGATTTGGTGCAGGGGGCAATACTAGAGGATCTAGAATAGAGCCCTGGGGGACACCCCGGTGTACTACGTATAGGGTTTTAGTGGTAATAATCATAATTAGTGGTCATAATACTACGTAAGTATATCAACATAGAATGAGAGTGCACAGTATAATGTTTATTCCAAAGGGCAAAAGTACACGGGACGAGACCAGTGTGTTATGTCACCTCAGTGCTACCAAAGGCTTCTTTTGCAGTCAGTACATGATTCTAGAGGTGATTTGTAAACTCATGTTCCTTTGAATCTCAAATGTCAGCAGGTCCTTTAGGGTCTTTTATGTCAAAGTCACTTTCAATTTCACTGTCACGCTAAGAGGTCTACTAAGCTTGATGGCGTCTGATTCAAGATCAGCCCCAATCACGTGCTAAGGTTATATGCAAGCCACTGCGTTCAGGCAAGGCACGTGATCCTTAAACAAAGTCAATACACACGACACAGTGGGATTGCACTCGGTGTGGTTCATTGTTGTTGGGAGTGATTCCTCCACATGCTCACACACATAAACAACACGTTTGGTCTTCTTGGTGCTGTCCTTGGGTGACTCCCAACTCCTAATTCAGCACACGCAAACAAGCACATTTTCACTCCTAATGAGGCTCTGCTGGGTGTTTCATGAATGTTTCATTATTAAAACCACTGCATACAATCCTATTTATTTGCATATGCACATACTGTGTATACCTTTCAGTATTTCTCTCACACGCACGCACGCACACACACACACACACACACACACACCCACACCCACACCCACACACACACACACACACTTTCAATCTCCTTTTCCTGCCTCCTTCTCTGTCTCTCTCTTCAATCACATGCACATACCAAACATGTGGTGCAGCACAATTCGCTGAGAAGGTGATTTCAAAGCGCCTGGCCTAAAGCCCTCATACTCTGACACACACAAGCACAGTTGACGCCAGACTCCTGGTTCCTGGACCCTGATGTGATAACACATGCCACCAAATCCAGACTTAATTAGATGCCTCCTTCACAGCGGTGTTGTCGAGAAACAACAACACGCAAATAAGGAGGACTGAGATGAGCTCTTAGAAAGCATGAGAAATATTACACTGTAGCAGTTAGAGTGAACAACAACACGTTTTTGAATGGTTAATCCTCTGCACTCCACTAAACCAAACTGATCAACCTTGCAGTGCTTAACAGCTGGCACCGTAGTCCAATTTGTCCTGTCTTGGAAATGTTAAGCGGAATCATGTTGGACACATTCTTCGTGCCAAATGGACATGTTGAGCGAGGAAAATGGCCGGCATGCCGGCAACGTGAAAGGCCTGCACCATGATCAAAAAGGATTTCATGGATGAGGATTGAGGTGGGAAAGGATTTATGCAAATGCAACACAGCACTGCGCATCTAAATTGTTCAGAGCTGTTTTGCATACAGCTAATTTATTTTTAGAAGATGTGGCGATTTAGAGGAGTACCCAGTTTCTCTAAAAGTCAGTTCATTTACAGTACATGTTTCTGTGGTTTATGGGAGAATGGTGGCACATAAATAAAATAGCGTGGACAATGGGACCTCCTACGCAGAGTTGAAGAGCGTGCCAAATTACATACGAATACACATCTTTACATAGGCTACTATACAAATGCACATCTTTTTTTCTTTATTTTTTTTACTTGATTTATATACTGCAGCTGGTTTCCTTGTATTGTCCTACAGTATGTATGTACAGTATGTTGATCTGTTGCCTATACATTGACTGTGAGTGTCTTTTGTGTTGTGCATATGGACCGGGTAAGCTGCAAATCACGTTACTGACTGCCTCGTCATTTCAGGGGTAGTCAACGGCAACGGCAACCACTGATAACTTTGATAAAGTTCATATTATTGTTCAATGTCTTGTTTTCCCCTAATGATTTTCTAACTGACCTCTTTGTGGAGAGAGGAGAAAAATATATATATTTTATTGGCAAAATGCTCTTTTGTACCTGCAGCATTTTCCATCAACTCAGAACAAGTCTTGTGAAAATTTAATTTCATGGGTGACGATGATGCAAACGGGACACTGGTTTTCTGCACAATTTAAATTATGTCATTACCCAAATAAATGTACAGTACACCTCAATGTGAAGCCTTAACTTCTATATGGCCTAGTTTTCAGTGCAAATGCAATGTGTCAGTATGCATCAGTAGAGTTAAGCTTGCATTTTTTAAACTATCACACTGGTTCAGCTTAAGTTTGTGGTTGTGTGTGTGTGTGTGTGTGTGTGTGTGTGTGTGTGTGTGTGTGTGTGTGTGTGTGTGTGTGTGTGTGTGGCGTGCACGTGTGCGCGCGAGTGCATGTACTTGCACATCGTATGCACCATTTGCACGGTGTGCATTCAAGTTTCTGTGTGTTGGTGTATGCACTTTGAAAACAATACTTTTGGCAGACATTTTATTGTGTATGAGGGTATATGCACAGTAGTACAGTATAGTAGTATATGTGTGTTTGCAGATTTTGCACTGTAAGTACTGTTGCGCGGGCATGTTTTTGTGATATGTGCCATTAACATAGAATCCAAAGATGTGCTTGTTACTTTTTGCAATGTGCATGAATCATGACCCATATATAATAGATGTGCATCCCCTATTGTACTACCCCAGCTTTCTGTGCACATCTATGCCATTTAAGCCTTCTGCAAGAAGGAATCTTCCATTCTTTTCATTTTGTTCACAATGTTAAATTGTTCTTTTACCAAGCCAGACAAAATGAGTCATGCCAATTGAATTTTTATTTTTATTTATTTATTTATTAACAGACAACAGTGATGAAGGCCATATTTGGTCACACAAACATGTCTCTTAATGCATACAATAATAACAGCTATTTATCTTTCCATGCGTTTAAGAAGAAGAAAAAAGGAAAAGGAAAAACAAACACTATTTCGCACACAGTATAATTTTTCTCTACTGCTGTCGAAGCTGACACTGGCTTGGCAGCGGAACTCGTTGCAAGCTTATTAAATCCAAATAAATTTCCCATGTATTTTTAAGAGGAAAGTAAAAGTAAAACAATGCACAACAATATAAGAAGGAGCAACATCATCAGACACATTCCATTCAAATATAAAAGAAATAATGCATACATCCCAATGCATATAGCCTCTATACTGTACTGTATGAATACATTAATATGAAACGTGTCTTCCACAAGGTGCCATACTGTATTAGGATGCTTTTATAACCCCGGCTGTCAAGGAGGAAAGGCCCCAATCAGAACATCACAGCCAGAGCCCTTGCCTCGCAGATAGAAATCTCTTCGTGTTAGCACAAATGTCAGACGTTATCTGCATCCTTTGCATTTGAATTCCTCCATCTCCATCTTCCATCCAGACAGGCATTTCCTTTGCCAGCAACTTCGGTTCAGTCTGTTTGTTACCGTTTACGGCCGGCTGCCAGCGTATGTAAAAGATCTGGGAGGAAAGTGAGCCGGCCTTTTAATACAGTTAATGTTTTTTATTGTTTGACAAGATGAGTTGCCATTTCCTTCTTTCATCCTTTAATGTGGAACTCAATTCGCTTATCAACCAAAGCACCACAGAGAGCTTTGGACTGGTGCGATAAGAACAAGAGCTTCACAGACGAGTTGAAGTCACAGATCTTTACATGGTTCCTTTTAATATCATGACAATGCATGGTGTCTTTTTATTGCGGCAGCAAGCTGGAGTGACATAAATGCAACACTAGACTATTTCTTCTGGGTCGATGTGCTTATTGTGAGGATGCCGAACAAAATGGACGTGCACATCCATCTAACTTAAATTACCCTGGTTACTGAACAGATAAGTTAGGACGTTTCTGTAACACACCTGGACATAATTATATTGACTGCTTGGTCTCTTCCTCTCAAAATGGGTCTGTCAGTACAGGTAAGGTTAAGACTTGCATTTGAAAAATGGCCCTGATACATCTATGAATGCACCTGCGGTCTCTGATATGAACGTAGCCTACGTAGGATCCTACACGATCTATATTGAAAAGTTATTCTATCAAAATCTAAATGTATATTAATGTGCTGCTTTGCACCAACAACATGAACGTTGGTGTAACTATTCCTGGCCTGTCATAATAGGCACATTTGCCGAAAATAGCTGATCAACAAGCTCACAACGCGTTGTGACACAGTGGTGCATTGAGAGCTTGTAGATCAGCTATTTTTTTTTATGGAGGGATTTGGGGTAGAGGGAAAAAAGGAGGTGGCCAAGTATAGACCCCAGGGGGACCTTGGTCAACAAGCCTTTTTTGCCATTAACATAATGTATATTATCAATAAAGAAAATTTACTTTTTTTTATAAATGACAGAAGCAGTCATGGTTGTTAATTCAATTAAATGCTCCTACCACAAAATGGCAGTGACATTCAATTTATTCTCAATTTCCCTGTCAGAAGACTTGTTTGATTAATAAAAAAGCTTTCTCATTCCTCTTAAGAGGAGAACGTGTATACGGTTCAGCTGCACTTTGATCCACTGTGTCTGCATTTGGCCAGTGGAAAATCAAACATACATATTCAGTTGAATAAACAGATGACAAAAATAGAACATGGAAACATGCAGGTGCCAAAACTGTTCTGTATGGCTCTCTTGAATGCGAAAATACAGAATGCTCAGTGGCTGAAGGCTTAAGAACGGAAGGGGAAAAAAAGAGGAAAGAACTGAAAGCAGTTTGCTCTTTTATGTTGTAGAGTACACATTATGACCTATATCACTATTTGGACATCATTGCTCATAGTAAATAGTACGAAGTGATATTATGGACAGATAATTATATATAAATAAATAACTGCAGTGAGGTCAAATATTACTCAACTTACAAGTAGAGGTTGCTCAGTCAAAATTGTACTTGGGTTAAACTACTAGAGTAATTGCTTTTTATAACACTTAAGTATTGAAAGTTTTTTATATCAATGCATTGCTGTATTGTTTTCACAATGCCTTTGCAGAACCTTGTAGACCAAATAATGCATGCACTGACTTGCTTGCAGTGATGGAAGTACTAAATATGTTTTACTTGAGTAAAGGTATTGTAGAAATAGTCTGACAAGTACAAGTTTGGTATTCAAAATGTATTTCAGTAAAAGTACAAAAGTAAAAGTACACATTATGCAGAATGTCCCATTTCACAAGCGTTCAAAATGTATAAAACTATTTTGAAAATAGCAGATATACAAGCTCACAACGCATCGCTTTTCAAATAATTGTAGTGGAGTAAAAGTACAATATACAGGTCCTGGTTTAGCAAGGAAATTCACTCCAAAAGTAGTAGCTTAGTTTGTGTACATGATGTGGGGTTACACCACATTTGGTGACCCATCAACACCAGAAGCTACTTGTTAATTGACAGCCTTCCTAAATTTGAAATGTTGTGGAGTCAAAAGTACAATATTTGTCTGAAATGTAGTGGAGTGAAAGTCATTAAAAAAAAGTAAAGTACAAACTCAAACAATGTAGGCTACTTTAATTACAGTACTCAAGTACAGAACTCCATTCCAAGCTGGGGCAAAGTAAAATTACATTCTGGACGTTGTTTATCTCTGAGGTTGCCTGGGTCTTCACTGTCTGTACAGTAATGTGTCCTAATTGTGCTTTCAGACTCTGTGGTATGAATTCCATTAACCAATGTGGGAACGTGGAGGTCATTGTGCAGTATTTCAGGAATTTGGGAATGGAAAGTCCTACTTGACCAACTATTAACAGGTTAATACCAGGGTTGAAATGCATGCTTATTAAATGGTTTAGATGATACGTACATGATAGCATTCCAATAGATTAATTGCTTTATCTAACTATGAAATACCTGTCTCATTATGCCCTTCTTTCTAATGGTTCCACTGCAGTTTGTCAAACTTGCGAACCCATCAATTGTTCTGCTGATAAACATTAACATTAACACCTTCAAACTAGAGCCAATAAACTATACATTTTGTTATCTCAATAAAACATGTCACTTACCCAGCCCATAGAAACTGGTGAGTGGCTGAAGTCTTATTTATCTCTAAGATGTTTAATCACCAGAATGATGTTAATTCATGCATTTGTGCTTATTTCAGGACACTTTAAGGGGACCCCATCAGCAGTACCCTTGCCTTGCAATGACTACAGATGAAATGACATCAAAGATGCATATGGGCCATTTATGTAACATGCTGTCTGTCCCTGACTGCAAAAATGACTGTAAATTGAGCTCAAACTCCCTGTAGTTTCCCCTTGGAGGAAGCATGCCAGCTCTGACGATATAAAGCAAGCAGTGAGTGAGTGAGTGCTTCAGTCCCTTTGACTCTCCATCAACAGTTTACCAGCAAGGGTCCCTGTGTCATGGTTGTTTGTCAGAGTCCATTCGGGCAGACAAAACAGACACAGAGGCTCACCTGCCAGTTTGAGAGGCAGGGCTTTTGCTAATGGTGCATGCAGCACACTGTAGGCACACTTACAGAATGTTTTCCTCATTCTTCAAAGAATACAGATTCAAGACTTTACCTTGATCCGTCCCTGTGTTATTGATCCCCACTCTACTGTAGGTGATGCCTGGGCCTCCATTGTTCCTGCATCAGTGAGAATAGTATGCAATATGCATTCTAGTAACACATTCTTCATTCTTTTGATCACCCTCTATGTTGAAACTGCAGTGGCCATACCCATCATTTTCTGTATCCCTTGAATGCAGTATATGAATTCAACATTTAGTAGCCAAAGACATGCACCGCATGATTTTCAAACAAATTATTCATCAAAGCTACAATTTCTATTGGTCACTCTGAAAAAGACACTCAAAAAGGCTATGATATAATTTACTTCACTGTCTTATGAAACAGCTTAAGATGGTGTAATTTGTTGTTTGGTTTGGCTAAAATCTTATTTTGATGAGGTCAAATGTAGTCTGCAAAAATGTTTAACCTTGAGGGCTCTATTAAGGACTTCTTATTACTTCATTTACTTAATTTAAGACATGGAGGTGTGACCAATGCCATTTTGCTATTATGGGTGCGGTAATCTGCGTACTGCGCCAAGGCGCTATGCGGTAAAACGGCCCTGAATTAGTCATGGGTGTGTTTGGGCGTTACTTTAATCAATCCAATCAGAGTACCCGCTGCCATTCCCTTTAAGATCAGCACGTACAATGGTACGTGCTATATTCCGTGCGTTAAGCGGTGAGAGCAAAGCTCACATTGAAAGGACCAAAGAGACAAGCTATACTGCTGACCAAAATATCTGATCTCCAAGCAGTGCCCTTAATTAACATATGAACACTCCCCCATGCATAAAATATGCTGGCGAGTCCTACATAGGTAGGGAATGAAAACTACTAATCACCAGAAGTCGTGGATTAATCACCTAAAACGTGGATTTAAGACGTGCATAATAGGGCCCAAAGGATTCTCTGTAGTACCAGATGGTACGACACCATTTGAAGCACTGGATGGCAATGTTTCCGTACAATTATTTCAACAAACATTACTCCTGCATGTGCAATAATAAAGAAACATAATAATATGTATGACATTGCTATACCATCGTTTAAATGTGTAAATCATGGGTTGTCATTTAGTACTTGAACTAATCTTTTATACTTCTCCCAATTCACTCCAGGCAAACAAAGCACCAAATGTAAATTAAATGTAAAAATAAATAAATAAATACATTTTAGCAGATGTGTAAATTGTTAGTAATGGATCATTTACTACTACTCATGAAGCTTTCTTCCTACGATGGAATGTCATTTAGGGCCCTATTTAGATGATATATGGTGCAAGGAGGCGCATGGCCTAAAGCACATGGTGCAAGTGCCTTGGGTCCCTCCCTAATCATTTATAATCTTTCTCTTAGTATATGTCGTCATCTACCATGTTGAACGTGAGGCCTTGATGGAGGGTATGCACGTCGTAAACTGACTGACGTCACAGGCTGGTCACAGGAAGTCCGAGATACATATTTAAGCCAAGTGATCCACATTGGAGCCACGCCATTCCAATGTGGATCCCGAGATCCACAAAAGCTGTCTTGTTCCGGGACATTTTACCAGGTGAAATGAAGCCTGGAGGAGCCGAGATTCCATTTTTTCTTTTGCTGATAAGCGGCGTATGAGCCGATTCTTATTGCCGATAACTATTCTGTTAGAACTATTCTCTTGAGGCTGAGCAACATCTTAGAGCTAGACTTTAACAATGTCTTATTTATTGTTATCATTATTATTTAGAGATTTGGCTCCTTTGGCACAGACTGCTGCTGTGTTGTGTGCCGAAGCACCCATTGTAGTTCCCCATGGGTGACTGTGAAGTGACCATGAGCATCTCTGTGGCTATTCTGCTTTACTTTATATTGTCGCTGTCGGGTGGAAACCTTGTACAAGTATGTCCAAAATAGTTATTTTTCAGGAAAAAAAGATATTTAGCTACAAGATGTTAATACTTTTCATTGGTTACATTCTGTATTTATAAAATCCACAGACACACTTTTAACCTATAAAAGCTATATACTGAACATTTGATAAACTAGATGCTCGGGTCGCTAGTACTTGCTAAATAAAGAATTAAAATTGAGACCCCTTGATTGTAACATAATAATGACATTGAAATTCTTCGATCAACAACATTGTAAAAAAATTGTGTCGTGCCGTGCTGATATAATAACTATTCTTCTTCTCCCTATGATGATGGTGTGAAAAATAAGATGGTAACAAAATATTCCTGACCCGTCCCTATAATATTATACAGGATATCGTAACAACATAACTGCCATGGAGAAAAAATAAATCTGCATGAACTCTTAAAGACCATTCAGAGTGACTGATGCATGATTTACTTCGTATGGCAGTGTAAAGATTGTTGGTGCAGGACACCGTCGTATGATGGTGATGGAGTATAAATTGGGCATGAGTTTTGCAGTATGTGCCTTATCAAACAAACCTATTTCCCAGTGAAATTCATAGCAAGACGTGGGAATACATACACGTTTCATAGTTTACATTTACCTTTTGTCATCTCTTGACAGGTTCATTTTTGAATACCTTGATTATGATTGAAGGCTATCAAAAAGTTGAAATAGAGACTTGATGAGACTGCGAAAGTTACATGCATATGAGACACACAAACTTTTGTCTCTCTCTCTCTCTCTCTCTCTCTCTCTCTCTCTCTCTCTCTCTCTCTCTCTCTCTCTCTCTCTCTCTCTCTCTCTCTCTCTCTCTCTCTCTCTCTCTCTCTCTCTCTCTCTCTCTCTCTCTCTCTCTCTCTCTCTCTCTCTCTCTCTCTCTCTCTCTC
Source organism: Gymnoscopelus braueri (assembly GCF_963280865.1). Classification (NCBI taxonomy): domain Eukaryota; kingdom Metazoa; phylum Chordata; class Actinopteri; order Myctophiformes; family Myctophidae; genus Gymnoscopelus; species Gymnoscopelus braueri. Next base: position 26,253,794 of record NC_137622.1, read on the forward strand.
TCTCTGAGAACAGAAACTGGGACGCTGAAGTTTCAGTGTTTCAGTGTATCTTTCTATCTGTGTTCATCTGTTTTTCTGTTCCCCTCTCTTACTTTCTTGCTCTTTTCACTCTCTCTCCCCTTTTCCCTCTCTCTCTCACTGTCTCTCCATCTGCCTCTGTATTCCTAGCATTCGCTGTCGTTTCTCTCTGATTTGTTCGTAAAGTAGGACCCTGCCAAGGCATTTGCGTCAGCATTGAAAGTCTAGAACTGCCTGACAAGCACATTCTTTGAGGATCAATAGGGGATTGAATCTTCACTCTCCACCAAAGACAGGCTCTTCTCAATTCATTGAATGACAACTGCTAACTGGAGAAAGATCCTGTTTTGGTCTTTCTTTCTTGTCTTTTTTTTTTAACCCAGCCTAGAGACAAACTGTCACTGTTCTCCAATGACTCCTCCGTGCAACAGTCTGCTGCAGATGTTCTACTAGTCTGTTACTAGTTAGTGTCCTTTTCTTTGTCTTGGTGGGGGGGGGGGGGGTAACATCAACACAAGGGATGCCAACAAACTGAATACGCTGGTGAGGAAGGTTAGCTCCATAGTTGGAGTTAAACTGGACAATCTAGAGGTGGTTGCAGAGGGGAGGATGAGGAGGAAGCTGGACGCTATCCTGGAGAACCCCTCTCATCCCCTCTATATGATGAGCTAGCAAAGATGAAGAGCATGTTCAGCTACAGTACAGAGTACAGACTCATCCCTCCTTGGCACACAACAAAGCACATTGGCCAGTCCTTTGTTCTAGACTGCCATCAGGCTCCACAACCAAGCTTGACCTCCATATGATACCTTTAAGACCTGCAAACTACTCATTTCCGCATTGACTACTACGTTGCCGTACTTTGACAGATGCCTGTTAAAAGAGTACTTCACCCATTCTCAACCTTATCTTCATATATTTGGTACTCACTAATGCTCATAAGATGGTACCATTTCTGTCTACTCGCTCTCTAGTGTCTCATTGGTCAGTTATATGTTGACAGTTCAGAAACCTGCCTACCAATGATGACACTGGTGGGCAGGTTTCTGTACTGTCCACAGCCCTACTCTGTGACACAGAGCAAGTAGACAGAAATGGTACCATATTATAATGCTTATAAGTGAGGACTAATGTGAAGAAAATGGGTAAAGTGGTCTTTTAAGGATAACCGTTTGAGAGACTGTACTTCTTTTCACTCATTGACCTTCGGGTGCCGGCTGTTCCTTTTACACAGATTCTGGCAATGTGACCACCCCTGCTTCCAGGCGACGCAACAATGTCCCCCATTCTATGTCCATATCTACAGAACAGTGAGGCGGGAAAATAGGACAAGATTCCCGCCTTGAACAGGCGAAAGAGGCTCTAGGCTCTTCTCCCTCCTATGCTGTGGAATGACCCCTCCACCCACACACGCACGCACAATTCATCCGCTAGTACTCCTCATTTATTTGCATCTTAACAGTTGTTGACTAGTTACATATTAGTCATGTTGTCCAGATGCACTGAATGTTGTTTACTTGTTCACATATTATGTACAGCACATTTAGATACTAGATGTATGCTGTTTGCTTTGCTAAGTTTGTTATTTAGATTATTAAGACGGATGCTACTGTACAGGTATGTGATGATGTCTACCTTTCTTAGCATTCTATCTACTTTAGATTAAAACTAGGATCAACATATATGCTGCTTACTCCGGACTTTGGAAATCGTCTGCTAAACGTCTAAATTGTAATTGTGAACTGTCCATTTATTGATCTATTTATCGTTCTAAACTGTATCTATCTTAGCTGGAAACCATATTATTTCCTTTTCCCCATCATCAATTTTGTTGTATCAATATACCTCTCCAATCCTCTCGGTTTACTATGACAAGAGGCTGCCGCTCCACTCATTTAACAGGAGTATTCTCAGTAAAAAACCCAAAAGGTAATCTCTTAAGCTTGACCTTTTCTCCCAGATCTACTTAAGCTACTCTGAGCCGCACAAACGGCAGAATCTAGATGAGTACCTTAATTTCTTCCCTGATGTGACTGTGTTCTCTTGTTCGGGCCATCGGTTGCCATTTTAGTGGCGATGCTTTACAGGCAGGAATGTATTGATCGACATCACAGACTAACAGACTACTCTAAGCTTTAGCTGCCTCGAATCCATCAGGGCCTTCACTGAGAAACAGAGAGAGAGAGAACTGTGTGTGTGTGTGTGTGTGTGTGTGTGTGTGTGTGTGTGTGTGTGTGTGTGTGTGTGTGTGTGTGTGTGTGTGTGTTGTGTGTGTGTGTGTGTGTGTGTGTGTGCGCGTGCGTCTGTGTGTGTACGTATTGATCATGTTGTTGGTGTAAGAATATGTCTGGACTTTGATTATTAAGTCTTTGAATTATATCCTAAGAGTATTTATAGCCATTGGTATATAGCCGACTGGGACATATCATTTTGAGTTATTTGTGAATCCTGGGGCCTATATCTATATTTTTTTACTGAGAAATTGTCTCTGTGCACCATTTACACTTTACAGGTCACCAATATTGTTCTAGTCTTTTATTTAATGCATCTTATTAATTCGCTTGCCCAGTTGTGTTGTTCATTTTCTAATATCTTTGTTACATCTTGCTGTACACAGAACATATTGTATATTTATAAATGATGCTGACATTTGGGCTTTCAATGTGGACTGTGAAAACTGAGATTATCTTTACCATTATCACCTGGATAGGCCCCCCTCCCCTATAAGTGTTGATTGACCCTATTGTGCTAATTGTTACCTTGTTATCTTGTCACTCCATATACTGTAGAGGGCATTCCCCTTATTTGAACAGATGCCTGATGAAGGTCGGATGATCGAAACGTTGCATCAATACGCTTGTATAACGGATGGCAGTGATGCAGGATATTTAACCTTAACCCATTAATACCGGGAACGCATCTGTGTCAGATTTCTTTGGCTATTCAAAAATAGCAGATATGCAAGCTCATAGCGCTGCACTTGAGGTTGTAAATCTGCAAAAAAATTAATAAATTTAGAACATTTGTGCAAATCTTTGAATATATATTTTTTAAAAGCGAACATTTGTAACTCAAATCTTTTGGGGGGGGGGGGGGGGGGGGCCTGGAACAAAACATTTTGAGATGGGGGTCTGCGGCCAAATACATATCTAAACATGTTTTCTAAATCCTAACAGTATGTTGCTATATCAGTGGTGCTGCTCCACCTTTTCCATGTCAAGGACCAGCCATAATGATATGTATTTGGCCCCGGACCCCCGCCTCAAAATGTTTTGTTCCAGGGACCGCCCCAGAAGCAAAGATTTGAGTTACTAATGTTCGCTTTAAAAATACAAATATATTCAAAGATTTGCAAATAAATTCACGATTTTTCAAAAATAAAAATAGCAGATCTACAAGCTCATATCGTGGCACTCAGAGCTTGTATATCTGCTATTTTTGAATAGCCAAAGAAATCTTAAAATGACACAGCTGCGTTCCCGGTCGTAATGGGTTAACTGCTCCTCTCCTATACGCACCTGTCCAGAAAAAGTAGGCGTGCCAAAATACATTATCTACACAGCACTTTGAACATGGAAAAAAAGGAGGATTTGTAGTGATCCCCGAGGGGAAATGACCTCTCTGCATTGACCCAGTGGTGGCTTGCTCAAGAGTGAGCGCACAGGGGAGCAGTTGGAGGTTAAGTGCCTTGTTCCGGGACACTTAACCAGGTGACACAAGGCCCGGAGGAGTCCGAGGATCGAACCGGGGGACCTTCTGATTCCCAGACGGTTCCCGCTCTAGCTCCGGAGCTACTTGCTGCCCAACTCCCATGAAATGAAAGAAGATACGATTAAATTAAATGACAATCAAATGGTGCAATTGTAATTATGTCTAGTGTGACTAACACAACGTTAAATAAAATAATAATACTGACTTTTTTTACATAATGATGTCAAGTCAGATTTTCATTATGTCTTGTTCCATCTCTGTGTCATTGCCACTTAGATACATTCCTCTTCAGTTATTTTATTTGTTAGATATTAATTTGATAACATTTTATCATAAAAATAAAATAAAGGAGGGATTAAAGGAGGGAGCCCAAAAGCTTAAAATTGCAGTTAAGATATAAAAATAGATTGTTTAGCCTACCCATCTCCTGCTTCACTGAAAATGTAGACATTTAAAACAATCTAATACTATATACATTTGCACATACTGTACATCCCTGCATAATACGCGCACACGCACACACACACACACACACACACACACACACACACACACACACACGTCGTGCATGCACCAACTGTACATATATACATCCTCGCAATATCCAGTATATACTGTACATACATTTATATACACAACACAGACTAGAGCATCTTGCGGAAAATCTTGTTAAATCTCTTAATTTAATAACAATAATTGGAGCTGGTTGTGTTCATCGTTATGTAACAGAGATAAGGCGCTATTAGAATTAGATATGATATTGAACTGTATGCTTGAAAGACCCTTGGGAGAGTAACATGAGACAACACATAAGGTGTTACTTTCTTGACAAGTGTGAAATGTATTCTCAACTTACCAGCCTATCTGACCAGCAAGCTGCTGCTTTAATGGCTGTCAAAGGGTTATGCACACAACAAGGTGACCCTTGCTCTGGACATACCGGCTTTAGAGATTGGGTTGCTCTGGATGGACTTTTTTAGCCAATGTCACCATCGGGCCATAACCCATTAAGACCTGAGGGCGATTCTACAAATGTCTTCAATAAAAACCAGTTTTCTGAAAGACTTATGTTGCAATATCAGTAGTTCTCAAACTTTTTCATGTCAAGGACCCCCAAAATTATATGTATTCGGCCGCAGACCCACCGCCCACCCCCCATCTCAAAATATTTTGTTCCATGGACCGCCCAGAAGCAAAGATTTGAGTTAAAAATGTTCGCTTTAAATTAATACAGATATTCAAAGATTTGCACAAATTGTCAAGATTTTTCAAAAATAGCAGATCTACAGGCTCGTAGCTCTGCTAATTTTGAATAGCCAAAGTATAAAATAATGCTTTTTAGTTAAAATCTAAAATGACACAGGTGCTTAACCGGTTTTAATGGGTTAACGAATCATCATTAGCCATGGACTAGGTGAAGAAGAGCAATAGAGGAATCTATAAGCACTGTCCCTGTTCCTTTCATCTGGCCAGCGAGTGTAATGACCAGGCAGGTGTTAATGATGATGGAGTCCAAGACTGTCTCTCCATCCAGAGAAGCTATGAACAGAGCCTAATGGAGTGAAAAGCTTGCTTTGGGACGAAGGCAAATTATCGCCCCTCACAATCAATGTAGAGAGTGAGTGAAAGCCAATGGGCTATGCTTCAGCTCTCATAATAAGGGGGAAGAAAGGCATTGATTTCCCCTCTTTTTAGGAGTGTTTTACTTTTCCCATCGATTTCAATTAACTCTGCGTAACTGTGTTTACCAAAAATGTGAGCAGCCGAGCTTAGCCAGGGTAGTTATATAATATAACTGATCAAGATACAGTGTATGATATTGAGTCAGTATTATCACATTATGCTAACAGTGAAAGACTCAATATTACTGTATACTGTATCTTACTACACACTGTAGGTTAGAAAGTGAGGTAATAAGTACAATATCTTTTTCTTTAAATAGTAATGCTATTGTAATAAACAAGACTAAGGGCCAGTTCTCATGCAGCATCTTTTGAGTACATTAGCACCATTATTTTCACTTTAGGCGTACTGCAGGTGCACTCAAGAGCGTGAGCGACAAGGGGACACTTTTTTTTTTTCAGGCACCCTGAGATAACAAATTATCAACTTTTTGGTAACTGGCAAGCATAGCGTATGTGACAAGAAATAATGGATAGCCAAACCCACAGGTCGCTTATCTCGCTCCCCTTCCGTCCTCCAAGCTCCAAACTTGTCCGTACCATTATAGACGGTCCCCTCCGGAACTGCTCAAAATAAATGATGACACATTACCTTCAAGTCTAGACCCATATTTTTCCCATCCTCATCAAAACGAAACATGAACGATGGCCTCTGTATTCTTTGTGCCACTGTAGAGCAGGATGCACCCAGTCACGGGAAGCGCTTTTATTTCTCCATAATGTATATCAAGCAGTAAAGCTACTGTGATGGTTTTATGATGGTGGTAATCCATTATTTTTGTGAAATGCTTACACTGTGTATGAAGACCTGGTTGGCACTGGTTGCCTAGGAACACCAGACGCCAACATAGCACGACCTTCCAAGCACCTCTGGAAAAGGATGCAAGTGGTGCAGCTTGTGTTCTCTCAGCGTTTTGAGGTGATGCGTGTGAATTGGCCTTGCAGCCTCTAGTTTGAGCACGGTAACTGTTATGTTTATCGGCAGCACAACTGAAGGGTTCTTAAACCCAGCGGTGGAACGTTAGGACTCCTTAAAGCCCTGCCAGCCGCGCCCCCTCTCTCTCTCTCTCTCTCTACAGTTGATATTCTCAACTTTAACAGTCAGAAATCACCTCCAAAAAGTTCTAAAGGTGGTTCAAAGTGGGTTGAGCCAACCGACCAACATTACCATCCTTGCTGGGGTGGCGCAGTGTGGTAAAGTCCCTGCCCACCACCACGGAGGTTGTGGGTTCTAATCCACCGTGGTGAAACCGGCTTTGTCGTCTATGCGAACACAATTGGCCCGTGTTGGGGGGGAGGGGCTGGGGGAGGGAAGCCGGGCGGGGACTGGTGATATTGGTCATTGCATGTGCTGGGACGGCTTCTGTCAGCAGGGAGTGTTGGGAGGGAGGAGTAGTCCTCCCGGTGGGGGCGCCTCACTGGCAGATGAGTCAGTAGGACAGCAGTGACAACACAGAAATGTGTGTGGGGAGCATAAAGACTAAATTGGGGAGAAAAAGGGGGTAGAAATAATTTGCTAAACTAAAAAACATCCTTGAGTAGCCATTTATACTCCCATTCTGAACATACATACAGTATGTATATTATGTTCAGAACGCAAGCAGAATTGCTCACACACTTTGCACTTTCGACTACGTCAAAGGAATTTAGAGAACGTACAGAAGTATCCGTACATGTATTTAAAATGGAGTATACAGTAAATGGGCCAATGGAGCCCCATGCTCTGGTAAGCGGTGCTATAAATGGAAGGAATTTACTGAAAATGCATACTGTTGCAATGTCTAACCATTATTACATTATGGGTGGATTTATTACATTATTCATCCAAAAAACGTTGTCCAGCTCAAGAGACAACTGTTATCACGTTTGAGGTTCAGATTATTATTTCATTTTGGGCCAATTATTATCTCTTGGGCTTTATTATTACATTTTGCATTGTTATTACATTTCAGGCTTGCACGCACGCGCACACGCACGCACGCACGCACGCACGCACGCACGCACGCACACACACACACACACACACACACGAACACACACACCAATGTCCATCTGACAACATTGTGAAATGTCATGTGTAATGTTTAGCCTGAGATCCTGTCATAAGCATATCCCAGTTAGTGACTAGTGTACTCTGGAGCAAATTGAGTTTTAGCTGATGATGTGACAACTACAAAACAGACCACAAATACATTACAATTCACATTACATTACATTACATTACATTACATTACATTACATTACAGCACAACACATCCACTGCTTCTGAGAACACGATTGTTATAAGAAGCCAGCCGGTGTGTGTTGAAGTCGGTGAATGGACCAGCAGTATTAAATGGAATAGAATGAGAACAGCCAGGGCTGTTGGAACAGTCCAAATGTTCTCCTTTAGTGGAAGCACCAGCTTGCTTGTCTTGTAGTTCCATTGTGTATAACTTCTGCATTTACACATGTCTACCGTCTACATTTTTACGGTTTCCACCATTATACTACTACTATAATGGTGTGGCTAGAAATGTATGTCACTCCTGAGACAGCTTTCCCTATGGGTCCATTTGGTTCCATTTGTACACTCTTCTGAGTTAAATTAACAATAGATTTTACTGTGCTGCTGGACTGTTTTTCAATCCCAAGGGGAACTGTACTAAAAAGAAAATCTAGTTTGGCCCTCTTTTCATCCATCATTATTTTTATCATAATATATATATTGTAGAATATTATTCTGTAAGTGCCGTCTACAAGATAATACACAGTTACATCTTCAGTGTACTTTTATGTTACTTGAGTATTTCTATTTTTCTATACTTTATTTATACTTCAACTCCACTGTACAGCTCAGAGGCAATATTGTACTTTTTTACTCCACAACAATTTAATGTTTTTCAGCCCGAGGACCCCCTAGCTGAAAGAGAGATGAAGCAGGCACCCCACTACATACTGTATAAAATTGTATTTTCATAGATTTCACAGACCAGTACCAAACCTCTTTGCCTAAAATAGCCAATCTACAAGCTAACAACGCCTCGCAGCGCCATAAAGATCCCGGACCCCCTGTTGAAGACCCCTGCTGTAGGTAACAGCGCCATAGTACCAGTCAGAGCTGTACCAGTGTCAGGTGAGCCCACACAGAGGGCTGTTAAAAGCCTCTTCATCTCGGCCTCAAAGGGAAAAGGCAAACTTTAGTCTCTCACAGCACCAGGCTAAAAACGAAAAGGTTTAACCCATTAAGACCTGAGGCCGATTCTTCAAATGTCTTCTAAATCCTAACAGTTTTCTGAAACACGTTGCTATAGTATCAGTGGTGCTCAAACGTTTTCATGTCAAGGACGCCCAAATTTATATGTATTTGGTCACGGACCCCCATCTCAAAAATATTTAGTTCCTTTGAATATATATTCAAAGTTTGGCACACATTTTCACGATGTAAAAAAGAAATAGCAGATCTACAAGCTCAAACATAGCGCGGCGCTATGAGCTTGTATATCTGCTATTTTTGAATAGCATAAAATAATGGTTCGAGGTGAAATCTAAAATGACACAGATGCGTTCCCGGATTGAAAGGGTTAATGAAGCCCTTCATCATAACACACTTGATATGTTCTGCACAGCTCACCGGTGCATGTGTGCTGCATGCACAGAAGGCTGTCACTGAATGGATAGAATACAAAATGCCATTTGACTGAAGTATTAAAGGGTGATTTTAATTTAAATAAGATGACAAACATAACAGTAACATTTTTTAATGAACTAGTCCTAGCATCCCTATACTTGGGGGGGGGCGCACATTCCGCGAAAACAGCCAAGCACAAAGAGCCAATCTACAAGCTCAACAATGCTCTACGTGTTGTGACGCATTAGTGTAGAGCGAAAACAGGAGGGTGCAAAATATCTGATGCCTTAAAGACTGCAGTGAGAAAAAGGAAAAAATCAAGAATCAATTACAAGATTGGGACAAAATACAGTTCAGATTCACACATTCCCCTTATTCTCTGGCATTGACAAGCTTTCAGACGAAAGGAACTTTCAGAGGGAAGTTATATGGTAATTCAGACTATTGTGGGCCCTAACAGTGGCCAGGAGACTGCTACCGCTGACACTGTCATCAAATGAGGCCCCGAATATGTCATTCTAATTAGCTGCTGTCCGGGTGACGAGCTAATTAGTGTGCAGATTATTCACTCTCCCTCAATTTCCGAGAACGTAAACATCAACAAATTCAGAAGGTGTGGACGGGTTAGCTCATTAGCTCAACCACAAATGACAGTAGACATATACACGCAGAGATCAGAGAACTCATTTTTAGCGGGTGCCGCAAATGTTATCTAACTGATATAAATTAGACAGGATGCACTGAGGAAGTGTGGTACCTCAGGGGTAAAATTCTGTGTGTTTTTTTTCCCTTAAACGAGCAAGTTAAGGAGTGCTGACGTGACTATCAACCGACCTTTAAGATCTGTTCTAATCTAATTTCATGTGTGATCACTCTTTTTGGCAGCAAATTCTGTGCCAATGCCCTTTTCTGAACACCACCGCCTTGGCATTCCAGAGCAGAAAGCCTTGGTTTCCATGGTTACTTAAGCTGAGGCTGCCAAGTGCTGATGTCCTGACGTGTTCATTTGTTGTCGAACTCTCTGAGACGTAAAATTTAGTCCTTAACCCATTAAGACCTGAAGACGATTCTACATGTCTCCTAAATCCCAACAGTATTCTGAAAAACGTATGTTTCTATATCTGGTGCTCAATCTTTTTCATGTCAAGGACCCCCAAAATGATATGTATTTGGCCGCGGACCCCCCATCTCAAAATATTTTGTTCCAGGGACCCCCAGAAGCAAAGATTTGCACACATTTTCAAGATTTTTCAAAAATAGCAGATCTACAAGCTCATGTGCCGCGCTATGAGCTTGTATATCTGCTATTTTTGAATAGCCAAAAGTGTAAAATATGGCTTTTTAGCTCAAATCTAAAAATGACACAGATACCAGGTCTTAATGGGTTAAGCGATTTACCAGTAAACACTACTTCATATAAGAAATATTGTAAACGACATATGCTCTGTCACCATGTGTTACTCTGAACACACATTGTGTTTGTAATGTGATGGAAACGCATCTCGACAAACCAGACAATTGCATGCAATGCGATACAGCTGAACTGAAGTGAACCGAGACAAGTCACCCTTTCATCATAATTTCAGTCGAGCGATTTCCCTGGCAGTACACCTATATATAGTACGTACGGAACATATTGAATACTGACTACGCAGCATATACTTGAAACTAAAGCTTAGATTGAAAAAAGAAAAAACGATCTTGGCATGAGTACACATGGGTAAAAGTTTCATCTGCTTCAGCCCAGCCACTCAGTCCGATATATCATTGCTCACAGTAAATGACATCATTGTAGAACAGAGTGTTTGGATAACTTGTAAATGACTTCAGCCAAATGACTTACCCAGAGACAATGCCACATTTGTATTCTGTTGTTTGTTAGTTTAATCAAATGAGAAGCGTCCAATTACTGATGATCTGTGGTTTGTGGGTGTACTCTTCACAAAGTAGAGGCCTGCTGAGGTTGTCTGTGTATTTACTCTAATAACAGTGCTGGCTGATGGATGAAAATGTAGGTCTTACTCTGTATGCGCCAGCACCAAATGATAGTGTATGTAGTGCATGTTAAAAATAAGCCTTAGTGCAGGAAAAGTACACTAAATTAGGAAAGCAAAGTGTTTAACCACATGAAACATTTGGCAAAAATAGGTGAACATTTGGCGAAAGACGCAGAGCTTGTAGATCAGCTATTTTCCGTATTTGACGTACAACAAAGTATATAGGGTTTAAGTGGTTAAAGTGCACAATGTTCCAACTTTGAGACAATGTTCCGAGCAGTAAACTGCAATAAGAAAGAAGGCCCACTCCCATCTGTACAGTGTACCCTGGAGACTTATCTTAGATGCCCTGATGAAAGAGAGCACAAGATGCAATTTCTACAGGTAATTAGCTGATGGCAATCACAGTCATATTTGAGTGAGTGGAGAGAACCTTCGCTATTTTCCTGGCAGGAAAGGCCAGTGGTCAGCAGAACTAAAACTATGCTGAGCACCACTGACTCAACGGTTTATACTTGGTCGCACAGCGGTGTCGCATGGCATTATTTGAGTCAGACCCCATGAATTTTCTGCCTTTGCTCTATAGTCTCACAGGCCTGGTTTCTTCTTTAATTATCTTCACTCATTTTCCACTTGGGTAAAGTCATGATAGTTTCTTGACATCGCAGCACTTAAAATTCCTCCTTCTGCCCGCTATGAATAAGCAGCCCTGTTGGCTTTAATTTAATGAAACAGGGGTTGCATGTCCAGGTGGAAAGGTTTTTGTTTGAGTTAACACAACATCTGTGCCTGTGTTAAAGTACAGCACTAATCAAATTCAAATAATTAAATTGCCCTTTTTTTTCAATATACTGTAAGAACATTCTTAACAGGGCTCAGTCCAGAGCACACTCATTTTGGGCGCACAAGCACCGATAAATCTGTCCAGTGCAACTAAATATGTTCATTGGTCGCACCAGTGTACAGTATGTACCTTACACCTTGCAGGTCTGTCTACTGTACAGATTGTGTGTAATGTATGTGTGGGTGCACGTACATTATATGCTGGTGCACATGAAAAAGTTATGCGTACCAGTGCAACTAAAAGGTTAGTCTGGAGCTCTGCTAAATGAACATCCAGTAATCTATCCACCCTCAGTATTTACTGTAGATGCATGCATCCAATTGTTAATATAATTATGCATCAACCTGTTCTCATACACATATCTATCCAAGCTCTTACTGCAGCCTAAATCACTTCCTGACATGGCCATGTTGCTGAGTAACAGTATTGATTTTCTCCTTTTTTAAGCTCCCTTTGTTGTAAGGTATGGTACAGTATCTCAGTTGGCTGGTACCCATACATTTTTCTTTTCCGCGCCCGCTCCCTTTTTACTTTTAGAAGAGTGCTTTTGTCTGAAGAGAAAGCCAACTTTTGTATCAATATCTCGCTATTTATTTATTTTATATAGATACATTTAATGCCATGTAGCTTCAGGAGCTATTGTTTTTGTTCTATTGTGTTGTTTTTTCTCTGTGATGGTGGTATGTAGTTGAAGCCTGAAGGTTAAGTAACTGCTTTGTCACATATAGTACTAATAATTTTGACTTTATTAGTAAGTTAATTCAGTAATAATAAATAGAAAGAATAATTGAAAGGGACACAAGGGTTCAGGGTCAGGCAATCTGGGAACCCATTTGATGAATACAAAATGTGTGATTAGGGTTCAGTTAACACAAGTGATTTATGTTTTATTCATAACATGAAAAGTGTAGCTGCATGTGAAGGTTTATACACTTAAATAACCACTTAAACCCAATATCCTTAGTTGACCGGAGTCCCCAGGAGTCTATACTAAGCCCCATCTTTTTAAGCTCGTTGTGAGCTTATGAATCTGCTATTTTCACCAAGTATTCACCACAGAATAAGGTACACTAGTGTTCCTGTAGTGAATATGAGATTGTTATTGAGACTTTTGCAGAATAGAAAAATGCCTGTGCGATCATTTTGAATTTTCTGAGATATTATCCCATGTGAAATTGTTTAAAATAATATGACAAATATTATTATTATACTCAAACTGTATTCAGCATGATGTCTCGCAAGTTATCTAGCATTAAAAAAGTAAAAAAGTTCTGAAATGATAAAACAAAAGGGTTTAATCAATATCTTCACAATTTCACAAGCTTAAAAAAAGCCTAGTAACCAGGGCAGATGCAGTTTGAGAAACGAAAACGAAAACCAGAAACCAGTGGGAGCAGAAATGAAAATAGAAATGTAATCATCTTTAATTGTTCCTAAATTTGAAATCTCCATTAACGGTTAAATAAGAAACATTATGTTGGTGGTGGAACACAAGAGCAAAAACATTAAAACATGGGTTCTGCTCAGAACAAACTGAAACATTCTGCAAGTGACACTTCAAAAAAGAAACCCCACATAGTTTTTATAGCCCAGTGTGCAAAATAAGGCGAGGATGAAAGAATTTCATGATGAAAGATAAAAGTAATGTGAATATACAGTGCAGTATAAAGCAAACATGACTAATGGCACAGTCGGGGATTAATTCTACAGGAGATGAAATCCAATTCCCCGCGCCACTTATCTCCAACTTTATCATTGGTTTTCTTGCTGCGGGCAGGTCAACAGCACTATATTGGAGCGCTATGTCTTGTGTTTCCGTTAAATGTCTTTGCCCAAAGGTAGAATGCCAGTCACTGAAACTGGCTGTTCTTCTGGATGAAGAACACATGCCATTAAGTGACCGCAGCACAAGCTTCCCCTTAGACAATCACATAAACCCTTTCTGTGTGTGTGGTTTACAGTTGGAACTTGGGAGCACAAGGACACAAAGTCATGGGTCAAAATAATTTGCTCCTCCAAAAAATGTAAACTATGTCATTTATGTGAGCACTATTTATTTCAGCTGGAACTATGGACAGCCAGAGTTGAGGTGGGGTGGTCCATCGCTCTCTTTGCCCCTGCGAGCGAGCCATGAAGCATCCACTACCTCCGGGGCACTTGAGAAGCTCACTTAAAGACATCAATACTCTGGGAAATGAGACACAGAGTGATGGTTTCAGAGGCTGAGGAGTGAGATTGCTGTCTGGGATGCCCATACATCTTATTTAAGGTGTTGCTGTTCGATGCAGCAGAGTTAATCGACTGAGATGCTTTCTCCATTGTTGGAAAACCAAACTGCAAAAAGGGGTGTGTGCAGCTGGTCAGCCAACAGCCAAATGGACAGAGCAATACCATGAGCAGAATTACTCTAGCTGAAATGTAACAGGCCTACTTTGCTCTTCCATCTGCAGTCTTCTGCAGTTGTACTGTAGTGTGTCCAAAGGAATAAAGTCTGGAAACTGTGGCTTCATATTTCACACAAAAATATTGCATCATTGATCCAGAAATAGAAATTACAATTTGGAACCAACTGTAGTCCTTTTAACTGGAAGGATACATAGGATACAATTAGAGAGCTGAAATGTCAATTCACATGGGCCATAATAATAGGCAAATTTATGTTTGTCCAAGGTCATTGTAGCATCTTCCCATTCTACTTAGCCTGGATAATTAATGTAAGTTTGACTTAATGAGTTTCAAGTTAATCTGTGGTCAAGGCATTTGTGTGTGAGGAATTGCATTTCAATTGGCCCAGTATCCTCACCAAATAGAACTTGCCCTTGACGTTCTGTCAGCATTGTTAATAGATTATTCTACATCCGCTCCAATTAACTCAAACTCCTTCAATATAATGAAGTTTCAACACATCCTCACCCTGTCTGCAGCAGAAGATATTCTAGTGTATACATGAGGAAAAAAATGTGTCCCCATCATACTGAATATTCAGATCATTTCCCCAACTCTCTCCTGGAACATTGCGCTGTCAATCAAATGTCAGATATGCAGTCCTTTCCTGTCATATCCCTCCTTATTGCCTCTGCAACAAAAACGACACATGTACTGGGAATACAAATCGTCTGGCACAAGAGAGGGAGAAGAAGAGAGACCAGAGACTAGGAGATAGCTAGCATGAGTCAGTGAAAAAAGGCTCACGGTTTGCTTATGACAAAATAGGCCACAAGCTGCAGGCTGTATCAATTTCCCATTGTGTGTTGAGTGTTTGCATCATAGGAACTGAAAGTAATTCAGTATGAAAACGCTACGACCCAAAGGCTGAACTGCTCGGCCTCGAATCGGTTTGTTAAATATGACATGATATTTTGCTCAACTGACTCATAAAATGTGTGCCTTGCCAGGCAATGTTAGGAGGTCCAAGAAGACGTCTCTTTTGTGTCTTCTGGAATGCTCTCAAATGATTGATTAGCCTGTCACCAATGTGCCACTGAGTGTGCCGTTCTCCATTCTGTTATCGGCTGAGCTCAAATTTATGCATCACTTCTGTTATCTCCGCATTCACATTTGACCCGACAGGCAACAGATTTCTGCTAAGCTTTCGAAGTGACATTAAGTAGCATCACAGAGCCAGAAGCTGAGAGGAGGGATTTGCTGCTCCGATGTCAGAGGGGGGAAAAAAACTGCAATGCTCAAGCAGTAAAATTTGTAGTGGTGTCAGATCGATGAGATCGATAATCACTTCTCTCGTACGTTTACTTTTAAGTTACTGGCAAGAATAGTTATCGATGGCTCTCACTGGGTTTCAACAAACTAGATAAATGCTAATATCAGGTCTGTGGATGGATGGCTAAATAGACCAATTAATCAAAATTATTAGATTTTTAAAGGACCACTTTCAGTTTTTCTGGCATACAGTACACCACATTTTACGGGTGAGGGTGCTCAGTAGGACAAGCTTAAGAGCCTAACTTTTTTGCGCCTGCCTTTATGTATCTGTCTTCCTTTTATTCTTATCCTGTCGCTTTGTCTCCGATACTTTTGTCTTTACATCCCTTCACAAGGCTAAGAGGCAAAATAAGGTCTAACCTTATTCTGGCTCCCGCTGTTGAGCTGTGTGCTACTTCACCTACAGTAATAAATCTCATCATGCTCTGCCAACCCCTCACTCAGTGGCATAATGGTGCTGATTGTCAGATTGCTGCTAGGTCCTCCGATGCAGAAGTCTCAACCCTCACAGCAACTGCTGGGGTCTGTGAGGGATTCAGTCTGAATCTCATGTGTTGAGAGAGCGAGAGAGGGGTTTTGCATGAGCAGACAGACAGCTGGTAACATCCAAAAGGATTTGAAAACAAAATTGACACCTCGGTCGGAGATCATCCTGCACGTGTTAGATGGCATAATTTAAAGGGACAACATCACAATTTTCAACATCATCTCATATTTGTTTGCAGGGATAACATTCCATTAGCAGCCATATAAACTGAGCAGTCTACTGTGTGTCTCTGAAACGCTGCCAAATGTTGTGCTGAAAAGTGCCAGGACCGCAAAATGCATCATGGGAATTGTAGGCACACAGTGAAAGCCAGAAATAGATAGAAAGGGGAATTGTATCCGTCAGCACGTCAACATTGATTGATAGTGTCCTTTCAAGGTTCAAGGTATTGTTTATTATGTTTGTGGGTTGGGATATATGCCTGTTTGTTCTCTCTCCTCTCTGTCATCTTCATCACAGGTCTCCTGTGATTGGTCCGGCCATCGACTGCACTCTGTTATTTCATTGGCTTATCCAGCCCTGGTTCCTGGCATCAGCCAATCGATAGATTCCACATAAAGTACTATAGAGCTCACCTGTGCCTGACTGCAGCTCTAATGGTCTCACTCACACTACTGCAGCAACTTCTTTGTGTACTTGCTATTTGCTGGACATGTTGGTTTCTCAACCCCCAACTTCTGTAATTGTTTTCCATTGTTAGTCTGTCCATTTGTGCCGTTTGGAAGAGGGACTAGGTAATTTTTGGTTTACCTTGTATGCTACAATCACTGTAAATAGACTGTGCTATGCATAGTCACACACCCTTCAGTTTGGTAAATAAAACAAACACCCATAGTAAACTGAAGTATTCGATTTTACCCTGATACTGTTTTTAGTGATACCTCCCCTCAAGACTATGGCCTAGCCAGATTGTGTGTGTATGTGCACGTGTGTGTGTGTGTGTGTGTGTGTGTGTGTGTGTGTGTGTGTGTGTGTGTGTGTGTGTGTGTGTGTGTGCCTTTGCTTGGGTCATTCCCACTGGTTATTCCAGTCATGGCATGTGCTGAAATATGCATTTGAGTGTGCACATAGTTACAGTATGGCCACAGAGAACTAAAGTACATTCAGTTCGCTTAAATTGAATTAGGAAGGTTTCTGCAGAACCTCTCCTCTTGCATTGTCTTTACCAGGCGCTGTGGGGACAGAGTAAATCCACTTTGATAAAAAGCGTGTTTTCTTCCAGAGGATAACAACTGCACACTAGTACATCTAAATCTTATTGCTACCACTTTGCCTCTGCCTAGGGCCACATTAAACCTGTCTCGAAGTAGAATTGAAGGTCTCAGTCTTCATTGAGTGGAAGTTGCACTGTTACTGAAAATGTATATAAAACAAGCTACAGTATGCTAATGCATGTATTCCATTGTTATCAGATGAACCTTCTTCTTAACTCAACACCGTAGGGAAAAAAATAAATGAGTCCCCTAATCCAGAGACAAACAAAGTAATCTTAGAAAGTAAACAGAGGAGGAAACCTTAGTGATATGTTCGCGGAAATGTCAAGCACGCACCCTTGAAATAGGTGGCAATTTGATCACTTTGAAATATGAATCTCACATCTCCTGTTTGGAAACTGTAGCCAATATTGATTATCCCCGGCTCCTTTTGAAACAAACGCTTCAAATATCTCTTTACTCCAATGAACTGGACATACATGCTCCAAAGAGGCTTTTGTTTCTGTCTCAGAGGACCAAAGTATGCTATTCATAATAGCGCGCGTACACACACACACCCCCCCCCCCCCACACACACACACACACACACACACACACACACACACACACACACACACACACACACACACACACACACACACACACACACACACACACACACACACACACACACACACACACACACACACACACACACACACACACACAATTTTGAGATGCATTGACTATGACTGCAGATCTCACTGACCCTTCTTTCTAGCCTGGCTAGCGGCTATCAGTCTGTCTGTCCTTAGGTCAGTCTGTCCATCAGACACAGCATATCTCGAAAACTACTGGCTGGATTAACACAGAATTTGCTGTGCACCTTCAGGCTCACTGGAGGATGACGATGACCCTTACTTATGTTGGTCACCCAATCCATGGCCTTTCCTCTAGCACCACCATAAGGCCAAAACTTCCACTTGCACAAAAGATATTTTTTCAAAAGTTCTATTTGCACGCAAGATAGCGATTATATCAACATTTAAAGGGTGGATTGCCATGAGACTTGCTGGGCGCATTCATGCTGCCCTGAGGCCTACCATGAACCAAAATATTTCAGTTACCCCATAATTTTTTCTCTGGCACCGACCGTATCCAGCTTTTTCCATTTGGTACTTCGCTTTAAAGTTTATTTCGCTTTAAAGTTTATTCTGTTGTTTACAATGCTAGGCCAATGCATGTTTGGAACATTGCCTGTTGGGAACACATGCCCTACAGTTATGCAATACCCATTGTACCCTTTGTCAGAGTACTTGGAGGCCAGTCTATGACATCAGTATGTTGTCATAGGGATGACATCAGGGATCTCCAAATATGGGCATAAAAGGGACACAGACAGATGCAGAGATTTGCGGATTCAAATTTAGTTCCAGACAACTGCTTATCCAAATCACTTCCTCGGTGATTCTGCAATTCCTACCAAGTTTGAGGTTAATTGGTCAGATGGTTCTCGGGATATGTGATGGGACACACAATGTTTGTCAGTTTGGTCCAGCTGTGTGTAAGGACCAGCACAGCCTTTAGGGACCACTAGTGGGCCTTTTAGACTTTTAGTACTTTAGTCACTTTAGCAAGCAAAAGAATACTGAGATGGCGAGGAGAGTTAATCGTCACATCTGGTGAAGTAGAGGATACAGCCCTTGGCTCTATGGAGCTATGCAATTAACATACATAGCTCAATTATGCTGTGATGTTCAGTTGGCTAATTAGTTACTGAGTCAAAGCAGACCAGGAACGGGATTGCCTATGCAAATAACTACTTTCATTAATGTATGATATATAGTAGCCTGCCTCTGTGGCACACATACAGTATTATACATATAGGTAGAGTTTAAGTGTTTAAATGCTGTACAACCCAGGGCTACAGCCACAGAATAATGCCATATGCCAAACCCCCTCCCCCTGTCTCTATCTTTCTTTCTGTCTGTATGTATAATATATATAATATATAGAAGAGTAGTACACACACACGAATGCATGCACGCATGCACGCACGTGCGCACGCAGCATGCAGGCGTGCTTGTGTGTTTTGATGGCGGCAGTGAGCCACAAGCAGTTAAAATGTCTATTGTTGCTCCATCCATACCTTGTGGCAGACAGCAACGAGATGAAGGGAGAGAGAAGGAAGAAAACCCCAGAAAGATTTACAGTTCAATTACTGCAGCTAAGAGTCATTGTCAGGCTGTCGGAAGAGGGCACAAAACCCCAAATTATACCTCAGGGACACATACATCCTCATGGCCTTTGGCAGTGGACAGTTGCTCTTATAGACCATCACATGGTCATCCCAAGACTGGAAGAAAGACGGCAAAAAACAACAACAATAAAACTAAACATGTTTGGGAGCCTGCCTGTGTGTGTGTGTGTGTGTGTGTGTGTGTTTATTTACTGCAAAAACATACTGTAACAAAAGATACTGTGGAATCTGAGCCTCTCTATTTTCCCATTAGTGGTTCCTGTTAGATTTCACATTTGTTTACAAAAGTCATTCAAAGGTTACTTACCTGCATAATCCAATCAATGTTGGCTAAACATCATTGTGTGCTTAATAAGTCATGGACATAAGCCACGGACATTTGCCTTCCATTTGTAAATCAAATGTATTTTCCAGGAACTATTTTCGTCTAGACTTCAAATTATTCTGCACTTTAAAATCCATTAAAACGGAACAATAACATAACTTGAACAATAAATAACTGTGCAATGAAATTTAGTGTGTTGGGTTACATCTCATCATGGAAGTTTCAAAACTTGATTTTCATAGTGTACTGAAATTAAAGGAAGCAGAGGCTTCCTTAAATCTTGTATGCTTGTATGCTTTGGAATGGTCGGTAATGTCACTGTGTCATAAAGTCATTGGAGTAAACATGCCAGACCATTGGTGTGGTCCTTTAACTTTCCCAGCTGGAGTTTCATTTCTGCTCTCATGTGGGATGATTAATGAGACGACAGAAATGTACGAGTAATGCTGGAAATGTTATGATTGATAACAACACAGCACCATGCTAAAATAAGATGAAGTGTGTTCGTCTCATTGTGTCCTCTGATGAACTGCCATGAAACAAAAGGAATATGTTGAGTGTTACCTTTAATCAATCATTGTGATTGATTAAAGGATGAATTTCTCCAGTGCCACTCTTGTTTGTTTTACTGTGTTACTGCCTTTGTGTTTTCATAGATTTTCTTATCTGTATGTGTCCTTTGTGCTCTGTTCATTTTTGCTAATAAGAAATGTATGAATACTTCACATTTCCGCCAAAACAACAATCAAATCTACAATATAATCAGAAAACCATCCTCCAAGATTTCTCACGTTTTCCACTCGCATGCGGTTTCACTCGTAAAAGCAAGGCACTGCCACAGTAAAAATGAAATGGAGATGACATAAGCAAACCAAAAAGGACTCAAGTTATACACACACACACACACACACACACACACACACACACACACACACACTCAGCGGTATTCAGGTGGTACTACTCTATTTGATGTGTGGCCGTGGTATTCAGGCGGTACTACTCTATTTGATGTGTGGGCGCTATTCAGATGGTACTACTGTATCTGCGCTGATTAGAGCAATGGTCACCGAGTTATGGCCATTTGAAATGCTAGAAACTGCTGTAACACTGCTGTATACAGTATGTGTGCAATTTAGGTTTATTTAGTTACTGTGAAGTATTTTTTATGATTTATGAACTTGTTAAGTATACTTAAATTAATTACGTTTTACTTACTTTAATTACTTTTAGGTATTTTACTCCAAATAGTAAATTTTAAGTATTTTACCCAAGTTATTAGTTATTTGTACACAGTTTAGTGACTTTAAGTACTTTTACTTAAAGTAGTTACTTTGTCTGACTGAAGTATTTTTACTAGTCCACTCTCATTCTGGCCTTTACCAATGCCTTCAACATTGGCAAAAGCCCCTCCTCTGAAACATTCAACACTTGATTTTTCCTGCTTTTGTGAGAGAGAGAGAGAGAGAGAGAGAGAGAGAGAGAGAGAGAGAGAGAGAGAGAGAGAGAGAGAGAGAGAGAGAGAGAGAGAGAGAGAGAGAGAGAGGCGTGTGTGTGTGTGTGTGTGTGTGTGTGTGTGTGTGTGTGTGTGTGTGTGTGTGTGTGTGTGTGTGTGTGTGTGTGTTGCAAGTTAGCACACATGCAAGTTAGCATGTTAGTGCATATATTGTAAGTATATTGGTAATGTATTTTTTATGCCTGTGAGTGTGCGTGCGTGTCTGCATGTGCGCGTAACTGCGTATATGCACTCGTGAGCACACATCTCCGAGACCTCCATTAACACAGCAGGCCCCTCCGCCCTGCCAGGAGGCCGCTCTACAAACACGCTCCAAGTAATGCTTCCTAATCGTGTGTGTGGGAAAAAAAGCAAGCTGCTGAAAAATACATGCTTCTTCTGGGATCACAATGTGCCGGAGGAGAGCCAGGCCCAACATGAAGCCTGTGGCTGGAATCAAGTAATCTCGCATTGCCAGAGGATCAGAGATCGCCGCACGATACGTCTGCTGACATCTAAATTCAATATCGTTTCTAAAACTGGATGGAAACAACTCTGAGATATAAAAAAAAATAAAAGAAAATAGAACTGCATTGCAGAACCAATGCAAAGGCTGGGCGGTGACAGGATTGGTTTCCAAAGCAGTAGGTATGTGTTTGTTAGCAGCCGTTGGGGTTAGCGGTTAGTCTGACTTCTGAGGGAAGGGAAAGAAACATCGGCTGAGGGAATATAGGTACTGTATGCTTCCCTATAGCAACTACACGAAAGGTTAAAGGTTTAGAGGTTAACGGACATACAGTATGTCCGTCGGTAGGTGGAGATCTCTGATCATCTGGCAACGTGAGGCTAGAGATGAAGTGACTGGAAAAGTGGTGGTGTGGACGTGGCACTGTTAGTGGGAGCTCCGGCAGCAGTGGTGGTGGGAGTAAGGATTTGCTGCAGTAATTGAAAGTGAGTGAAAGGGAGACAAGTAAGAGTGGGTGGAGGTGGGGGTTCGCGGTAGGTGGGGGAAGGGGGCCTGTCACAGAATGTTTGGAAAGTGCTTGATGGGGGAAGTGCCACCGCGTCGGATGGCTGACATCAAAATGGGGGCTAGTGGCGCCATGGCATCGTTCTCCTCGATCCTCAAACAGAGAAAATGGCTATGATTGAGAGTTGGGCTTATTGAGGAAAAGGAGACGACCAACAACACAGTGGCATGTCCTTGGTCAGTCACCCCCATGGTCGCCGATGTCTCCAGATATTTAGAGAGAGAGAGAGAGAGAGAGAGAGAGAGAGAGAGAGAGAGAGAGAGAGAGCTGATAGGGTGCATACAGTGGAGAAAGGCATCAGTGCAAGGGGGAATGTCCTTTTACAAGCGTGTCCCCAGTCACTTTGCCTTAGTGTGTTAAGTATATTTAATCTAAGAAGTGTTCCAGCGCACTAAGGCAATCCAAGATTGAGTTAATTCAACATTAATGAGCACACTCAAACTCTACAGCTGTATCCCTGGCAGCATGGTAAGCACGGGTAAACATTCTTACACTAATCTATCTACATCTGAATACACCATGCAGTTCCTTTCCCATGTGCATTATTTTTTACTTTCAATCACAACATCCTGAAATAAACATGGTGGAGTGCTTAGAAGAATCGTGAAGAATCGTGGCAATACGGCTGAGCTCAGTTTCTGTCATCACTTTAGCTTTTGTGTTTCTATCGTGTTTCTATCATGTACTCAAAATACACTGACTGCCGCTAACAGTGTGTCACTTATTATTTGACATCAGTGTGTTCCATTTGTAACTTGAATGTCGACAAGGCTGTTTTTCTCAGCATAAATCCCAAAGACTGGATTAACAAAGATGAAAAATGCATCTTAACTCCGGGTGGGGGTGTTGTTTGTGTGTGCATTGGAATTATGGCTCATCATAACTATTGAAGGCTAATTAATAATGATTTCCACTAAACCCCACACACACACACACACACACACACACACACACACACACACACACACACACACACACACACACACACACACACACACACACACACACACACACACACACACACACACACACACACACACACAGTAATAGAATAGAAAGAATAAGGGTGTTTTGGGGTGTTGATGTAGATAGTGTGTACTGTAAGAAGGTGGACGCAATGTTTACTGGATTACGCCTTGAAACGGGATGCTGCTCCAGACAATGATTTATGAAAGACAGGATTACAAATGTTTCTTGGCCACGAAAATGGTGGATTTCAAAACAGGTAGACACATACTAGGTTCGATCTTTGCAAAGCATGAGAAATCATTTGGTATTACAGAACGCCAAGAGGATTTTGGACCATACAGCGGTTACAAGAAGAATGTTTGCTGTCCTTCGATTATTTTCAAGACCCACTTTGGTGTGTGAGAGTGAGAAAAGGAGACAAGTAAGAGTGGGTAGAGGTGGGGGTTCGCTGCAGGTGGGGGGAGGGGGGGCGTGGGTGGTGTTAGATAGGTCTGTCACAGTCGGAGAGAGAGAGAGAGAGAGAGAGAGAGAGAGAGAGAGAGAGAGAGAGAGAGAGAGAGAGAGGGGGTGCTTTAGGGGGTGAAGCTGAGCAGAGAAGCTTGCTTCTGCCCCTACCTGCCCAGGCAATTGCTTGTTGCATAAACTATCTTTGGGGAAATTATTGGAGGGCATCGTCACTGGCTCTGCCCACACGAGAATCTTCGTGTTTGCAAATACAACCGTTGAGTGCCAAAAACGAGAATTCTGTTTTTTTCCCCATTTTTTTTCACAAGGGGCGCTCTAACGCAACTTATGAATTATCCTAGGTCCCTTTAAAATTGAATGGACGGATGTGAAAAAACGTCACTTCCGTCCGCTCCAATGATTGGAGAAAAAGGTCCATATCTCCATATCTTTTTACAGTGGTCAAAACAAGCCATTTTCAACGTGCGATCACTCTGCAATGGCGGATCGCGGTAGAAACATTATTGTTCCAGTCGTTAGACTGGGCCCTCGGCCATCGCCCAGAGACCCTTTGTTTACATCCGGGTCCTCGTGGAGGCTTCTGCAGTTCTAAAACGATCGGCGCAAACGGTAAGAAACGCTGGCCCTGGATGTACCCTGTTTTAAAAAACCTCTGGCACTCGATGTGTTAACAATCCACGTTAATGAATTGTTAAATTATGTAAATCCACTTTTTTTTAAAAACTTTGTACCTTGGATAACCTACGAAACTCTCAGAATCTGCATTAATACTAGAAAAAGACCCAGCTACCTACACTGTTGTTTGCCAAATTTATTGCTCAAGTGTTTCAATCAATCAATCAATCAATCAGAAATTATAGCTTTCACCGGAAAATAAGTGTTCAGTCTATCTATATAATTGAAAGAGCAGTGCCTGCTTAGTAGTGTCTCACTCTTGGCACAACAATGGCACTGCAATTGTTTTATGATGTTGTACACTTTGTCCTTGTACAATGAGTAACAGCTACCGGACAATGTAGCCTCACTACTGCAGACATGTACAGTATCTCAACACATGCTCTTTCTAGAATGCGTTTGATGGGAAAACAAGGCTGACTCATTAACTTGAGGGTCTTATTCAGTAATGCACAGATTCTCTCTGGTGTCTGACACTAGACTTCTTCCCCCCTTGACTCTCTCACAGTGGTAAGAAGCTTTTTAGCAGTAGTGTCTGTCTCTTCAGCAGAAGGGTGAGTAGCATTATGTGGGGACATCTTAACCACTTCAAACCCATTACAGTACTTTGTTGTCCGGGGTCCCTCAGAGATCTGTATGTGACCCACTCGTCACCCCCCCCCCCTATAAAATCTCTACTCCGAAATCGGCTATTTTAGCTGAACGTTCGCCTATCATGACATGCGCGGAATAGGGACGCTATGGTTCAAGTAGGCCTGTCACAATTATTACATAATCGCCTAATCGCAATTATTAGAGATAATCGCTCTATATATATATATATATACATATATATATATATATATATATACATATATATATATATATACATATATATATATACATATATATATATACATATATACATATATACATATACATATATATATATATATATATATAAAAAAGAGGTTCTAGTCATAATTGCTTGTGCCTGAGAGGTTTCTGTTGCACCGCACTGTGCAATGTCTGTACTCCTCCAGTGCAATCTGGTACCACTGAATGGGCACAGTGGCTGGTGCAACCTTTGCTCCTCTGTTATCGTGTTTAGCACAATGGTGAGGATTTGTACTAGAGGAAAGGCTTTAATGAATTTGGATTGTCACCCCCACCCCGAGGCTGTGTTCACCCTGACCAACCTCCTGTGTCCCTCTGTTTAGCCCCGGGGCCATAAGTGTTTGTGCCTCCATTTCCAGAGTCTTGCTATTGAACAGCAAACTGCCAGTGAGTTGTTGTGTCAACCACTATGGCAGCTTTGTAATGAGCTGTGATACAAGTTCACATTATTTGTAAAATATGACCACTTAAAAAAAGAAAAGAAAGGCATGGTATAGTTTTATAACATGTTATAAACATATGCAATGTTTTGAGATATCGGGTGATTATTCAAGCTATGCATTCACAAAAGCCTTAAGTTGGTGACCTTATGCCTGATTTATATTTGGTTGCGCACAGGTGTCATGCACCAAAAATAAAAGATCTACAATCTTGTAGATTGGTATAACTCAGGGATCTATCTTAGTTGCATTTTAGCACACATTCACACAGTGTTCCAAACCATGTGTAGGTATCTGATTTGTATGCAAATGAGCTAAGGTTCTGATTGTATAGATTCATGCCCATGAGCATCCAAACACACTTCATGAGCAGCTCAGTAGGGGAAGCAGCAAACAGGAAACTCCATGCCAACATCCATTTGTATTTTATCGCATCTTTTCTTAATGCTGACTTGCCAGGGATGTGTCAAAGTTATTTCTGAATATGCTCCCACTGCTCGCATTCATACTGCATTTGAAGGCGAAAAGAACAGCGTGTGGGCCTATTTTGAAAAGCCACCCACTGATTCACCCACTTTCCATGCACCTGTGGGTGTGTGCAGGCCTAGAGAACTACCATCTTCAAGATGAGAAATGGATGCAATGGGAAAATGCAAGAAGCTTCCTCAAATATCACAGTGTTTCAGTGTGTTCAAATCTCTTTTCTTTGATAGTGAGGTACAGTATAGGTGATGAGAAACAAAATGAGGGTTTACTGTAATCAACTGCAGGAAAGAAGTGCATAGATAGAGGCTCATTATGTTGGTTTGAAGAGAGTTACCAGTGGTTAGAATGGACAATTATTTTTATTCTTTTTTTTGCTAGCTTTTCAGGGAATCATTTCTACCACCACATAAAACATGGATATTCTATGTTTTGCCAAGGAGGAGGTGGTGATAAATCACGTCACTTCACAGATCCGCTAGACCCTATAAAATTATTGATGCCCAAACCTTATTGATTTTCTCGTGTCAATAACTTCGGAACTGGGGCAGTAATAGAACTGGTTTCCGCTCCCCATCCCTAGTGATAACATCACAGTCTCCAACACCACAGTGCCTTGTAATCAATCACTGAGGACTACTTATGATACCAGTTGGAACTGTTAAAGGAAATGTAAAAACTGGCACTCTTGTCTCTTGCATAGTAACACTTCTTTCCCCCTCAGAAGCTAATTCCATGCCATGCTAGTTGAAATATAAAGTACCAGCTTACCATATCACAACATGTTCAAGAGATGTAGTTGGTCTATGATGATAGGTAGGATAGCGGCCAACACAGATTCACTCTGAAACAACAAAAAAGAGGGAACAGTTGGCACAAGAACACAAAGTATTACTGGAAATATTTCACTTAATTCCATGAGATAGACATCTGAAAAACATTTTCTGTGTCAGCATAGACAAAGCTTGTCTCATTTTTGCCAACATGAATCTTCCATCAGCACTCATAGCAGTTAACAGGCAAACGGGTAAACCATTTGTTTAAACTTTAATTATGTATTTGTTTATTCATACATATATCATTTTCATTGTATGTAGGCCACTTCAGCATCCTGCTTCCCAGAGATGAAGTTCAGGCTTCACACTTAGGTTTGGTTACCCTTTAAGCAACTGAATAGTAACAGCATTTCACTAGTAGGCTGTTAGTCGAGTTTGCTGCCAGCAGATTCAATCTAAAGTGGAAATGTTAAGCTTCACAGACTCATTCTGAATGGTTAGAGGAATATCTAGCAAGATATGGGATGAATTTAATCTGGGCCAAGTTGGAACTTTAAAATTCATCAATTTAAAACAGTTTAATTTCACCTCATTTAACTCTCAACACGGTTCAGCTGAGGCTAATCTTGCTGAGATCAAATCGTTTTAAGGGAGACTTAACAGAAGTTTGTTACACAGCATTGTGGAACTGGAACTTTATAAATGAAATTCCACAATGACAGTCTACCTATAGTGATGGATCGATGGATGGATGTTGACATTTCAGTTGAGATGCTTTTCCATCTTTATACCCGTAGGTTTACTGGCAGAGGTATATGTACGTATATGATTTATTATTGTCAACTTGAAGCAGATTTTCTACTGGCAATATGCCTCATTGTAACAACAGCCAAAGCACTGCCCTGTCATCTGCTGCGTTAAAACATGCTATGCCAGGACTGAAATGTTGAACTCCTCTTAAAGGTAAATTGTTTTCAAATAACTGATCTTTACGTTAATCTACCACAATTGACATTCTACCTCTCTTCATAAAAAGAATACGAATAGAGGAAAAGCAAAAGTCAGCTGTTCTCTGAAATCATTATGCCTCTTTGACAGCAACGTTTTGTGATAATATGAGATCCCGGGATCCTGTGAGCCAGCTGAAATCTCGATGACAGGGGAGGTCAACCAGCTACGGTGAGTTTCTGGCAAGAAGTCCTTTTTAACGACCAGCATCGAGGGCTGCCGCCTCTAGTCCAAGAACAGGTAAGCTGTCCGTGTTAATCCCAGCCTAGTGTGACATTTTGGAGGGGTGAAGGGTGGGAGACGTTGTGGCTTTCTCCGCTTGGAGCGCCTGGATCATTTTGGCTCTCCCTCCTCTGATATGTGTGGGGAGTGGAGCAGTTCCAGGAGGGGATTTTGGAAGCAGGGAGAACCGGGGAGAGGAGGCAGAGGAAGGAGGAGGTAGGAGGCACTGCTGGGATGTAATCTCGAGTATGCCAAGGTCAGCAGTACTCTCTTGGTGCGTAATGCATCCCTGCTGAAAATGTGCATGAAAAAAAAGATGCACACACGCACACACACACACACACACACACGTGTGTGCATGTGCGCGCACACATGCATGCGTACATGGATGAATGAGCGCACCCATGTGGATGCCTGCACGCAGTGCCCCATATTACAGTAATTCTTCCCCAAAGACAGCCTGCTGAGAGATGCTAAATCTTCACTGGGCTCCTCCTCAGCCATTGTATTCACGTGCACCTCTCTTCCTCTCTTATGCATACGTGCGCGCACGCGCGCATGCATACGTGCACGCGCACGCGCACACACACACACACACACACACACACACACGCACTGATGCACACACACACACACACACACAGTATGCCTATCACTGCAGTGGTCTGGACTTGATCTTCACTTGTCGTCTTGGGGAGTAGAGGTCAGGCTAGAGTTGTCTACTTGTGTGGGCTCCAGGTTGGAAAGAGTCCACATAGAATGTTGTGCTGTTTAATGTGGGCTGCTGGGTTAGACATTCCATAACCTCTACTTGTCCCCTACCCTAAAAAATCTGATTCACCTACAGTACAGTACAAACATGTAATGAATACACCAAACAAGTTTATACCATGCCCTATACTGCACTAAAATAGTGGATGTGTGTATCACATAATAGAAAATACAATTCAATAGTTGTTGTTTTTTTTCAGTTGAAAATCAGTTATTTTCATTTGATTAAGTATACATTTCCCTTGCAAGCACTTTGCAGTATAGGTTTTCCTTATTTTGTAATAGATTTTTTTGTTTTGTTTTGTCTCGCTCAAACATTTCATTTATCACTGATTGAGGCAGAGGTAGCAGGAAATATAATGTTATTTTTTGCTTCACTGGACCGTTAGATTTATGGATAATACTGTAAGAATATCTACATGACATGGTCAAAATTAAAGAAGCAAATTAAGACTTCATCCATTTTTGGTCCAGTTATCTTCTCAGGGAAAAGGTCAGAGTTAATCACTATTATAACATAATGATTCTTGACAGAATGCCAGGGCCGTTCCTCTTAATGACAGTTAATGTGCTGTGTGAGACACTGTTCAGAAGCCTCAGTAAAAACACAGTTGGGAATAAGTTATATGAAATGGTTGTGAAATACAGCAATATTGCTAGATAAAACATTGTTGTTCAAATTTAGTTTGGTATTTTTCTCACTTGAATTGACAGTGTACAACTGTACATGATTAGTTGAGTGACTTTTATTATCCTTGGGCACTTGGAAGCTGTAAAGATCCTAATTGCATAATAATTTTTTTTAACTGTAAGCAAAACATATTTTACATTCTACATCATGGACATGCTTTTCAATAAATTATACTTTCAAATCATTGTCATAAGAGGCAACGTCCAAGAATGAGGAAATGAAGGCATTAACGTGATCTCTGAGGATTGTTATTGGTAAGTGATTTTAAAGACATCTGTCAGAATGCTGATTGATAATCCACCTTTACTTTAAATCCACCTTTAGTACCAACGTTGTACTTGAAGAATTACAAGTACAACACTGAACTGCCTCTGAAATATTAGCTGAATATTGAGGTAAAGAAATACACAATCATATCCTCGTTGCGACTTTTGGTAATTGACCTTCCTGCCATTGGGGTAATGGGAACATTTCCATCTTTATGTAGCCTGTGAATGAGTCAAAAACAGCGATGGTCTCCATATTTGATCCAGAATGAAGTGGGAAGGTCGGTCATGGGGTGTATTTGTGAATAAAAACACACTATCTTGGCTCTGTAAGGGTTGAAGTACAGTATATCGAAGGGGTTTGGAGGAAAGCACATTATTCATTTTATTTCACTAGCACTGCATGCCAAACAGAATACAACCTAGCATGCTAATAACCTTGCAAGTCCCCTAGCATGTTTTCTAGTAGCTTGCCGTTAACGAAAAGGAACAGGTTATTTTATGCAGCTTTTTTCTTTTACCAAAAAAATCAACTGTTAGTTTCTTGATGTGGAAGTGTTACCTTTATCAACCTAGATTTCCTCTGCTATCACCTTCCCTCCTCTTTTTGTTATTCTCCTCAAACATATGGTATCTGTATTCTGTCTTTCCTCAGCCTTTTGTGTCCCTGCGTAGCTCAGCAGGTAGAGCAGGATATGAACACTGCAGGAGTGAGGGATTTCATCCTCTGTGTAATTGTGTGGGTTGAACATGGAACTGATATTCAGGGTTAGGGTGCCATTCATCAACTCAGTAGCTAAAACTGACAATACCCGTATCAACTCAATACTTCCGTCCGCTCCTTTTTCGCCTCTACACCAAATCTCTTCACCAAAAATAAATAAGCTATACAAGCACACAATGTGTTGTTGTCACACATTGTGCGCTTGTAGATCCACAGATATGTATTGTGTACGAATGCATTTATAAACATCACAATCTTTTTTTTATTCGGATATTCAATCATATGTCACACGTCAATCCAATTGTCGTATATTGTTGTACTTCTCTATTAGACAGTACTCGGTTACAGAGGGTCTACTCTTTGGAATGCCGCTGATCCTATGCTGATCTCTAATATCTCTTATCTACAGTATGTTGGTCTTTAAAGCAAACTACAAAAAAAATGCTCGTGCATGTATAAACTGTGTGTGTGGGTGTGTGTGTGTGTGTGCATGTGTATGTGTGTGCAGCCTGATCTCCAGAGATTACCGTAACATTGCACGGAACGAGTGCACTTCATTCCGTGGATAGTCGCCTAGAAACCCCGAAATTGCGTGCATATGTACGGCGAGTCCCACGGTGGGCGTAACCAGTCGCAACCCGGAAAAACCCGGAAGCAGAGCAGTCCCCACAACAAAATTTACGATTCTGTGCCTATCGGTACATAACTCAAACGGCGCTGAGTAGGCACAGGCGAACGTCACACCGTTCAGGACGGCAACTCGGTCGCCTTAGCTCCCTCGGTGGTCCTTCACGGGGTGACAGTTCGCCTGTGACTGCGCGCCTCCGAAATGGTTTTGTCACAAAGGGAGCGCCGTACATATGCACGCAATTTGGGGGTTTCGAGGCGGCTATCCACGGAATGAAGTGCACTCGTTCCGTGCAATGTTACGGTAATCTCTGGAGATCGGGTTGCAGCGTGTGTATGTGTGTGTGTGCGTGTGTGCGTGTGTGCGTGTGTGCGTGCGTGCGTGCGTGCGTGCGTGCGTGCGTGCGTGCGTGCGTGCGTGCGTGCGTGCGTGCGTGCGTGCGTGCGTGCGTGCGTGCGTGCGTGCGCATGCATATAACTCTTGAATGTATTACTGGTGTGTGTTTTTTCATTATAATATGTATACTTTTGTATGTTAAAGGGGAGTATTCCTTGTCACCATCACCAATTGCTTGGTCAAGGGGGAATTGTTGTGTGTTTGTAAATTAAAGAGTATGGTCTTGATCTACTCTATTGTGTAATGTGTCATGAGATAGATATCTTTTGTTGTGATTTGGCACTATATAAATAAGATGGACTTTTTAGAATGCTCGTTTTGAGTTGAAGCCTGCATGGCACCCAGTGAACTGTCAGCATTTGGCCTTTAGGCAGGATTTAAGGGTATGTCAGGACACTGAATCCTAATGTGTATCTTCTCCTGCTTCCCTTTCAGAAGTGCTATAATGTTGTGGACTTGAGACTGAAATTCATATTCCACTTTTCCATTTTATGTGTATGTTTGTATTCTTACTTACTTACTACTTAACTACTACATAAGTTCTTCAACATGATCCATAAAGTTCACTGAAAGAGTTACCATGACAGGCAAAAACAATGTTCTTGTTTGGCTTCATGTTACTAGTTATTGGTCTTAAAACATTCATGCTTATCTATAATAAAGGACTCTGCATGCTTGCAGGGGTTGGGGAAAGAATAGGCGAAACGTTTCAACATCACACGGGTATTTACCCACTGTAAACAGAGCCTTCTGTAATAATTTCAAAAGCCTCACTGAACTGCCGGGTGTTTCTTGTGATGTCAGCCCTGAGCCGGCAGGAGTGTTGGTGGTGGTACTGTAAAGTCTCTATGGAGTATGGAGCATGCTTTTTTTATTCTGCCCCAGAAGCTTTCAACCAAATCCATTGTCATTTCAACTGACAATCAGGGACCTTAAACATTGTAATAAAGTACTTAATATATATTTTAAATATATGTTCTTGTTTCCTGTCTACTGATTGCGTTCATCATCACAGTTTCTCAGGAGTTCCCTGAAGGCGGCAGCAGGTAAATAATTGATGGGCCTGAAAGCCGTTTCTGCAAGGGAGTGCCCATGCAACTCTGGGGAAACAAAAAAGGAACCCATAGACTGGTGGAAGCAGCCTGGGCCTCAGCAAGAATTAGCATTGTGTTCCTTCATGCCGAACAGTTGGCGCTGAGACAATTCAATACAGTTTTCATTACAATGCAAAAGTCCCTTGCAGGCACAGACATCAAAGGACCGGTTTGTCTCGCCCTATGTTTGCTCTGAGATACCAGAGAGATGGAGATAAAGCTAAGTTGATTTTCAAAGAGCACTACTGACAGAAGCATTAGGGACATTATGGACATGTACTAAACTGAAACAACATAAGACGGCTACAGTATCATGCACTTCAAGGCCGAACACTACCGTACTGTTAAATGGTGCAGCCGATGGCCAAGTTCCAGCCATGGAATTTCATTTTTTTTATTACTATCATCAATTCAGCTGACACTTGCAAAAGATGAGTAACTCTGTTCCAATACTATAAACAAGGGAGTAAAGGCTCTCCAATGACATCAAAGACACATGTTGGAGCTGGTCCATTGACAGTGGATTTGTGACTTATTTTGTGAACTCGCAAATGCTAATTTGAGGTTTTGCATGCTAATGACTTATTTCATTTTGGTACTAAGAGTTATGATTGCTTGCTCAGGGTGGGATTGTCGGGTCTCTTCTCTACATGTAAAGTGTCTTGAGACAACTTGTTGTGATTTGACACTTTAATAAAATTGAATTGAATTGAATTGAATATGAGAAAGAAACCATGTGTCCACTGGTGTTGGTTGAATGTTGGTCAGTTATACAGTAGTCAGTCTACATGTTCACATGTTCCCAGCTTTGGTAAATGTTTGTCCACAGGTACAAAGCTATGTAGAGCTGTGTAAGATCACAGCAATTAAAGTTAAATTACGCCCTGTTACCAATGACAAAATAAGTGCTGCAATCAAAATGTATTATTGTCACTGGAACAATTAAACAAAAAACAATCCTCAATTCGTTTTAACACGGTTGACAAGCTTAATTGAGATCGCAGTTATTCAATAAAATATCTGGAGCAATCTTGTAAACAGTGTCACATATCCCAGTGGGACCTGTGCGGCACACTTTGGGGAGGCTTTGAATCTCTGGAATCAATGCTGTATGTAGGACAGCACGAAAAGAAATAAACCCCACCAGATTTCAGTCAACATTTTAAAACGAAACAGAGATTTGAAGTTGAACACTGACGCAGAAAAGGGTCTACATCCAATAAGACAAAGCTAAGCCGAACACACCACCCTTCTATTCATTTTGTGTTCACTACTTCACCTGAGAAGGGTTAAGGTGATGCTATAAACCATCAAAGCAAAGCCCCGCTGACATCTAAGCCCTAAAGCGGTGGTTCTCAGACTTTTTAAACTCAAGGATCTCCATAACCCTGAGAGTACCATTTGTACACTCTCAGTGTTACAGACCTGTGAGGGTCCATTTCGGGTCATACAGTATTTAACTTTTCTGCATTGTCGCATACGAATAGTGAAAATAGCCAAGTTACAAGCTCACAACATATTAATAGATCTTATATTTTCATTATTTTTGACAAAAACTATTGAATGTTTAGGAAATGTCCAACATGTCCAAAATAGGAACGCCAAGTTTAAAGTGGTAAGCTCTTGATATACCGAGCAATCTTTGTTCCTACGCTCACCTATGATCATGAAGTGTGGGTCATGACCGAAAGAATAAAATTGTGGATACAAGCAGCCTCGGGATCCCCCAGGAGGAAGTTGCTAATGTTGCTCTGGAAAGGGAATTCTGGAGCTCTCTGTTGGAACTGTTACCCCCGCGACCCGATTCCGGATAAGCGGTTGAAGATGGATGGATGGATGGATAATATGCCACCAACAAGCTGCAAAATGTAGAACTGATAGCAAAAAGTCTCTATAATATTACATAAGTCTAGACATCGAGCTATAACACTTCAACCATCACTGAATATTAATGTATCTGGGAGCTTGTCAGTCTAGAACATGCATCAAATAAAAGAATCAGGATTAGACATGGTGTGCCTACAGTATTTTTCAAGCAAAAAAGGTCAATTGCTCAGAACAATTGGCTCTCAAAGAGCCTCAATACTTTAGTGATACAGAGGGGTAAGTGATTTGGGAGCATAAAGCAATACTTTTGTAACTGCCACGGCGAATGAATTTCCCTCGTGGGATCAATAAATGTCTATATAAATCTACTCCATGCTGAGTGTGGATGTTCAGAGCTAAAAACTGACAATCAAAGGAGCATACTGTAAAAGTGAAATGGCAATGCATTCGGAA
This sequence comes from Gymnoscopelus braueri, assembly GCF_963280865.1. Classification (NCBI taxonomy): domain Eukaryota; kingdom Metazoa; phylum Chordata; class Actinopteri; order Myctophiformes; family Myctophidae; genus Gymnoscopelus; species Gymnoscopelus braueri. Next base: position 26,288,988 of record NC_137622.1, read on the forward strand.
AATACGCAAATACAGTATGTAATAATAATTTCCAGTGAGATGGCATGGTGTTATTGTACATTTGTGAAAAAATACATAAATATATAAATAAATAAAGTCTGGCTTTATTTTTATATAGATTGTGGATTCACCCTCTCCTAGAGTGTTGCAAAAGACTGAAAGTGAGAAAAAAGGAAAAACAGTGATAACGACAGTATTAATGCAATTAAGTGAGTATCAATTGGAAAGTGGGTGTTTGACTTCTGCTTCAGCGGTTTCATCCATAATTCGTTTTTACATTCTGATGTGCTACTAACTGGAGCGAGAGGTGGAGCAATTTGTAATGTTTGCATTTCAAATCTAATTTCCATAGCCCTTCCCCCTGCAAGCTGAATGCATTACAGAAGACAATTGTACATCGTCTATATTTTCAGAGCCACGGTTTGTGGAATAGCCAAGTTGAAAAGACATTATCACCATCGCAACATTAATACACAACAGATCTACGTAGCCAACCAAGCATAAAGTCTAATAAGAAACATCATATAGCATGCCACAAAACCATGGCCATGATTGTATTTCCCATTTGCTTTCGTGCATTATCTGTCATTTTAATTAGCTTTATTGAACTTAGCCTCAGATGAAGAACAGGCCAACATTTCAGGAAATGCATGGTGCTTTATCAGCAATGCATTTCTACGTTTGAAGCACATTGCAGAATATTCTAATTCTGATGCCAAACCTTCTCATAGTAAGTAATGAAAAAAAGATATAGTTTAGATGAGGTAATAGAGGTATGTCCTTTGCAAATATTAGTGAATACTGGTGATATTTCACTCATTAGGAGACGAGTGGATTAATTACAGTTTCACTGTTCTGAGATGCGCTTTTTCGTCACCCTAATCCGCGTGTACACATTCATTATCCATCCGACATCTAACCGCATTAATTATATTAGCCTATTTATAGATCCGAACCGACCACATGTGATATAATTATCATTTCCCTGACGTTAGTTTTCTTAGTTGTGAGATCACAGAAATGCATTGTTTAACGAATGATTTGGACGTCCCTCTTAAGTTTCACACACACGCACGCACGCACGCACGCACATTCTCATTAAGTTAAGTTTCTCTCTCACTATAGCAGCCTTTGCGTCCACTGATGTTGTTTGGAAGTGGAAGGACCCCTTGCCGGCAAAACACATGTAGTAGACGGCTAATTTGTGCCTGATGACATAATATTAAAATACTACAAACGCACGCACGCCGAGATTTTTTGCTTTTTAGAAGCTGAAATAGGCCTATTAGATAGATATAATTAATGTATTCCCGCATTATTTCAACTGTGGTTTATCCAATATTAATTAATAATTATATTTGATTGACCCAAATCCACCCAAACTGCGGTTATATGCGGCGACCGCGGCTAAAACCGCGACCCACGCATCTCGGCTCATTAGCCTATATTATGTTTTCAGTTTACCAAAATGTCCCAAAAAAATATTGGAAAAAAACTGAAAAACTGAACAACTTGCATTTATCTATAAATAATCATGCTCATTTACAACATTTTACTTGCATTAATGTACAGAAATAAGTGAAATAATTGATAAATTAAGTGATAATCTTTTTCTTTTTGAAAATTCCACAAGAGGGCGCTCTAACGCAACGTAGGGGTGATCCCTCGACTCTGCCAGAAGGAATCGACGGATGCGACGTCATCCCAAAAAACCTCACCTTCGTCCATTCCTATATTAGGATTTGTAGAAAAACACTCCTAGCTTGGATTCTTTATTTGTTGTTGAAAACCAGCCATTTTCAACTTGCCGATCGCTTCAAAATGTCCGATCGCGGTAGAAAAGCTTTTGTTCCAGTGGATAGACGGGACCCTCCCCCACCCCCCGGACACTTTTGGTTTACATGCGCGAGCACGTCGTGGCTTCTGTGGCTGTCCAAAACAGGTAAAAAACGCTGGCACTCTGAGGATAATTTGGATGCATAGTACCTGGCACTCAATGAGTTAATACAAACCCCCTATTCTATAATTGATCAGCTAATCAAAAATTTTTAATACAGGACTTTTACTTGTAACAGAGTATTTATACTTTGTGGTATTGCTACTTTTAGTAGTAGTTTAGCAAGTACAAAATCTGAGTACTTCTGCCACCACTGTACCTCTGCCAACGCTATGCAAATGTCAAGATATGCCATCTCCACATGTTGGATAGTTCAGCACTATATTATTTGTTCAGTGGCCAGAAATGAGCACTCCATCACTCCCATTCTGTTTGACTGGGCCAATAATGTAGAGGAATTTATACCTGCTGATAGGCACTAAAATTGACCTGGTGTTACATGAACCCATTTGGAAGTTATAAACAAGTATAAAGGTTAATCAGTTCTTGTCTCTTGATCAACATTTCCATAAAGTTTTGGTTTTCCTTGAATATGTTTGGAAGTTAAATGCCTTAATATGATAAGGCCACTATAGCGCACACACCCGTTCCCCGATCAGTTACATAACTTTGCGTCATCTTATTTTAATTATACAATGTGATCCGGTTTAGAGCCTGCCTTCCGTATCCAGTAATTTGCACACACACACACACACACACACACACACACACACACACACACACACACACACACACACACACACACACACACACACACACACACACACACACACACACACACACACACACACACACACACACACACACACACACACACACACACACACACACACACACAGTTTCCGTATCTGCTCTAGACCCAGAGCAGATCAGAAACATGCAAAGCAAAATGATCCCAGTCTAATGTTAAACATTAATTAGCTGAGAGTTGCCCCATGACCATAATTTACACAAAGTTTCATGCAAATCCGATCATAGGTTTTGGAGATAAATCCTGCCTACAGAAAGACGGAATGGGGCAAAATCATAACCCCAATCCGACACAATTCCATTGGTGGAGATAATTAATTCAAGCAGGCATGGAGCAAGAAGTGAGACTAACAGCTAGATATGATTAAAAATGGGCTCTGTAATGGAGACATTTTGTCGTTTCATAAATAGAATGCATAGAATCCTCATGCATGTTTGAAAAAAAAGTCAATGCTGTATTTGTCAAATGGTGGATATTGTGCATTTCACCAAGAGAAGTATACCAGCAATTAATCAATGCTACACTGAAAAAGACACTGAAAACAAACTCATAAATCAATTTGGTGCACATCAGTACATTTTAACCCCATGTGCATCTGCATAACAACCACCATAACAACTGATATTGCTGCCCTATTTCCCTAAATACATTGTGGAGGCACTTACCCTAATTCATTTGTAAAAATGAAGCTGCATTTGATTGTGCAGCAGATGTAGAATCCACCGGAGATTGTGCATTTTTTAATTATTCATTTTCATCATGTCTCCACAACAATGATTATAGCAATTAGCCTGCTACATTTAATACAGACTACAGTGCAATCATGCTATAAGGTTGCTGTATCCTCTCCCAGCTATACTCCATTGTACTGTACAGTATGTTTGTTTTATACTGTAAGATTAATGAGATACCTCCATAGAAGAGTATGTGCTTAAATGTGGGACTAGTTTGGTGCAGGGTACATACAGTACTGCTAAGGTTGAGTGAAATCTGATTCATATTTCGTTGCATGTCGGTGTCGCATGCCAAAAATAGCCGATCTACAAACTCACAATGTGTTGAGATGCTTCACATTGTGAGCTTGTAGATCGGCTATGTTCAGCGTGCAACAAAAGCTAGGATGGTGCAGGGTACTGCCGAGGCTGGGAGTGAAGCCTGATTTATATTTTGTTGCGCGCTGGTGTGACATATACCGGAAACAGCTGATCTAGAAGCTCACAATGCATGATGCATCACATTACGATTCATTGTGAGCTAGATTTGCTATTTTCGGAACGAGACACCAGCACACAATTAAGTATAAATTAAGCATAAGGGGAAGTCGGAGGGTCAGGTACTGAGAAAAGACTGCATTACATTTACCCAGGGCACTGCCAGACTAAGCACATTTCTTAGTTAGTGGCATTGCTCTAGGCTCCTTGAAGCCTTTGATAAATCCTGCCTTTGTTTTCGTTCGATCAACATAAAACAGTTCACAAACTTTTAGATGTTTTATTCAAGCTGACATTTCACTTTGGTTAGAACATTTCCCTTTTCAATTCATATTGCTACTGTATATGAGCAGTCAACCTCTATGCTGGCTGCACTGGGATACCATGGCTGCCTCGTTAGTTAGCTTTTGTTTGATTTATTATTGATGATGGAAAAAACGGCCCCAAATACCCTTTGAAAGGTATGGTAGAGCTTCATTGTTCACGAAATACAAACAGTGATCCATAAAATATAATGACATTTTCAATTCAGTTATATAATAAGAAAGGTGTTTTGGGACTTTATGGTTGGTTGGTAAAATTTACTTTTTCATTGGTTAATTGGTAACATGAATGCCCTGGCTATTACTACAGGTGACCTGGGTACAGGCCTACTGACCTTTCAAATTATATTATACTATACCGCTTCATGGCCCTCACATCTATCACGCCGCCGATCCGACCAATATGCCCATATATGGAGATCTCTGTATCTATCAATCCCTTGACCCTTTTATGCCCATATATGGAGATCGCTGATGTCATCAGTATATGCCCATATATGGAGCTTACTGATTTGTTTGCGCCTGATGCCATGACATGTTAAACAACACACTCCATATTTGGGCGTAGCCGCATTGGGAACTCCTTATTTGGTTATGGCTAAGTCATAGTGACATGAGCGTGACAACGTGGTCTGCAGGCCCTCTCTTAAGCCAATTTCAATATCATATTAGGCTATATTAAATATATTTAATACTTATTCTCAATTTTTTTTCACATCCATTCCCAAACATCTTACTACTATATAATTGACAAAAGCTCCGAAGTTCGTCCGGGATTCGCACGCACAGGATCACTCCACATGCCTCCAAGACCCGTCACAGACTGCTGATCAGAGCTATGGCTATGTTTTAGGCATCTTACCCCACCTCGATCAGACTCTCGGTTTGATTGATTCTCTGATTCGCCTATCAGACCCTCAGCCTGATCTGGCAGGTTGCCATAGCAACCAGATACAGGAAGTCTGACCTCTTTATCACATGACCGAGGTTGGGAAGCGGGGAGGGAGGAGAGGAGTCGAGAGGAGAGGCCAGAGAGGCCGGACTTCGCACGACGTGTGTGCAGAGCTATAATTAGGACAGGTCGCCGTCATGGTTCATAAATACCTCTTACAGAGCCATGCCACGGAAAAGAAAGCTATCTCTGGGCCGTCGGACCCGAGACGCCAAGCGCAAGTGTTTCCTTCGAGAAACACCGCGAAGCATCTCCTCACACAACTGCTGGACATGTGTTTCCAGAAGCCCCTTGGTTGTGTATAAGTTTATAGCCAGGCTTTGGCGTTTTGGGTCTCTTGACCTGTATTTGTTAAACTAGATGTGAGGGCCGCAAAGCGGCCCTGACATCTAGTTAATTTAATTCCCAGGACTTTTAATAACTACTTTCCAAAGACTATCAATTACATAAGTACAGTACAAGACTAGACAGGTTAAAACTTCACCCTCCCCTTTACCATACTAACCAGGGTGAATTTCCCCTCAAATACAGAGGCACCAAACTCTGGGATAAGCATTCTAATGGCAGACAACTATCCTCATTTTATTCATACAAGAATAATCTGAAGGATATTCTGATTGACCAGGTCCTCTCACACACACACACACGCACGCACGCACGCACGCACATTCTCATAACATATACTCCTGCATTGATTCATTTATTGCTTTTGTTTTGGTATTTTGTATTTTTTTATTGTCATTTGAATCATGTCTTATATTATTAATGTACTGTATACTGCATGTTATACATAGGTAGAGGCCTTGTTCAAGTCCTCTTTTGCATACATTTTGTACTGATTAAAAAAATTGTGTTGAATAAATAAATCTAATCAATAATTAATCAAATGCTCGAGAAGATTTTTTTTCCTAAGTCTGTCAGAGCCCTGAACAAGGACAATAAATAAATAAATCTAAACAAAGCAAACTGCATTCAGTATGTCAATATCCCTTTGTAGTTTTTGCTCACGTAACCCTGTTACTTGCACTAATGTATGTTTTTAAGTGTATCAATGCATATTTATAAACCTTAATACAGATTCTATGATCCAGATACGTACTAATTCACCGCCTATTCTGCACATTTTCCATTGCTGCTAAAACCAGTACAATTATTAATGTTACACCAACATTTCACTGCTTGTATTTGTACCAGAGAGTGACAAATAAAACCCTCTTGAATCAAGTTAAGAGTTTGAAAGCGCGTGCTTCTCATCCTCAGTGTCCTCTGTAGACTCGTCAGCATAACCCCTCTAATAAAGGATTTTAGTCAAATTAAGGGCCTAAGTGAAGCTCCATTGTGAATGCTACCACAGTAGCAATCAAACTTCAATTAGTTGTGTGTTAAGAACTAATGAGCCATTATAATATTGTAGGTGGTCATTGTTTATCAATAGCATTAACGACAATAGCCTCAGGGGTGACATTGATCGGTTTCTCTGCTTGCTCCTTTCCTCCGGATGTGGCCAGAGTCAATAAGATTTTAATGAAAGACAAACTATCCAGTGGAAAATGTCAGCACAATACTTATCCTCCCTGGCTGGCAGAAACCTTCTTCATGTTATCTTATCTAACTTTTTTCATAAATACCCTATTTTATAGGCTACTGTTTCGTATGACAATGTCAAGCAAAAGTAGTGAGAATAGCATTAACTCTCTCAGTGCCACGCCCCGAGATATCCCGAGTTTTTCCCGAGTACCCTCAGTGCCAGCACGAGAAATCCCGAGTTTTTACTTTTGACTGTGGTCGCGCTATGCTGTTTATTTTTCATGATCACTTTCGCTTCCTGACTCCTTCAGACTCATTGGGTTCCGGTTTCATGACGCAGATTCCGTTTCCGGTTCCCATTTTTTTCCCGTGATCATTTTCGGCCAGAATAGGGAAAGTCACGGAGAGGTCCACGTCTACTCTCTTTGGTCTAGGTGACGATCAGTCATCGTAGTCGTGTATCACATCGTAATTTAGCCCGATCAACGATTGTCAAAAATGTCAACATCCGGTTATGACCGGATATGACGTGAGCCTGTTTGGGAGGGGGCGAGTGAGCCAGCGAGATCATCAATGTGTCGATTTGTTGCTCTCTACTGGTAGAACTGTATTATGGGTTTAAAAACCCAATCAGATCATTTATTTGAATGAAAAATTACAACATTTAAAATAAAATAAAAACGCAAATTGCTGGCACTGGGGGAGTACTTTATGAAAATACTCTTGGCACTGAAAGAGTTAAGGGAAAAAAAATTGAAACATTTTGAAACTCTTCGCCTATAATGATATGCCCAAAATTGGGACGCCAGGTTGAAAACGGTTAAGTCTGTCTGTATGGGTTTTATCTTCCTATAATTCCACAAACCTCTGAGACCAGACCTCTGAGGTAGAGGTCTTCACGGGTCAAATATAAATACCCGAACCCAAATGGACCCGTGATTTTTTTACCCGGAACCGAATGGACCCGGCCTATGGTCCAATATGAAGGACCGATACCCGAATGGACCCGCGAAAAAAATACCCGTAACCGAATGGACCCGGGCCATTATTAGAAATTGAGATCCGGACCCGAACAGCACCGAGAGCTGTCGGAAACCGACCCGTATAGAACCGTGACATACAAGAACCGAACCCGTACATAACCCGAGCCTCCGAAAAACCCGAACGCAAAATTGTTTGCCAACGTCATTAGTACAAGTTGTCCAGCGTTAAATAAGACTTGTTTCATACTTTCTTACCTAAATGTATAGCCTCCATGATTATGATGTATAATCCCAGTCAATGCTCATTGGACAGCTATACAAAAATAAATCCACGTTCTAGATGTTTGTAATCCTTCTTCATTGCCAACTATAATCCACGTTAATTTCTAATGTTAAACCACATTTAATGTTGTTTAACATTATAATTGGCTTTGGAGTTTCCATTGTGCTTTGAGTATACCGGTAACAACATGTTGATATTAACTCGATTATTTTACAATTTTTAACCATTAACCAAAGCGTTACGTTAATCGACAATATTTGATATAACTGGTGTATATAAATGAGTGGGTAAAATATGTCCAAGGATTCGTCGGTGATGTCACATCAGATCGCCGACGAATCCTTGCTATCTTTAAAACAACTTCGAACATGGCGTAGCGTCCGTCGCTACTTCCTTGTTGCATAATGACATCACTGTCGAATCCTTGGTATCTTTGTCCTAGCCTTTCAACGTGTATGTTGATCAGCGCCGTTAATATGCGCTGTAGTAGTCTTTGCTCGTGGTAGTGAAACACTGAACAGAATTATTATTTCATGTCAACATTCAAGTACAAGTATCAGAATATTTAACTCAGGTAAAGTAATGCGCCACTCTGCAAGTTTAACTAAAGTTTTCCACCTGTCCAAAGTTGTTCCTAATACAGACAGAGCCTTCGGTCAAGAAAGACGATCATCAAGGCTAATACAGACATAAATATGTTTTAATCATCCTATCCTTGTTAATATATCGCCATTTAGGTCAATGATATAACATTATGTAGTGATATGATAATATAAATAGCAGCCAGTCATTGACTGCGTCACTGCCAGTCTGTCTTCTGAGCGACCGACCTCCCTCCCTCCACCCGGGTATTAATGGAACCGTTCATTTCACAGTCTGACCCCCCGCTCGCCGGGTCCACTCGGGTATTAGTGGAACCGTGCATTTCACAGTCTGAGCCCCGAGAAACCCGCTCGCCGGGTCAACTCGGGTATTAGTGGAACCGTCCATTTCACAGTCGGAGAACCGAGACCCGAGACGGACTGTACCGGCTCCGACCCGGAGTCACTTCTTGTGAATGGACCCGTGACCGAGCCGGGTACGGGTCGGAACCCGGGTATTTCGGGTTACATGCCTAACGCGACAAGCTCTACTCTGAGGCCAAACCTGTGAGGCCAAACCTCTGAGCCCAAACATTTTTCTGCCCGGTTCTCCTCAGTGCCTGGAGCTATTGATCTCAAATTGCGCACAGCCATTGACCATTACCATGTGCATGTGACTGCGAAGCCCATTTTTCGACATCACTAAATCTCAGCTGTTTATTCACATTTTTATGTCAAAGAATGTCGCCATGCTTATGCTGGCTGCTCAAACTGCGCATGCGTCGCATCTACAGCCCCACAGCGTTACACTGTTGCACACACAGAACACTCGCCTCCGCGGCCGTGTATGCGCGGACACGCGCGTGCGCATGCACGTTGGGGAGGCACGTGTCAAAATGTACATTATTTCTGTTCGCGACGGCCGCGTATGTGTGTTCGCGACGGGGGACAGCTCTGGCCGCATGAGGATGTACCGTGTGTGTGTGTGTGTGTGTGTGTGTGTGTGTGTGTGTGTGTGTGTGTGTGTGTGTGTGTGTGTGTGTGTGTGTGTGTGAAAACCATCGGAATAATAATAATAATAATAAATAGTGAAGATAAAATTAGTGTGATCAAATTAGTGTGATCGCTAAAGCGATCCCACAATGAAGATAACATTAGTGTGATCGCTAAAACGATCCCACAACTACATTGGATCAATTGGACTACAGGTTTATTTTTTAACGGCTCAGGTCTTGGGGCTACTGTGACATCTTGTCGCAAGCCTCTACTCCTTTCCTCCTGTGCACTGTTATGGGGAAGGGAAAGGGACTGTGTAATTGGCCAAGTAATTCTGGGTTTTTGTTCTCTATATACATTTAACCCACTCGTTTGATTGTCTCAACGACATTAAGGCTTGGATGGCTCTAAACTTTCTAAATGTAAACAAGAGTAAAACAGAGGTCATAGTGTTTGGGCCTAGTGGTCCTGGAGTTGTACCCACTGACCTAGGTTCCCTGCAAACTTAAGTTAAACCCCATGGTCTCCAATCTTGGCGTCAAATTGCGCTTAAACATGAAAAAATGCTGTGGTCATATGCAGCTTTTATCATCTGAGGCTGCTTGCTCAATCAAGTTTGTGCTATCTTTTAATGATTTTGAGCGAGTGATTCATGCTTTTATTTCCACACGTTTGGACTACTGTAATGCACTTTATGCTGGCTTAAACCAAAGCCTCAATTGCTCGTTTACAGTTAGTCCAAAATGCTGCGGCACGTCTCTTAACTGGAACCCACAAGCTTGACCACATTACACCGATTCTGGCTTCACTTCACTGGCTCCCTGTTCGCTTCAGAATTGATTTTAAGATTTTTAAGAGTTTGTTTTTAAATCACTGAATGGTTTGGCACCCCAGTATCTCTTTGAACTTCTGGAAGTCAATGCTCCCCCAAGGTCATTGCCGTCTGCGAACCAGTTGAAACTTGACATCCATATGACACGTTTAAAGACCAGAGGTGACCGAGCCTTTTCAGTAGTAGCCCCCAAATTATGGAATGAGCTCCTCCCTTATATCTAACTGGCCCCCACCATCAAGACTTTTAAACCTGGCCTCAAGTCATTCAGTGCCAAGTAAATAAATAAACAATAGTGCCAGTGACTTTTCATTTTTCTTACCTTTTCAAGTAGTCACAGAATATTTATCTCCAGCATATGATCAATCCCCCCGATTGTTTTTTTTCATCGCGACCGTCCGTTCTCTAGTTATTGGCAGTTGAACATAGCATCTCTCACCAAAAATGGAGAGGAAAACACAGGAGGAGATACAAGGGTTTTTCCAAATCAAATAACAAGGAAGTGAATGCTGACTGAGATTTTGCGATCACGTGATCTCCTGTTTCTCTGTGTGCCTGAGAGTGAAATGGTGGCTCATGTGTTAGCGAAGAGCGCCATCTAGCATAAACACTGCAAAACTTCAGGTCACTGCGAAACTGTGCACACACACTCCCTGGATGCCAATTCAGAACCTCTGTCCCGACTTTTTCAGATTGGCCTGTTATAGCGCCACCAAGAGGCTGATTTGTGCAAAACACATTTTTGGATATTACTCCTACAGATTTTGTCCAAACATCACACAAATTGGTACACAGTATCTCTATAGTCATGTGATCAACACGGATCTGTCCGATTTCCCATATTCCATCCTGATTACCTAAGGTTGGCTTTCAAAGTTTGCAGGATTGGTTAGTTTTGAACGAAATGCCTCAAATCATGAACGCAGCGTGCAATCCGTGAGATTTTGCACGCACATTCCCACTAGGCCGAGGAAGAAATGCCACCCTTTTCACATTGGCCTGTTATAGCGCCACCAGCAGGTCTAATTAGCAAAACACATTTTTGGAACAAAACGCCTCAAATCATGAATGCAGTGTCCGATTTCCGTGAAAGGCCCAAGAAGAAATGGCACCCTTTTCACATTGGCCTATTATAGCGCCACCAGGAGGCCACAATAACCTACCTGACCTGGCGGAGACCTGTGCTCCGAGGAGCACTTTGATTTTCTGTGCAGCACTTTGGTAACCTTGTGTTGTAAAATGTGCTTTATAAATAAAGTGGATTGGATTGGATCCTAAATGTTAGGAACAGTGCATGAGCAGCTATTGAACAGTGCCCGGGGAGCAATTAATAGGTTGGTGTCTTGCTCAAGGACACTTTGATGCAACACTGCTTGCAAATACAGCAGTTGGGATTGACCCAGCCACCTTCCCAGGTACATAAGGCATCCGATCTACATGCATCTTGGATCTGCATCTGTTTAGCCTACTGACTAATAAAACAGTAATACACAGGTTATCATGATTTCTTATGAGCACCAAGGTTGCAGGGTTGAAGATAATGAGATTATCAGTATTCAGATATACAGATTTACAGATTATCTGACACACCGTGAACATGCAAGCTGAACCAATGTTGCTACAATCTGATAAATCCCTATATATCAGACACACAACCTGTCATGGGATGGGTTTCATTCCAAAATGAGACAATCAACAATCAAGGGTCTCCTGGTTTTACAATATGTTTGATAGATAGTAGATTAAAATCCTTGGTTATGATAGATGATAACATTCTGTATAGAGAAAAGGACTCGGGTCCATTAGTAAAATGAACCTGAGTTACAACTGTACTGCACTTTTTCACACATCTACACCAAATCTCTAATCTGCACTAGATTAATATTGTCCCCTTTTGGAAACTCACTGACATTTCAATCACAACACACAGTGTGGGAATGCAATTTTGCAAATACGGCAAATAGCGTCACACATGTGCTAAAATGTGCATGCTGTGATTTAGCTATCATACTCGACCCCGACTTGTTCACTGACCCAAAGCTCACAAAGTGCTGTCCTTGTGTGGGCTACAGAAAGGTAGCAATGATAAACATGCATGCTCCAAATGCCCTCCTGCGCTATACATTTAGATGAATAAAACATGTGACACATACACACACGCACGCACTCACACGCACGCACACACGCACACACACACGAGTGAATTCTGCCATGCAGACTCGGTAACTGCTTTTTCCCCTGTGGTCCTTTGTACTCCCGTATAGGTTAGAGTGACCGTTATTTAGATAATGAAAATAATACCCTTGGCTGCGAGAGAAAAAAAACATGTCTTAATGTGTGGCAACAATGGGACCCGGCAGCAGACGTCGAAGAGTTGGTCGTACATATATAAAAGCTTTGGGGACCGATGAACATCATGTGCACAGGATACAATAATGAAATAGTAATGAGCAGGCGCACACCACTCAGCGTCAAATGCAAACATATGATGTCTCTTTATGTAAGACTGAGTCGGGTGCTATGAAGGGACATAAACGTGCTCTATAAGCCAGAAGGGTCGGCTACAGGGAAGTTAAAGACCACGCGTTCACTCCAAGTGCATACAGCAAACTGCCCTATCTGTACTGTTACTCATATGACGTCAAGGCTAGCATGGTCAAATGTATTATTATTTTGTTATCATTTTGACTTTCAAAATATTGCTTATTTGCCCATGTAACCTTTCAGCATTTTAATTTACTGCCACTCCTATTTGAAAATGTTATGTCAGCAGAATATAAACTATACAGGATGTTAACTAGTACTGTATGTACCGTATACTGTAGTTTGGTGGTCCATGCTGCATTGAACCCTTCACTTCACAAAGAACTTGAAATATGCTTCATTATTAACGTGAGATACTGATAATATTGTACATACCTAGCAGGGAACATCCACTGTGCACAATGTGCACTGCTTGTAAAAAAAAATGCAGTACTTCAGCAACATTCCTTTTCAATATTTTTCGTTCTTCCTCACACAGTCTGCATAAATAGTAAAGAATGATGTGGGTAAATTAGCTTAAACCCCTTTTCAGAGTGAGAAACAGTATCTTTCCTTTTTTCCTTCCATACCTTTATACTGGGCGCCTTATCTCTTTTCTGCAGTGTTTGCCTTTTTGTTCTCCCAATGTCATGCTACTATTCATCCCCAATCTGCCTCTGTTCACAACAACAAATCACCGTTTGGCTCTTTTTGTCTTCGGGACAAGGAAACTGTCTGTTTCTTTTTCAGGCGCTCAACCTCTTCGCCACATTGTCCTCGCTTTGCGTATTGTCTTTTCCCTCCGTCTGCCCCTTGTTATTTATGGAATAAAATAAAATAAACTGCAGGGGTTGAGGGAAGTAGCTAAAGCAATCACTGCAAAAGCCTGAGTGTTATTTTTACTCAAAGAGTGTACAAATGGACCCCTATGGGTCCATTTGTACAGTCTCAGAGTTAATTAACACTCAGGATTTTACCATCTCACTGCCAAGCTACCCAGGTCCTTGCCAAGAGCAGATTATGGACAGGGCTAGTCAGCTTGACAGTGCCTTCTGTCACCCCTTGCCACTCCGCCTACCCCTCGCACAGCGGAACTGCCTCGTCTTCCAGCATGACCAGCGATATTTATATCAGGGTGAAGATGCTGACTTCCTGTGCTGGCTCGTTTAGTGGCGCGTATTTGTCGTCACCAAAGAACTCGTTGATAATCCCCTGCTGCTCTGTCACACATGGGCAGAGCCTCTCATGCACGACTGAGTATATAAGGGGGCAGACTTCTGCGCTAATCAAATGACTTTCTCCAGTCACATTACAGCTGGGTTTTGATTGTCACACAACATGGAGAATTGTTCTCATTCCGTTGGATGATTAAACAACAACTAAAAAATGTAATAAAAGGATTAGCAGTTTCTGTTTGGTGGGACTACAATCATATTACTTTTCAAATGCTCTCCATAGGACACAGAACTGAACCTGCATGCTTTCCCTTCCTCCGCACTCATGTTATAATACAGCCAGGTCAAAACTGGCATCTTTCTTATTTTTATTTTTTATTGTATTTTTCGGGGCACAAAAGGACTATTTTTCTTGCCTACCAACTTTTCCCATCCAAAGAGCGGATTATGGCGGTCTACAGTGAAAAATCCAAACTGGAGTTAACTCCATTTCCGAGACTCTGCTATCCTGAGGTAGCTGTCAACCTGTCAACTTTCTCTGTATGCTATTCCCACTTACCCCAGTTGCAATCCATTACAACAGGGGTGAGGCGATACTCCGCGAAAGCCGGTGCCGGCTTCCCACTATTGATTTACTCCAGGTCTAGGATGACTACATGTTGCGAGAAGCAAGTAGAGAGTAGAGGAATTGCCTCCTCTTCCAAGGTCAGAAACAGAAGTGGAAACAGGATGTCACATTGCACTGTGCCATGGTTGTAGAAACCTAGAACTAGAGAACCCCCGCCTCCCAAACTGTACCGCAAGGCTTGGTTAACCATGAAACCAATTACCATAAAAATCCCCTCATGACTTCCACATAGAGGACGGCCAACACATGCCACTGCATACAAAGCAGAGCACAACTGAGGCTTGATGATTGGGGAGAGTCATTGGAAATCATTGAATTTGGTCCCTAATGTTTTTTTAGTCTGTCAGCAATGAGATACCAGCGAGCTAAGCATGGGAGAGGCGCTGGATGAATGAGGCCTTGCATGAGAGAGGAGGCTTCCAGGAATACTGTCTGAATAGTCAACACAAAAAAAGCTAAGAATTTTTTATATTGTATCCAACATGAGCAGAGAACAGATAGTTCAGTCCTGCACATGGCCCCACTCTCTCTACAAAAATGCCTAGATGGGTGGGGGAGGAAAGATGCTTGACTGGCCTATCTGGCTAACCAGAACCTATAGTACTGTCCATCACTATGGCATCGAAGTCCTCAAACACATGAGAAGGGAGACTCCATCCAATCTACAAGCAACAATTCTTCATCTTGTTATTGTCTCCACCAGGCCGCAGGCACGGCAGAGACTATGTTTTGCACCCAGTCCGTCCGCCCGTGTGTCCGTGTGTGTGTCCGCCTGTCTGTGAACAGGTAATCTCCGGCACCGTTGGCCCGATTGCAGCGAAATTGTGCACGCACTTACCCAGGGTGCCAGAGCAGAAACTCTGCACCACCAGAAGGCCGTTTTTTGCAAAACATTTTTTTTACATCACTCTCACAGATTCACAGATCACACAAATCGGTACACACAAAGATTGGCTTCCAATTTTGCAGGATTGGTCAGTTTTTAACAAAATGCCTCAAATCATATACACAGCGTGCGATTCCTTTGATAATGTGCACGCATATTCCCACTAGGCATGTGCGTGCAAATCAGCCTCATCGTGGCACTATAACAAGCCGATTCGTGTTTTTACCTATAACTGTACCGATCTGCGTGAAACTTTGAACGCACACTCCCACTAGGCAGAAGAAGAAATGCCACCCTTTTCACATTGGCCTGTTACAGATCCACCAGCAGGTTGATTTTTGCAAAACACATGAAAGGCCTAGGAAGAAATGGCACCCTTTTCACACTGGCCTATTATAGTGCCACCAGGAGGCCACAATAACCTACCTGACCTGGCGGAGGCCTGAGCAATTTTTTTCTAGTTGAGTTTGTAGTCAGTGGAACAAATATTTTGCGTTTGAGTGAATTGGCTCACAGTGCCATGCAATATCCCGAAATTGCAGATAAATAAATGCTTTTACTAGCTACCAAAGTCCTGTTTGCAGCAATAATAAAATATAAGGGAAGCTGGAGCATTATGTTTAATGTTATGTATAATCATTTAATGTTTCCCATAGCATCTGGTTGTTTCTGTCATGTTACAGGATGTCTCTACAATAAAAGTTTGACATGTCCCACTTGCCATAGACAGACTGTCCAGTAATCATGCATTCTCAATGACCCATTAGGCTACTGGCTGTAACTGCTGTCCAGTTTAACTGAAGCAATTCATTGAGCTGCTGTACCAATGCTTCGCTAACTGGTTAGGCCTTTCTTCCTCCTTATACTCTTGTTTTCTATGATTGAATACATATGGCCAGTTTCTTTCAAGATGGGATAGGATGTCATGCACTTAATTTATCTCGGACAGGGAATTAGGTAATTGCAGCGGTAATTGCGGTACAAAACATGAAAATTACATGATGATAAATGGTACAATTACAACAAAGTTACAGCATTTTCACTACACTACAAGTACAGCTACAGTATATAAATAACTCTTACTATGTTGGCTCTTGACAAAAATCACAGTTTACAGATACCTTTACCTTTAAGGGGAAAAACAGAACTAAGTTATGTTCACACTGACACTAGGTGCCTTTTATTAAATTATGCATTTAATTTAGATTACGTCATTGCGATTAAAATGGACTTCAATGTAGCTATGAAAAGTACAGAATATTGATAACACGTTTAAACTAGTAGCTGTAGATGTGAAATGAATCAAGCCTGAGCAACTGCAAGGCACATTTATCACCTAAAATGTATCTTTTATAGACAAGCTGTCAGACGCACACAGTCTGTTTGCTTGCACCGTCTGGAGCAGTGGGCTGATGCTAGACCACAACTCACTTATTAATGATGAATCAGTGATGTATTAATAGGTCTGTCTTTAAGAAATACAATGTAAATAGTAGGTTTAATGTTTTTGGTTTGCAGAAGAGGAGGAGGGACACCGTATTTTTTTCCAGAAGAGGAGGGACGCTGGTGGTAGGCAGGTGTGGGCGGCTGGGTGCCTAGACTGTGGCCAACAGCAGGACATAGAGAGACCATCAGCTCGGACGAGTAGCTCTGTTAACTACACATCTGTGTTATGTAAGATGCAAGCTGTTTTCTGCACTTTACCTTCGAACTGAATTTAGCTGGGAACAATAAATGGTGCTTCATTGTTAGGCCTGAAACAAAATGAAAAGTTTCATTGATTAGAGTCCGGTGCTCTCATTAGTGGGGCTACAAACTGAAGTGGAATATGGAACACTTATACTTATTGTTATTGCCAGTTTGGGGGAGCAGTATCATAATTAAAAAGCCAGAAAATGGAAAGTACTGTAAGTGGAATTATTTTTGGTCTATGCATGGTAGGCCTACTAGACTAGAGGAAAGGTTATTGGGCTACCAAAATCAGGAGGGCTCATCCTACAATCTGCCTGTTTGATAATGACTGATGAGATATCTTGTCTGCCGTGTTGACAAACAGAAAAAGCCATGCTGAGGTCATCAAAATCACTCCGGTTCATCCTCGTGGGAGCATAAAGGTTCACAGCAAAATCCATGGTAATCAAGGCTGTAGTTTTTTAGATTGTTTGGGACCAAAGTGTTGGATGGACAGAAAGATGGATCAATATTTGTAAAGCCCCACTGCTAATGGGGCTAAAATATATTACTGTCTAACTGCTGTATCCAAAGACATAAAAGTATAGCCTAACTGCAATATCCTGAATCCTAGGTCTGTATTATACTCCCTTTGTTTCCTGCTTACTTGATATAATCCTGTTTTGATCCCACAAACTAGGGGATGATTTTGTGAGTTTTATTTTCCCATGTGAATTTGGACACAATTACATTTTGTGAATTTCTTTAGAAGTAAATAAGGGATTCCTGGACTGATCTTTGAGTAATGGAGAATTTAGCTATATCTGTGAGTTGAGGTCCATCGTTTTGTGTTAATGTTTAAAAAACAGGGGATTTGTGTAACCCTTTTAATCGGTTTCCAGTAATGAATAAACATACATATATTTGCATAAAGTAAGCATGTCCACTCCCATGTTGATAAGACTATAAAACCTGCCTATTCTGGTATACCAATTTATTCTGGCTTCAAGGTAATGCACTCCAAATTAGTAGTTTAGTTCGCTCCCATGGTGGTCATTTGGTTACCTGTCAAATTCCTAGAAATGTTGTAGAGTCAAAAGTATAATATTTGTCTTGTAGTGGAGTGATATTTATTATTTATTAAGTCCCCCCCCCAAAAAAAAAACTAAAAAAAAAAGTACAGTACTAATGTAAGTTTAATGTTCTTTGTCACTGTCCACTACTGACTATAATACTTTTGTTTCAAAAGGCTGAAGGTGGGACAAGAGATTATTTTGCAGCGGGAAAAAAACTGCTGAGTATATGACATGATAATAATTCAGTAAAAAGCCTTTAATTGGGTTCTGGAATCTTCTGTGTACAACAGGAATTATCATGGAGATCTGGAGAAGGCTCCTGGTGAATCTGAGTCAACAAAGAGAAGCCGTCTGTGCATTGCAATGACTATGCAGCTGTGCACATTTATCCCTTCATGATCATGTGTTAACTCATTAAGAGAGGACACGCCTTGGCAAACAAACAGCACATCATATCATATATTTATGTCCCACTTCATGAGCATGGATTTTAAATTAAGCAATCGCTGCTGGGGAGATGATGCATAGGAATCTCACGTGAAGAACACAACACGTCACGGTATAGCACTCTTCATCCTGCAAGCTGTTGTAGTCATTAGCCAAGCCCCTGTTTTTGCCTGGCAAATGCAGCTGTCTGGTTTTGATACTGGTTGCGGCTCAGCATCAAGAGCCTCAGTCCAACCGTACTGCCGCCAACGTGGCCTCGCAACTGGCGAGGCAAGGCAGTAGTATTTTTAATAACATTTCCATTTAGGAGCCAATCAGCGGAGCACAAGTTCTGACAGCTGTGGTAGAGCAATAAATCATAAAATGAAGAGAGGCAGAGTAAAAAAAAGAAACTTGCATGTAATTATGGCTCTGCCACGGTCAAATGCGACTCGCCTTCACAAGCCTGCGCCTACACACAGGTCTTTAATTGCCACCGTCGCATACCTCTTGATGGCCCAGATATGTCTTGAGTGTGCACGTGAGAGGCACCGGCCATATGGGGCATGAGCGCAGCCTCTCATTGTCATTTTCTCCATGCTACTGTGAAGCATGATTAAATGGAGCCATCTGTTTTTTCCTTTTTTTGTATTCTTCTTATTGGAAATCACTAATGCAGACATGGCAATTATATTACAGCCATTATGATATGATCAATGTTATGACACAATGTACATAGCCTGCAGAGGAGAAATGCATGACATAATTCATATACAGACATGTACAGTAGCAAGGTCCAAGGACAGATCACAGGTAGTATTACAGCGCTACACCGGAAATAAACTGGCCAGCAAAGGATTTTATATCACTAGACTTCCTTTTTTACTTCCAGGCGCATCCATAAACTGTGTAATGTCTGATTGGTGATGTTCTGTATCATTAATAGATAATGGAAGCATTGCCTTCTCAAGCACAAGTCCTATGAGACTATGACTGCCAAATTGACACAATTATGCACACAATATATTGTATTGTGTTATGTATTGTAACCTCAATGCCTGAACATGCAGTTTGTGATTTCGTAGGAAAAGTCTCACCCCATGTTTTCTTTGTTTTGTTTTTGTTTTTCTCTATGTTGTTGCTATATTCTTACTAAATACCGGTCCAATACTGTAATAAGCCATTATTACAGTCAACCTAAATACGAGTGAATGTGGTTATCAGCATTTGCCTCATAAAGAGAGGCAGAGATATGGCTGTTATTATTGTTTGCTTATGTACTGTAAACCTCTGCCAACCAGTTGCAGTTTACATCCATGTCTGTCCAGACTCATACAATATACTACTACTATATGTACAGTATGTTTACATAACATGTTTTTTGATGTCACAGTGACCTTGACCTTTGACCACCAAAATCTAATCAGTTCATCCTCGAGTCCAAGAGGAGGTTTGCACCAAATTGAAAGAAATTCCCTCAATCCGTTCCTAAGATATCGCGTTTTACGAGGAATGGGACAGATGGACGGACAACCCTAAAACATAATGCCTCCGGCCCCGCCTGTCGCCAGTGGATGCATGAAAAGGCATCTGCTGCATTCATAATGAATGTTTCATAACTCTCCAGGTATACTTGTAGCTTTATTGTATGGTAGAGAACACAATACTGTTCATCTCATCTCTGTCCCTGACACCGTCAGTGATCCTTATAACGTAATTATCTCACTCCCCGGATGGCAATGTATTTTTAAGGTCACATCAGAGCCCCAATCAGCCTTTGTTTCACAAGCTTGTTGCAAATGGCTGCTACTGACAATATGCCTTAATCACTTGAACCCTAGCGTTCCCATTCTGGGGCTACAAGCTCTGTTAGATTGTAGATCAGCTATTATTGGCACAGAGATTTGGTGTAGACTGGGAATAACGGAGGGGGCCTAATATAGACCCTTGGGGTCTATATTAGGCCCCCCTTGACTCTGGCCAACAAAGTGTAGGGTTTAAGTGGTTAACTGCCTGTGAAACTCTATATGATGTTTTATTTATTTTTTTAATGGCTGATGAATTACAATGAAAGCTATATTTACAGTTGGAATAAAATCTCTTGGAAATATATGTAGAAATGAAATGTCTGATCCGTTCCCCTAGACAAAGAGATTGCACTGTTCAGCTTTCCAAAGGACAATAGCAGTGTGATAAACACAGAACTAAAGCCTGATTTATACTTTGTCGTAGGACAGCACCACTCACAAGACGAGATGCATCCATATAATGAAGAATAAATTAAGCTTGAGAAATGGGAGATGGTAGACTGCGGTTTGAGGGGCAGCAGAGCTGAGGTTGAATGACTAGGATCAGTGCAAAAGCAGGTTGGAGAGACAAATGTCCAAAAGCCACGAGTTAGCAAATAATCCCACTCTCCATCACCACAATGTATTAGCCACGGGCTATGCTCACACCGCTTTAGCCTGGAGTGAGCGATAGCTCCTCTGTTATCATGCCCAGTACTTAGAGAGTGCTTGTAAGAGCACCATGTCTCTGTGGAAGGAAAGCCTCACTCACAACATGTTATTCAGTACAACAGTAGCTCACATGAAATAAATGGCAGAAGAAAGGAAATAAGGTCTGTGTGTTCTGGCTCACTGGAATCGGTTTAATAATTCATGGTGTCGTTTTGTCATTTGGGGGCAGTGTTTTTGACATGGTGCTTCTGTGTTGTCCCCATTCAGTAACCCAGAATGTTTCAATTTTAACGTACCGTAGTCTACCTTGCAGATGCACGCTGACAAAGCCATACCGCAAACACTAGATTGTGCTTACAGTATGCAAAGCATCTTAATTAGGTACATTTAGCTATGGATCTCAATATTACGTACGTGATTATATAAAATATACTGTATGCATAAAAATGTCAGAACCTGAATGGAATTTCATTTCTCAGTTTCTGCTTTACTTCAAGTTACAAGCAAAAAGGTAATCCATAATTATTCCACTGCATCCTGATGAATACATTTTTGGACACTGTGCCACAGTGCATCGTATGCAGATGTTTGCCCTTTGATTAGGTTGATACCATATGTTTCAATTATGTTGTATTTCTTCAGCAAAGGAGGCAACATAAATAGAATACTACACTGTATATACAGCTGCATTCTGTTCTAAGTAGCTGCAATGTCAATGTATTGTCAATGTATAATATAATAACCAACTTTAAGGCATATAAAAGCATGTTCTAAGACAGCCAATGGTAATTAACCTTTACTGCCAGATACTGTACCTTAATAGGAATGAAGAACAATGTAAAGAGCAGAAGTCAAGCAGATCATTACACATTGTATTGAAAGTTGATTGTATAGTATTTTGTTAATTCATTTTTTTAAATTTTATTTAGCTCATTTTCTTTTTGGACATGCTTTTATTTCCACTTTCTATGTTCAGCACTTGGAATTGCTTCTGATATATGACCTGTGCTATTAATAAAGTTGAATTGATTGATTGACATAACCATGACACACAGGACAGACAGCAACTCAGAAGTACACAAATATCTAGTATCTACGATATGCCAGTGGTTTCCTGTCATTAAATCGTCAAAACAAGGTATTGATTGAGAATACCTTTTGACGTGACAGGTGTGTGCTTTTGTCCAGAGTTTACATACTGTACACCCACCCACTAGTATAGAGCATAGAGGAGACACGTAACACTCTTACCAGTTTAAATGAAAAATATGACAGCATATGACATATTCATGCCTACCACCATGGAGAATGTAGTTTGATTCCTCAACGTTGCCTCCGACATGACCGGGCGCTCCAATGAACACAATTGGCCGTGTTCAGATGTGGGAAGCTGGCAGGGGAGGGCAATATCTTTCGCTGCACTATCAACTCCAGGTTGGTTGGGGCGCCTGTTCAGCTGAGAGTGGAGCTATAGGAAGCATAACTTGTTCCTCTGCATCAGTGTTGATTTTGACAGCACATTTTGATTGAGTTGTAGTCATAGTCTTTTGAATAAAATTTCTTTTTTTATAGTATTAGTCATATTTTAGTCATCTGAAATGTTTTTGACCAAATTTGGTCGACTAAATATCATAAGCCAAAATACATTTTAGTCGACTAAATCAACTGTAGATTTAGTCAACTAAATCTAACTAAATCTAGTCAACTAAATCTACCCACACTGCCACCACCCAACTCTGATACTGTATGTACTACATACAGTACTGTGTGTACATACAGTATCACTTGTGGCTGATCAACATAGAGAATTCATTTATGATATTGCTCTCTTGATAGACTCCAGAAGCACTCAGTGGCTCCTTCCCTATAATACCGAGGAGGACATTTCTAC
Source organism: Gymnoscopelus braueri (assembly GCF_963280865.1). Taxonomy (NCBI): domain Eukaryota; kingdom Metazoa; phylum Chordata; class Actinopteri; order Myctophiformes; family Myctophidae; genus Gymnoscopelus; species Gymnoscopelus braueri. The sequence goes on from NC_137622.1 coordinate 26,312,059, forward strand.
AGATAGGGAAGTGGTTACATTAGCTGACTCATTTCTGGTAAAAAAAAAAAAAAACACAATATCAGCTCAGATGACCATTCCCAGGAAAACGAGCAGGCGGATATTTCCATGAGGCACAGAGCACATTTAAAGCCCTTGCTGTTCCACCGACTAACCAAATCATCGTCTCTTTCTGTAATCAATGGAGAAAAGGAAAAAAAAAAGTGGCCTAATTAGAAATTTGAGTCTCCTCTAAAAGTACAGTACAAAGCCTCTTCCTGTCGTACATTAATGTGAAATTGCCAAATGAACCAATTTGTGCTCATCTAATTAGAAGTATATTGTGTAGAGACTCAAAGACCAATGCTGGGGTGCAGTGGCCCCCGGTGAAAATCCTAATCCTGTCAGGCTTATTATAAGTAGAACAGGTAAAATCCTCTTTAGGCAAATATTGCTAATACTCCCAATGCGGATAAAGCCCACTGTTAGCGTACATAAACACTAAAATTGCTACCTTATAAGTGATGAATGACATCAACAACAAAAGCCTTTCTAACAAGACACTTTAAATGAATAGTATAGAGCACTTGGAAATACGGTCAACTATAGGGTTTAAGTGGTTAACAGGGTATCACTCAGGAGGGACACAACTCTGCAACCATCAGTGGTGGACAACGTATGCTCAAGTAAATACCGTACTCAAGTATTAAAAAATTCATATTACCAAGTACATTTTCTTTGCTGTATTGAAATTTCTAACATTTCCAATTCCAATAAAAAGAAGGTTGTCAGCTTGTAGATGGCTAAAGTGGTCAAGGGCTTTTAAGTGTTAAATTCATAATATATTTTTGAAAGTTTGGGTCCTAAGAGTCCCTTTCCTAGAAATGCAGAATCATAAGTACAATATTTCTATTTGAAATGTAGCGGAGTGAAAGTCACATGCTTGAAAAGAAAATAAATACTTCGAAGTCAAGTAAATGTACTTAGCTACTGCCCACCACTGGCAACGACTACGGGAATTCACAACATTTGTGCAGTGGTGTGTGACGCCACGTGGACAGCATGTAACATCTATCATTTCATCTTATGGTGTTGAGGGAAAGGATGTAATAGCACTGGTAGCCACCGTAAAGGTCACCCTCTGTGTATGCATTCTACTACACAATAACTCATCTGTGCTCTAGCAGGGGTCCTGCAGATAATGCTTACTTGAATAATACACAGTTGAATAGATTCAAGTTGGCATACTGTGTGTGCGCGTGTGCGTGTGTGTGTTAAATAGAAATACAAAGATGATGTACAGTAAGTGTAAGTTTTATGGCTATAACAATATATTACTCTTATCCGTATTACTGCAGATAAGCCACATGGATCCGAGTTCTGGCAGACCAACCCAGTAATGGGACCATGTTGCTTCCAGACCTGCTGAATCATTGTCAGTCTGGAACCCAAATCTGGTCCGAAATATTTGGCCCCATCTCCCCACATCAAGCAGATGTCCATGTTTACTTTGCCCGGCCTGTTAGTATGTCCATTTTCTTTTCCCATACACGTATCTGTAAGCTTGTTTTCCACTTACTCTCATCAAAGATGAGAGTAAGTGGATACTTTTCCCTCTAACAGTATAGCTTCCTTTTGCTTTTGAGAGACGCAATCCCACATGGTAAAATTTGAACAAAATGGCCATATGAATGTAGTTATCAATTATGAAACTTTTATGAATTATGAAAAAAATGTATCTCAAAATTTGTTTTGCGTTAACAATGAATTTGGTGTATTATCAGATGGCAGATCAGCCTTATTTTATTTAGTTTTTATGCTCATTTTAGAAACAAATTCTGAGTCAAAAAGGACAGCGCTAACAAAATGTCACCGTCTCCCACAGCGACGTAGAGAACAAAGTTTCTGCTTCAGGCGGTGAGACAGACGGCCCGATAGTGACCACAAAAGAGCTAGTGTGCTTTGGTCTCTCAGTAAGGCGCTGTAACGAGGGGGAAACCACATGGTATTCTGCTTGAGCTCACACACCACACCCAGACCCATTGAGAGAGAGAGTTGCGTCACGCTTTCATCTCGCCGCAAAGCGGGATGTTACCTCCTGTAGTTCCAAACATTGGAACTTCCTCATTGAGATAGGAAGAGAACTTCCGCATTCCATTCTCACATATGGGAGTCTATGTTAGTGACGTAACTCTCTCTCTGTATGGGTCTGACCACACCACCCCAGGGTGCTGTTTTTTTTTAAAGATATTTTTGGGGCTTTTTCTGCCTTTATTTGATAGTATACTGTAAGTAGACTGACAGGATATGGGGAGAGAGAGATTGGGAGTGACACGCAGCAAAGGTCGTCGGGATCGGGATTCGAACCCGCGACACGCTGTCAGGCTGCATTAGCAGGATGCTGTTCTATGAATATTTGTATATAATGTTTATTTTCACATAATTTCACTTATCATAAAAGATTTGTGGTTCTCAATGTGGGATCCAGGGACCCTCAAGGTTCCTTGAAGGGGTTCCAAATGGATCCTTACATGTTTGCAACTCTGAGAGTGTACAACTAATGGACCCTACGGGTACATTTGTACACTCTCAGAGTTATGGGGGTCCTTGAAATTAAAACGTTTGAGAACCACTGGCCTATACTATTGCAAACATAGTTGCTGTGTACTGTAAGTGTGTGTGTGTGTGTGTGTGTGTGTGTGTGTGTGTGTGTGTGTGTGTGTGTGTGTGTGTGTGTGTGTGTGTGTGTGTGTGTGTGTGTGTGTGTTTGTGTTTGGGGGGGTTCCAAGATCTCAATACTGATCTCTCTTCAGCTACAAGGAAAACATATATAAACGGCGGCTGGTTGTGTAGGACATTGGTTCTCAAAGTGGGGTCCTTGAGGGTGTTCCAGGGGGCCCCCAGCTACATTTCTTAAAACAGCATCAATCATTTTAACCCCTTTATCCATATTTTATACATTGGCTATTCAAAAATAGCAGATATACAAGCTCACAGCACGTCACTTTGTGCCGCGATGCGAGCTTGTACATCTGCTATTTTTGTTTTTTTTTGTTTGAAAGATTTTGAATAATTTAGCTACAGGTACTACAGTATATGGTATATTTGATTTTATGGCGTGATGTTTATGACAACATTGACTGGAATGTCTGCAGAGGTGATGTACGTAGCATGGATGCAGGATAAAAATGATCCTGTGTGAAGTAGGACTTCCTCAAATGCTATCTGTGCAAGTCTTTACATGTTACCATTAGCTCACATTTTAAACCACTCCCGCTCGGAGGAGCACATACTGTACTGACCTGCATGAAGGGTCACTGGAATCGCTCGGAGGCAGGTTGTCACTACAAGTCACGATGGTTATCAGAATCAAACCAGCCTTTTGACTACTCGGCAGCACCCATAACCAACTTTCCAAAATGCTGCTTTGAGACCATGGACAGCATTGCCATTTTGCAAAGGTCTTTTCAGTGGTCAGAAGGGAAATTGCACCAGATGCACAGTTCAATGCCCTTTAACTACTGTGGGGACAAACACATAAAGTCATCTCTGGTGAACTAGAAACTGAAACCCACAACAAGGGTGATGCCAGAGATACAAAGCCATAATGAGAGAGATATTTTGAATGTCTTTGTTCTGTAGAAACTTGAATCATCAAAGCTTGAGAGATAAGAAACAGTATAAGATAAGAAACAGGATTGTGTAAAATCATGCAGCTGAACAGAAAGGAGGGAGGGGGGGGGGGGGTTGCACCATAATCTAAGCATGCCTGATGAACATTAGAAGTATTATAGGCATATACTGTAGGTATTTGTTGTTATTATCAGTGTGTACACAGCCATTGTTTGCACTGCAATTACCAATTGAGAATGTCACATCAATAATTCTGAGACATCACCCCAGCTTGAAGGTGAACACTATCAACGGTTGGCACTTGTCCAATTTGTGACATCTTAATTTACTTCATACATGAAAGTCCACGCACACCATACCCCAGGGCTGCTCACATCCAATGTCAGCCGGTTTGGCCCACATAAGAACATTCAGACCACAGTTAATCATACCGACAAATGAGACGAGACTTTGGAAGTGTGCCTCTGTGCTTTGCCCATAGCGACAGCTAAAAAAGAAGGAAAAACCCCTGAATATTTCCGGTGCAAAAAATACCTCCATCAAATAATCAAGCTGAGACAATAGGGATGTCCTAGATTGGTAAAAATAAAATAAAAAGATGGTGTAGCTTAAAGCTTATTTCTTTGTGTCTGACTTCAAAGGCCAGGCATTGTCGTTCCCAGGTGTGTTCTCTGCTAGTGGCCATAATCTACTGCATCTTGTGCCTGCACAGACAGTGACCCACTTCTAATCTAATGAAAGAACAGCTACCCCTCTTTCATCAAAGTAGTACACGCAAGGTCACCTGACCCAACAGCCTCAACAGGGAGGCATTTTGGGCATTGTCCAAATGCTAGTATGTACTATAGTCTACAGGGGTGGAAAGTAACTAAGTATATTTACTTAAGTACAATTTTGAGGTCATTTTACTTGAGTGTTTCCATTTTTCAATACTTTATACTTCTACTCCACAGCATCTCAGAGGCAAATAGTGTAGTGCATTTTACAATTATTTGACAGCTTTACCACTAGTTACTTTGCATATTTATATTATAAGCCGTAAGCCTTGTTTTATACTTTAGTTATTTGAAAGTAGCATATCTACAAGCTCACAATGTATCATGACACGTTGTGAGCTTGAAGATCTGAAAGACATTTGACAAATTTTGAAATATTTTGAAAGAATTAGCTAAATAGGACATTCTCCATAATGAGTACTTGGTACTTGGAACTAGATTTTGATGACGATATTTTGGACTGTTGAGTGGAGTACTTTTTCTGGTAAAAGAGTATTTCTAAATTGTGGTATTGCTACTTTTACTTAAGCACAAATCTGAGCACTTCTTCCACCACTGCTTTATAGTATTACATATTTAACCTGCTTTTATGCTGCATTATTTACAGTATGCAGTCTTACCATTCCTTATCTCATTCTGCTTCTCTCCATACATTTTCTGATGCTATACAGTATATATATGTGTGTGTGTGTGTGTGTGTGTGTGTGTGTGTGTGTGTGTGTGTGTGTGTGTGTGTGTGTGTGTGTGTGTGTGTGTGTGTGTGTGTGTGTGTGTGCGTGTGCGTGTGCGTGCGTGGATATTTCACATCACAGTCTGCTCCAATGTGAAAGGGTGTGGAATCGATTCATCACCGCCTTACTAGCATTCAGTCCAGAGTTTCCATTTTAGCAGTGTGAAAAGACGGTGACCCATACATAGTAGAGAGAGTGGATCGGATGTCACGCTGCCAATTCAAGGCGCTGAAAGGTTCTCTCCATAACTGGGGTTGTGGGGGGTTCGTGGACGGTAAAGAAGGGAGGAGAAATCCAACCCTGTCAACGTATTCCTTTATTCATGTCTGTTTCCGATAAGCCTTCCTACCTCCATTCTAAAATGATATCTACGTGTGTGAGATCATTCATTACACTCAGTCTGTTGAAGTGTTAAGTTACATCCTCTATGTACTGTCCTTTAAAAGCATGCATGGTATTTTGCTTTACTTATATTTCATGCCATCAAGCCTTTGGTGAAAGGCAGTGTCACTTTTTGTTCAACTAGTGGGCATCTCATTTCACAACAAAGCTTGTCAATTAAACATCTGATGACAGAAGCATGCCTGATGGTGGTTAGTTTACACTCTCTGGGTCACTGCCACAATTTCCATGATTGTAAAGGTTACTTTGTTATTTGATAATACTGTACTTTACAGTACAGTAAAAAAAAAAAAGAGCACGGGGGGGCATTGTTGTCTCCGCCAGGCCGAAAGGCATGGCGAGAGTACAGTATGTTTTACCCCCTGTCCATCCGTCCGTCCGTGTGTCCGTGTGTCCGTGTGTCCGTCCGTCATTCTGTCATTTTGTGTACAGCTAATCTCTGGCACCGTTGGCTTGATCGCAGAGAAACTGTGCACACACACTCCCTGGATGCCAGAGCAGAACCTCTGCCCCAAATTTTTCACATGGGCCTGTTATAGCGCCACCAGGAGGCCGCTTTTTGCAAAACACATTTTTTGACAGTACTCCTACAGATTTTATCCAAACATCACGCAATTCAGTACACAGTATCTCTATAGTCATGTGATCAACACCAATCTGTCCAATTTTCCATATTCTATCCTGATTGGCTAAGGTTGGCTTCCAAAGTTTGCAGGATTGCTCCGTTTTCAACAAAATGCCTCAAATCATGAACGCAGCTTGCGATTTCTGTGAGATTTCACACGCACATTCCCACTAGGCTGAGGAATAAATGCCAATTGAAATGTTTCAAATCAGCCTCATGGTGGCGCTATAAAAGGCCGATTTGTGTTTTGAACTATATCTGCGTGAAACTTTGCACGCACACTCCCTAGAGGCCAAGGAAAAACATCTGCCCTGCTTTTGTCACATTTGCCTTTCATAGCGCCACCAGGAGGCCGACTTATGTAAAACAAATGTTTTGATTTAATCCTTCAGAATGTATCCAAATTTCACGCAAAGCGGTACACATGATCTCTATAGTCATGTGATCAAGATGGATCTGTTTAATTTGTCATATTCCATCCTGATTGGCTAACATTGACATCTAAAGTTTGCAGGAGTGGCCCGTTTTGAACAAAATGCCACAAATCATGAACGCAGCGTCCGATTGCGGTGACACTTTGCACGAACATTCGCACTACGTTGAAGAACAAATAACACTCTTTTAACATTGCCCTATTATAGCGCCACCAGGAGGCCGATTTTTCCAAAACTTTTCTTTTTTATATTACTCCTACAAATGTTGTCCAATCATGCAAATCGGTACCCATTATCTCTATAGTCAAGTGATCAAGATGGTTCTGTCCGATTTTTCATATTCCATCCTGATTGGCAAATTCTGAACATTGCTGCCCCACAATAACCTACCTGACCTGGCGGAGACCTGTGCTCCGAGGAGCACTTTTTCTAGTTTTTTTTATGTTTTGTTTTTCATACGTGCTAATACTCCCCTATCTATATCAAGTTAACCCTGTTTGGTGGTGACTGACTTGTTCTGATTCAAACTAGTTCCATAGGAAGGAATGGGAGTCTGACCCTGGGCTAAATATGTTGATCGGCCCTGTTCCTGTCCCCTTGGTGTACATTTTGTAACACCATAATCAGAGCACAGCTTAATGACGGACAAGGAAGCACCAGTCCCGTTGTGTGCCCAAATCTTTTACAATAGGGTGCGGGCCATAGACTGTATAAAATGAATGGACAGCGTTACGCCGCTAGACTGTACAGACCGTAAATGAAGCCGATTGTTCAGCTGTGTGCAATCCGCCATCTTTCAATATCGTGTCATATCGCATCATATCCTGCAGAATGACACCAGACCATTATTGGTTGGGTAGCTTGTCAATCAAAAGCGGGGGCGGGGAATGAATGCTATTGGTTGTGTAGCTTGTCAATCAAATCATCCCACCCCTCCTAGAGCATAACTTACTTTATCGTCAATTTTAAAATAAATGGGACCATAGTTTACCAAAACGCATATCATGATGATTGAAAGGAGACTTTAAACTAGCGACTGGAAGCATATAGTATTTATGACCATTTTTATTAAGGTAAGAAAATCTAGTCTAAAGTTTGTCAAAAACCCATCCGCTTGCATCAAAATAAATTATTTCTGACACCAGCAGGGGTAAAACAGCGAAACTACAGGCCATTCATATGCATTGTCTCTTCCGTATTGGCGTCAATGTAAAAATCTCAGGCTGGCCCCTTGGTGCGGGCCAATGCAAAATCAAAGTCAATCAGAAATGGTTTGAGCTTCGGATTACAACCTCCATTGGGTGTCATAATACATCCATCAATGCCGTGAAAGATCTGTCCGATATTCTACACCGGATGAATTAGAAGCTTTCAAAATGCACAGGACCAAATGTACAACAGTACAGTGGTTAAAGTCTGTCCTGGCACCAAACTTTACAGAGGAGGAAGGAATGATATCGGTGAGTCTCCATATTCTCTCAATCTCTACGAAACCACCAGTGTATATGACATGTAGCTGCTTTCAGACATGGATACCGTTACATTTTCGGGAAGCTAATTAACATAGGCAGCCGGCATAGGCAGTAGGAGAGGCGATCTCACATGCCCTATTTTCCTTCTCATTCTAGGCGGAATCGTGAGTACAGTAGGCCTACTTGCTCACATGAGATATTACTGTAAGCATGCGAGACAAGGCATTGCTGATGAGAACTCAATAGTATACTATCCACCCATCTGCAGGCTGGCAGACCTGCTGTAACTTGTAATCCATTGAAACAAAAAAAGAGGAGAACAAATGGTTTTCTGCTTAGGAAAACTATGAAACCATCCATTTACAGTAGGGATGTTCCCAGCAATTAATTTCCCTTACATGTACACAACATTTCTGAAAACATTTCTTTGAATAGTCTAAAATTCATTCATTCATTAATTAAAATGAACACCCATAAACCCAAAACTGAAGACATTCTACATATCTATAAGGCCAAATCTCACTTGAAAAAAATATTTAGAGTATATGAAAGCCATTTAAAATATTTATACTATTGGAATCTTACACAGATGCTCCCGAATAATTAATTGGCCTATGCTGTCACTTCAAAGAGCAGGTCCGAAGCTGCTCTTTAAAGTTCAAACCATAACATGTAGTGTTGGATCTTCTTCAGCCAAACAGTTATGATTAGGCAGGCTTACTCTGCATTCTCCATGTTCTCAAACGCTGGATTAATTATTCAAATGACCGGATCACAGAGGCAGAGAGAGAGAGAGAGCATGGCCATTCGTGGTCCAGTGACCATGTGCTTATATTGAGAGAGGGGCCGTCACCGACGGTGAGTGGAACTAGTTGTAGCCAAGGGCCCAGCTTGAGAGTTGTGCATGGAGTCTAATAAGGAAGTGAGTTCAAGTGACAGTTCATATGAATGGCTTGTAGTTTCGCTGTTTTACCCCTGCTGGTGTCAGAAAGATTTTTTTTTCAACCCAAGCGGATGGGTTTTTGACGAACTTTAGACTTGATTTTCTTACCTTAACACATTGAATGCCAATCGCGTAGATCTACGCGAACCTATTTAAAGCCGCAGCGTGCCAGTCGCGTAGATCTACGCGAACCGCCGATTCCCATTGAAAGTGCCCCAGGTGCACTTTCCGAATTTTTTTGATCCATTTCCGTTTCCGGTTTCCGGTCGGAAACGGAATTATTCGGGTTCCGGTTTTTTCGATCGTATCCGCTTCCTGTCTGGGATCCTGTTTAAAACTCGATTTTCTCGGTTGTTGTTTTTCTCCTCGCTGATCACTGTTTACCGTTGATCGGCTGTATCTTCAAGATGGCGGCACGGATTTGGAAACTATTTTCGCTGGCCGTTTCTCACGGATCCGCTGTGTGTTTAGAACCAAATGAACGCGCACTTTTAACTTATTTAGCGAGGTCTGTGGCGACATGAAAAAAACTAAAAAACAACAATAAAACGCTGGCACTGGTGAGTACATTATGAGATTAAACTCTGGCATGGAATGTGTTAATAAACATTGTCATAAATACTATATATTTCCAGTCGCCAGTTTAAAGTCTTCTTTCAATCATCATGATATGCGTTTTGGTAAATTATGGTCCCATTTATTCTAAAATTGACGATAAAGTAGCTTATGCTCTAGGAGGGGCGGGATGATTTGATTGACAAGCTACACAACCAATAGCATTCATTCCCCGCCCCCGCTTTTGATTGACAAGCTACCCAACCAATAGCATTCATTTAGGGATTGATTTCCGGTTCCTATTGCCGGTTGCTTTTTTGTATATATTAAAGATGGCGGATTTCAAATAGCTGAACATTCGGCTTCATTTACTGTCTGTAGAAACCAGGGGGGTGGCGTCCATTTCTTTTATACAGTCTATGGTTGTAGCAGAGACCGATGCATTGTAAAAGTTAAACATTTACAAGCATAACTAGACTGTATTTAACACCTCACGTGAATTAATGTACCCTCTAGCTGCCAGATTCATATTTCGATCTTAGTTGTAAAACTGCAATGGCATATCAGTGTTCAACTGTTGAACACTTCTCCATCATGTAAAATAATAAACTAATATTGAACACAGTGTGAGGTTCCGATCGCTCGCTCCCGCTCAATAAAGCCAGCTAGTTTTTTAATAGGTTGGATTGTTTTTGTGTGTCTCACATTTCATGCCAGTATTTGATTTGTTGACAGAGGTGTCGCATATTGGAGATTGTCTGACTGTAGGCTACTCTTTCTTTGCACTCTGGTTAGCCTCTTTAGGAAAATAAAAATAAAAATATCCCATCAGCACTACCCCCCCCCCCCCCCCCGAATAAAAAACGGACAGTCCCTAACTGACAGTCCCTAACTATATGTTAACTACATGAACCCTCACGTTGCGAACTTGCGACACATTGTGAGGTATTCAGGAAATAGTCACCCGCAGTACAACTAGGAATAAATGCAGGATAAATACAAGATGGATTTCTCAAATGGATAATTGGATATACTGTAGCACATAGTTACAATGTCTTGCACCTATATATCTCTAACAGTGGGACGAATAAAAAGTAACATTTTGGATGTCATCAGAAAAAGAGAGAGATGCTGGAGTAGAACAGCAGGACAGAAGGAACCAGAAAGGAAAGCTCACACAGGTATTGTACATCATCAAAACCATCACCACCTGCATGTGAAGGCCAGGGCCAATCAGAACCAGTGTTATGACACATCAGTGTCTGAGCATGTGTGTCACTAATGGAAGGAAACTTCTGTCCACCGTCTATTGTGCACAGGGATCTTTTGATCTAATTTAGTGTGCACGTCTTGCCCTTTTATATGTACACTCATCCAGGCACAGCCGGGGGTGTGGACAGTGGTACAAAGCCAATCAGATATACCATCTCTTCTTACTGAAGAAGTGAAGATCCCACTCTGGTCGGAAATGAAAAAGATGGAAAAAAATCACACAATTATTTGTTTTCTCTTTTCTCCCACAATTTTTGGGCTACAAGCCCAGCCATCTGGGTTGGAGAGGAACAAGATCAGACAGGGGGATATGAGAAGAAAGCTAAATCTGAGCCTATTGTCACTCGCCATCTGCATAACCAAGCTGCATGTCAACCTTTTTAATAATATCCACTGACTCCACTTACAGTAAATCCCAGTATGAATCCATTTAAAGGTTTCTGATTCCCCCGCAAAATTTACTCTCTTTTATTTCTCCAAACAATTGTTTCACATAGGCATTAATATGCTTTCATGAAAGCATTTTCACGTCAGCCTTGAGCAAAAGGAAAGAGACAATACATAATAAATGTAATTATTACTTCCGTCTGTGAGGAAGTGCATGGTTTGCAGTCTGACGAGTCACGGCCGCCTATATGCTACCGTATGCCTCAGTACTGTATCAAGACGGATTCAAATGATCTGTAATTTGCCTCTTTTTTTCCCCTGTCATATCACATGAGCGTGGCAGAGGCTATACCCTTTTGTCGTGCACATACCGCTCCTCTTCCCTGTATCCCTTTGACAACCAGGATGTCGTTCTCTTCCTCAACTCCTCCCTCCCTGTGTAATAGTTCAGTTATTACCATCCATCTGCTGTTTTCATGTCTCATCATCAAAGATGTCTCTTCCTCAACTTAAAATATTCGCCCCATGTTCCTTCAACAATAGCTTACAAACACTTGGAAATAATTGAGTCTCGGTGGACTGACAAAAAAGGGAACGGCAATCGTGCGCAGAGGAAGTGATCAAATATGGCCTTGAGCCAACTGTCTTTGTAGATCGTTCTTTGTATTGCGATTGATCCGGGGGTGGATACACCCAAGGAATACATTATTTATGCACATTTTTCCCCCCTCTCAACACTTAGAAGTAGAGAGTCGTGAGTGATAATGGGGTTGGATGGGTGTCGCACCGGAAGAGAGGGGGCCGGGGCTGCTGAGTACATGGGCGGCCCCGAGGACTAAAGGCAGTGGCCAGGAAGCACTGCAGCAGCAAGGCTTTCATCTCCTAACACTGTAGCAGTCATAATGATGTACTGTACTCCAACCTCCGTGCTACAGCACAAGGCCGCCATATCATGTCATGTTGCCATGTTGTTGTTGAAGGTAAAACAATAAGTTCCTTAACCACATGCACCCATACTGTAAGTGTCCATATTCTGGGGTGAACATTTGGAAAACAAATAGCAGGTCTAAATGCTTGTAGATTTGTTATTTTTGGCAAAGAGATTTGGTATAGAGGGAAAAAAGTAGGGAGCCTAGTAGTATAGACCCGAGGGACACCGGTCAACAAAGTATATATAGGGTTAAAGTGATTAAGTTCTCAAACCTCAATCACTCAATGTTTCATGTATGCCTACAGTAAAACTGTGCACACTTAAAAGTCATTATTTCCCACACTTCCTGCCAAGCATAATAATGCATGGTTATTAACATCTGGCAATGGACAATTGCTGGGGAAACATGTAGTCAAAGTTACAAATTACTCTACGCTTTAGAAACAAGCCCCAAAAAAACGCAACCCACAACTACCATTAAGCGACTTTACAGAAAAACAAGCCCAAAATCGCTTAGAATAAGCAGTGAAAACACTGCTGGGTTTTGAGAAGGGGCTGTTACCACACTGTGGTAGTACTATTATGACATGTTAGCGTTAGTGGTAATATTATGACATGCCCAAATTGCCCATTCACACATTGTGTGTGGATGGTTAAACTGCTAGTTCCACACCTTGTAAGTTGAGTTCACACAGTGGTGGGAAAAAGTAAACATACTTTGGTACTTTCGACTGAGGTCGAAAGTATCAAAGTATGAGGTCACCACATCTAAATCATTCATGTGGTGCTGCTTTCGTAATAAGCCATCCATATGGAAGTGCAGAAGATGTCAACACATATTATCATGGTTTCTTTTTTTCTTCAGTATTTATTTACAGTTGCTGTGTTTAATGAAACGCTAATTGGCCGAAGAAAGATGCAAAACACTCCGCTTCTGTTAAGTAATGCAAACATGTTGGAAATGGGTTTCTGATGCAGCCATGTACAATAATGCCATTACTTTGTCTTGAGTGCCTTTAGAAATAATGCATCTCAACATGTTCATGACTAAATTATTCAACATAAGGCAGTGTTGTGAATGGGCAAATTCCTACCACAGGCAAAGTGTGTGTTTCGGTGTGTGTGTGTGTGTGTGTGTGTGTGTGTGTGTGTGTGTGTGTGTGTGTGTGTGTGTGTGTGTGTGTGTGTGTGTGTGTGTGTGTGTGTGTGTGGCCCATCTTGTTCAGACCCTTTGGGGGACACATTGTGTATGTCTTAGATGAGTTGAGAGAATGTCAACACAACCCTCCATTTACATGTAGATGTAATCTGCAATACGTCTCTCATGTCTCTCCTCTCTCTCTGCCCTTGGTTTCCCGTCTTTCTGCACTCTCCTATCTAAGAAATGAAGCATAACGCAGAAAAAATAACTTAATATAAATGTTAAATGTTGTTTGCCAAGGCTGTCCGCTGTGGTAGACACAAAAGCGTACTCCATTGAAATTCTGCATGAGTTTCTTCTAAGACATACAATGTCAGGCAAACTCCTGGTGAATAAGTGGAAGCACTTGAACACTTGATACCTTGGTGGTAATATCATAAATAAAAGGAGAATGATCCAGTGTGAGGACTACATTTTTCAGCTTTCATGTGTTTGTAGACTTAGATTAGTTTTTTATTGTTACATCTTATGTACTAGTACACAAGAGTACACATTCTTTGATTTTAGTTTATTCTGTCCAGTATCTGGTATTTTACCTTGCCTTCACTGTTTTAATTCTGAATCTCAGTCCCTTAAACACTTAAACCTATACTTCATTAACCAGGGTCCACATGGGGTCTATCCTTTTACCCACACCTTCCCACCACACCAAATATCTTTGCCTAACATAGCCAATCTACAAGCTCAGAATGTGTAGATCGGCTATTTTCGCCACATTAATATGAATGTTGGGTTCATGTGGTTAACTGTGGTTAAGATGCTTAACTGTGGAACTGGAAAGTAACTAAGTACATTTGATTCTGAGGTATCTTTACTTGTCTTGAGTATTTCCATTTTTGTTACTTTATACCTTATACTGTATATACTACATCTCACAGGCAAATTATTGTATTATTTGGCAGCTTTAGTTACTAGTTACTTTGCAGATATAGCTTCTTAATACAAAATATACATTAAAGGGGAATTTTGGACTAAAGTTTTCTTACCTTTTCTATGACGTTATGATATCTTAGGATGAATGGTACAGTAGAACATTTTCATAACTCCACCCCTAAGCCGCCACAGCTTAAAAGGTGCGCGGATAGGCCTTAGGTTAGATCACATATTTTAATAGCTTTTTTTATTTAATTTTTTGGTGAGATCTGACGTTCATAGTGACAGAACACCGTCCCAAAAAAAAAAAAAAAAAAACAGAAGTCTCGCTAGACGAGATTGAAATCTCGAGATTTCAATCTTGTTTAGCGAGACTTCTGTTTTTTTTTTTTTTTTTTTTTTGGTTGCATAGTGTTCTGTCACTATGAACGTCAGATCTCACCAAAAAATTTAAAAAAAAAAGATATTAAAATATGTGATCTAACCTAAGGCCTATCCGCGCACCTTTTAAGCTGTGGCGGCTCAGGGGTGGAGTTATGAAATTTTTCTACTGTACCATTCATCCTAAGATATCATAACGTCATAGAAAAGGTAAGAAAACTTTAGTCCAAAATTCTCCTTTAAGGTAGGGTACGTGATATTCTTTGGTCAAAATAAGTGTCAAATAGTTCTATATCCTAAAAGTCCTCATTGCTATAGAGTGTTTGTTCAGTAACAGGGGTCTTCCTCTCTCTCCAGCTCTTTATTAAACAGAAAAGTTGGTATCAGGTCGGGACTCACACAGGATACAGATTGAACAAGTGAAATTGGAGTGCTGACACAAAGACGTGAGCAGTCAAAATTGGAATTGGAACAAGCTGATAAATAGGTACTCTCTCTGGAATTTTGCAACCACCAATGCATTTTCTGTTTATTAAAGACACAGAGTACGATTCTCAGTTAAATAGCAATGAAAAAATGATGTACAATTATGAATATATGCATAACCTATTTCATGTGCACAAGTGCATTTCCCTCGCATTATACAGTAAATATGTCTACATTATTACGCATTATGCACTGCCAACTAAAAATATCACACACACACACACAGAAAACACAACGTCCCATACTCAGAACTGAGCACTGTTTTAGTTTTGCGGGAATGTACATTGCCTTCCATTGAACAATGTATATGGTAGGCTACAACATTCCCTGAAGCAAAGTGCAGAAGGCCAGTACATTGAATGCCCCCCCCCCCCCCCCCCACACACACACACACACACACACACACACAGTGTTCTAAGCAAATCCCCAGCACACACAAACATTTTTTCTGAGCCAAGGCTACTATATAAGCTGCCTGTGTGTGTATCAGTATGGATGAGCTCCAGACTGTGACCAACACACACACACACACACACACACACACACACACACACACAGTACACACCCCAAGCTGGACAGCAACACTGTCCCCTGAGGTGGACCCTGCTTCCATCCTATTCAGTTTTCCATCATGAACAAAGCCCAGAGTGCCGGAGGATTTCACTCTAATACATGCTCATTGATTTATAATGCACAGCAGGCACCAAGGCTAGGAATTACACATGTCAACAACGGCGGCAATTCTTGTATAATTACAACAGTAAAGGTCATCATTTAGATTCCGGGGCCCGTCCAACTGTGGTAGGCACTGGCAGTGTTTCTGTGGTGCGTGTGGGACGCGTCAGGCAAGGTGGGTTTTGCAGTACGCCACGCCAGACTATATCGCTGTGGACATGTGTATTTAATCTCTGTCACATACTGACTGCATTATAGGCACGGTAAGGGCCTTTTGTTGTTCTGCTGTCATGTGCAATTTCATCAATGTAGGTGTGCGCTGCTGCTGTATTCTGTGGCCTGCCTGTTTCAACATGGCTTAGAGATGACATGAAGCCATTTGAGCCTCACCTACCACATGACATTCAGTGGAGACCTTTATCCTTACACTTCTGTAAGTGCATTACACTCCAATAAGTGCATTACCTTTTTTTGTATGGGCGGCCCCTGAGGGAAGGGGACCTCCATCCCTGGCAGTTAGTTTAATGATCTAGCCCGGTGAACAACATATGAAATGACATTCATTTTACCCTTTATTGGTATTTAACAGACTCTTATAACAAGAGCAACCACAAAATGAGCTTCAATTCCTATTTTGCCAATATTGCAAGAAACTAAGACCACCTAGAAAACGGGGGAACTGGCAGTTTTTATAATGACCATTTGTTGAATTGAGACAAAGACTAGTTTAGTGGCCGGAGGGAATGGGCGAGAGGATCATGTTAGGACGATAAGAGGGACATTAGGTTATCTTTCAAAAGAGGAATTTTCTGTTTCTAATGTATGATAAGACTGTAAATGGTTGCTGTTAGACTGTAAATCAGTGCTGTTAGAGTTACGGAGTATTTATTTATTAGCATGAAATCACTTTAAGATTTTTTTTATTTGCAACACTTACTGCAACAACGCAACTACATTTATACCATTAATTAGGTGGCTTCTTTTATTAATGTATGTGGTTATCCCAAAAAATTGATTTAGATAAAAATTCATCATACAAAAAAACAACAACACCATATTTAGCTTTCAAAGAGTCAGCCCTTTCGGTACACTATACTATCAATAGCTTTTGTTTATCTAATACTGCCACTTCTCTAATAGCAAAGCCCCCTGGTCAAATGTTAAAGAAAATATCTAGTGAATCATTAAGTAATACATAAATAAATGCCTTTGATTTGGTGATTGATTTTAAAAAATGATTTCAATGGGCCCGGACGGCTGGCGTAGAGGTCTGGGCACCTAGGCTGCTAATGCACTGAATCCCAGTCCCGACGACCTTCGCTGCATGTCACTCCCCATCTCTCTCTCCATTTGTAATCATACTCTAATCATGAATTGGGAGCATCAATATTAATTCATGCATTCAAATGAAATCTGTGTATACTTTCTGCTTTCCTGTATGAGAAAAAAATTGTTTCCCTTCCCTCTCTATCGATTCAGTCTTTCACGCTCACACCTCCTACACTCCCATGTGTCCACACACCTTACGACAGGCCGACACACACTTTCCTGTAGATGCGCGCGTGTACACACACACACACACACACACACACACACACACACACACACACACACACACACACACACACACACACACACACACACACACACACACACACACACACACACACACACACACACACACACACACACACAGTAGTGCATCGTCTGCATACTTGCCGGACACTACGAAGTAAATTGTTAGGCAACGTTCCCCTGGCTGGGACTAAGACAGGCAGGGGATTATGTCTGAACCACCATCTCTTTCTGTAACCCTGGAAAGCTTCCCTCACGTCTACTGGGAGCTCCCACTTGACAGTAAAACCTACTGTAGCACACAGAGCGCGCCGGGAGAACGGAGAGAGAGAGAGAGAGAGAGAGAGAGAGAGAGAGAGAGAGAGGCGAGAGGAGATGGACATGAGGTAAAGGAAAAGGTGGGGGTGAATGTGAGGAATGGAGAGAGAGAGAGAGAGAGAGAGAGAGAGAGAGAGAGAGAGAGAGAGAGAGAGAGAGAGAGAGAGAGAACGCTGGGGAGGAAAGGGGGCAGTGATTAAAGAAAAAAATTGAAAGAAGAAGGCACAGCAAGGCGCAGAGACATGCTGTGAATGTGAAAGAAAAGGATGATAAGGGAGGAAGCTAGGGAGGATGAGTGAAAGCGAGAGAAGGGAGAGTTGTGTCTGAGTGGTGGATCAGTGTTAGCCTGCTCTCTCACCCAAAGGAGAGACACACGCACGCACACACACACACACACACACACACACACACACACACACAGATAATTAAAAGACAGACACAGACAGACAGACTAGGCCTATCAATTATTGAAGTGTTTCAATAGGCTATAATTTTGCCTGTAGATGCCCTTTGTTGGTTGATTTATTTTTTATGTAGAGCTTTCAACAAGACATAATAAGGGAACCCTGTGAAATCACTGTATCTGAAAAAGACCTGTCACTCCACCCATCTCTGAACAATGACTTGCAGAACTTGTGGTCCCATTACACGGACACGCTATTACTTACTTTGTCGTATACGGTGGTGTTGTACACATCGCAACACATTCGAAAAATTTGAAAATGTTGGCCTATATAATGACATGACCAAAGTAGAGACACCATGGGTTGAGGTGGTTGATAGTGTCCTAAAGAACGCTTGCAGGCACTTTCAAGTAGTGGTTCTCTAATGTAGTCCTGTGTGTGAATACAGTAGTCACACACTGGAGTGGTTTTCATCGAAGTCTCCACTCTTTAACTATTGTAGGCCTACTTCAGAAACATGCAAGTCATTCAGTCTTACAGTACAGCAAAAATTATTTCATGTTATTTGTATTTATTTTCATTTTACCTTTATTTAACCAGGATAGTCACTATTGAGATTAAAAATATCATGCAGCAGCATAATTTAAAACAGTTACAAAAAGAAAACACAAAAGGAGACAACTTTTTTAAAAGATTACATTTCCCAAAATACTTTTTCATAAATTAAAAACATTATCATATTAAGGAATCTGCCTCTAATTCTTCCCTTTTGGATTTAAAGGTTTAGAGAAATGAATATGTTTTGTTTCAAGTGATTTTGCAATGTATTCCATGCCGAGGGTGTGGAATACACAAAAGCAGACAAGTGAGAACACAAAGAATATTGTCCAACGCTTTTCCGCATGATAAAAACACACTAATTGCCCCACCATTCAACATCTGATGACTGAAAAAGTGATCAAAACTTGATGTTTGTAAACAGAGATCCTCCTGGGGGTGAAGCAAGCCAGCAGCATTAGTTCAGTAAGTGTACTGTAAAAAGTGTGACTTGTACACTAGTTATATTTGAAGCACGGTCCTATACCGGCTGCACTAAGCCCCAAGGGGAGCCAAGATCAGTGACCTTCACTAACAAGTAGCAGGCCCACAGTCCTGCAGAGGGCCTTTCATGCTCTGTTAGAAACAGAGGCTATGGGAATGGACCTAATGTTAGAGAGTCCCGTACTGCTGCACTAGCTGTCTCCAGAGGCCGAAGGAAGCATCTGCCAACTGACATTTAAACCATTGTTACCATGAAAAGACTACACTCTGACAAGTTCAGATGTATCCAGTGAAATATTACTTGGGACACTACAGTGAAAGTAATGACTCAAGTGTGTCTGGGAGCCATTACACTGTTCAGCTCAGTGTGAATCTGAAACAGACAATCGTTAGAAATGATTTAATTTTGTTTATTTGTTTTTTTTATCTGACATACATGTGCTTTCCTCATCAAAAGGCAAGTTCAAGACTATAGAATACAGACCATGTGCTCCTTGCTCCTTGCAAGAATCTGAGTTTGATCCAGACTCCCGGTCGTGTCTCGCATATCTAGTATCCTCTTTCTACCCTTGGCTTTCTGTCTCTAATAAAGCATTAAAAAAACAAAGAAAGATAATTAAAAAGAAATCCAAATGGTAAATGTTGTGGGCAGCAAGGAATAGGAACGCACTCACAATAAAATATGATCAATTATACATACGCAATTATGGCATATGTCTTACTTTGAAAGCTGAGTACGTTTATCGGGATCAATGAGAACTGCAGTCGACAAATGAGTGGGTTGTGCCTTCTCAGAAACATGAGCATTAATAGGCATTAACTGGGATGCACGCACAATTAAACAGAGGGTTTTAGAAATGAAAGCACAAATCCAACCTCACTGCACCCTCAATACTCAACCCTTGCTCTGCTCCACTGACCAAAAGTCATCCTCTTAAAAGGGTACATGCCCAACCTTAGCAGGAACAATGGCCACTACAAGGAGTCAAATATTCAAGCAGCTCTGTCACCTTGATACAACAGACAAAGCACTTCTGTGATCGTCTAAAGAGCAAAAGGGTCAGTGCTCTAAACACGGAGCTGAGAGAGCCAAGGGTGCAGCAGAGAGAGGGGACAGGAGGAGGCAGCAAAGTCACCATAAGGACACCTCAAAGTGGCTGATGAAGGCAAAATAAAACACAAAAGAGATTGCGCTGCCATTGCACTAGGACAAAATAATTAATCAGTATCAATCTTTTTTACGAACTATTAGGGTATAGGCAGGTTATTCCAATGTGTGAATATTTAATGATCAGTGATTAGTTCAAGAGAACAGGTCTTGATGTGAGGTGCTGCCTGAGTGGTGTGGCTGCTGTGTTCATTTACGTGTTTGTGGCTCAACTGACTTTATTATGAGCTTTTTTTTGTCAGTGGTGTCATCCACAATCACTGGTCAGGATTTGCCAAGTATTTGTGACATTATAAAATCCACGGTGTAAGGAAGAGTCTTAAAATAATCAGGGATTCTTCAGCCCATGCACTTTTGTCCCTCTTACTCCCACTTGTTTCCATAACAGCATGTATCCTGAGACAGTGAGGGCCCTTAACTCTTCCTCATCAGTTCAGACCATTAACTGAATTTCTGTCCCTAGTTTCCTTTTTAATACACCAGTCAATTTTATTCATTTTGTTGGAGTATAGCGAGTGCTTGCTGTGAGCGGTGTGATGTCCACACTATCGACAGCGCCCGCCGCTGTCTAAGTTGCATACATTGCCTGGGGGGTCAATCAGCAGATTCGCGGCTCCGAGCCAAGTCTTAGTTAACATTTACTGTTTGATCTGGACTCCCTTAATATTCCATAAATTGTCAGGGAATTGTCTATCCTGTGAGGGCCTAATTGCAGCTCCCATAGAAAATGATCCTTCACTGTTGTGCTACCACTCTCGAAACACACACAACGGTCTGCAGCATGCCCGCGCTGTATTTGTGTTTGTGCCAAGACAGCAGGGCTTTTGATGAGACTTTGGTGGAGAAATATTAAGGGAGACAAATGGCTCTGTCCAAGTTCAACATATCAGGTCCTTTCACTTACGATCAAATGGCCACAGGCACAACCTGAGGCCATTTGAACTCCATTTGTTGCCCTGTGTTCTATCTCGTCTGCAACCCTAGTTCCTCGCCAGACATGTCACCCCTGACCCCTACTAATGCTTTGTGTCAACACACATGGAAAGTCAACTTTGGTCTGAGGCGGTGCCAGACTCGTTCCCTTTGGTGGCAGCTTACACAGGAACGTGGAGCTTAAAAGTGATACGGATGGCCAGGGATCAAGTCCTCGGGGCTGACAGCCTCTCACTGATGCTGTAGTATCTTAGAGGGGCTATACTGTCACCAATGGTTTCATACTGTACCTCCCACCCAACACAACAACTCTAAATCCTTTTATTCTGCCTTGCTTTTATCTTCTTCTGTTTGTCTCTTATTTTCACCTATATACCTGTATATCATTTCATTCACATGAATATCTCTGGATGCAGTAGCTTTGATCATTGTCTTGGCAGATATTGATTGTTTGGTAGTGTGAAAAAGACCATCAACTCACTGTCTAAAATGTGAATGCAGAACCACGCAGTACAGAGGGGAGCAAACATGCCCCAGGGCCTGCACTCACCAAAAGGGACACCCTACTTTCAGTTAATCATATTTCATTTGATAATTTTTTTACACAATTTGTTAAACCTTAATACTACATCAAAGAATACCTTTTAAAAATCACGCTAAAGCCATGAATGTTATACATGATGATGACATAAGCTTGCATCAGCCAACAGCTTTTCCAGTCATTTTACAGTCATTGCCAAAGCTCTACAGTAGCTACATCTGTCTCTGCCCTGCCACACGCATATTTATTCTTGGGTCGGTATTTAATTCATCTTTTTTAAATAATGTAATAATTTTCAAACATTTTATAAACACTTCATAATGATTATTGTTGCTCTTATTTGCTTTGATTTAATTTGAAAGAATACATAAACTTTTGCATTTGACACAGTATGCGAAGGGGAATTCACGGTGTTAACAGCAGAAAACACTAACAAAATCTAAAATTGGATGCACAGAAACACAAAGACAGTAAGTCATTAATAGCATCCTGTGACTGTCACTAATTACTGTGTCTCATATAAAGAAGGCACCAACAATGAAACTTCCACTGAAACTGTCAGCTCTGCCACTCTCGGACTGTAACTGGATGATGAAACTAATGTTACATTGGAAACTGAGAAGAATAGACCCCCCCCCATATTGTCTAGATACTGTATATTACATTTAGAATTCAAAATTTCATTGGGAGGATGAAAGAAACGGGAAAGTAATGAGGACAGCTATTCTACAGCCCACCTCAGTCTAGTGCCCTATCACCACTGAGCTACCAACCCATCAATCAGTAAGCATTCTGTCCTCTAAAGAATAGGCTATCCAACCAACCCATATCTTTTAAAATAACAGCCACTCACCCCTGATGTAATCCGGGCTGTAATTTAGCATGGTCCTTGTAAGCCTTGCCTGACAGACGGGTTTGCCAGTTTCAAAAGGACCAGTGACAATTCAACCCAACAGGATGTAGGATATGCCTTTATCAAGCAACCATGGTTAGTTTACATGTCTAAATGTAGCTTCACATAGATATATACTGTAGGACTAGGGCTGTAGGAACGTGTGCTGTCCTTGGTACTGAAGTAATGAAAGAAACACTTTTTTTCTGCCTTGTGTGTTGGCGTACTTGTGTTCATTGAATTTCAAGGCTTGAATAAAGTTGTATGACAGATTATTGTGTGGTCTACGCAGTGTATATGTCACAGGGTGAATGGAGATCCAGGGTGATTGAAGACAGAGCGCTCGTTTTTAGGCACGGGGCTTCGGGGCGAGGCGGGGCTTTTTGAGATAGGGTTTATTAGCGAGGCTCGCGAGGAGGAGGAGGAGAAGGAGGACGCGGCACTGCGAGGCGGGGGTTTATTACGTGAGGCGAGGAGGAGCTCCTCCTCGCGAAATAAACCGTCCTCCTTCTGAGAAGGGGGACGGTTTATTTCGCGAGGAGGAGCTCCTCCTCGCGAAATAAACCGTCCTCCTTGGGAGGGACGAGGAAGGGGAGGAGAGCACGGGAGGAGAGAGAGAGAGCGAGAGACACGGACGAGGAAGGGGAGGAGAGCACGGGAGGAGAGAGAAAAGACACACGCACACGCACACGCTTGTCCACGACGGAGGCGCGCCGACAAGTGGAGCTTGAGGCCGAGGAAGCGCGCCCTCGCGCCTCACGGCGCGAGTGCCCGCGCTGACCGGCCGATGCTCCACTTGTCGACTCAGCGCCGTTTGAGTTGTAAACCGATAGGGACAGAATAGTTCTTTTCATGGATCACTGTGTGCGTGTGTGTGTGTGTGTGTGTGTGTGTGTGTGTGTGTGTGTGTGTGTGTGTGTGTGTGTGTGTCAGGGAGAAACTAAAACAAAAGCCAGCAGAACACAATAAAAGTATCTTAACAGTCCATTGAAAGCATGAGCGCGTGTGCGTGCGCGCGCATGTGTGTGTGTGTGTGTGTGACTGTGTGTGTGTGGGTGGTCGCGGCCATATGTGCTTGTGCACAAGCCTGGCTTGTGGCTCCCTCTAGTGTTTCTTCTACAGAATTGCTGGGTGGGTAAAAACGAGCGAGCCTTCTTCAATCACCCTGGTTCTCCATTCACCCTGTAACATATACGCTTTCCATAGTGTTAAGTGGCAATTTTAATACAAAATCACCCCATCCATTCTCGATTCTGACCATGACCTTGACTTACAGTATGACCTTTACCTATACAGTAACCCTTTCGGCCTGAAAATGTATCATCTCTTCAGAGCAGTCTACTGATGATTCGAACCAATTTATATGATCCATCCATCCATTTTCGATTTTGACTTTCGATACAAGTTCCAGACGTGCCTAAGAAGCAGACAGTACAATATTTGTCCACGTGACATGACATTACAATAGGATCTATCAAGCTGTAGTATCAAGTTAATAACCAAGCTTGATTTAGAAAATTTTCCTTACAATGCCAATCAATCAATCAAAGTGATTTTTCTGTATATGATCAATATGCTCCTTCACAACAACCCATCAATATGTACTCTCAGACATCTGATGAATGAGATCTTATTAGATTATCTTTCTTCAATACTGATTGTGATATTTATTTTTACTGGTTAGAAATGATTACATTGTTTGCGTCATTCATAAGAATCCTGAGATTTGTGTTAAATATTTGTGTAAATAAGATCGGTATCATCAGCAAATAACAAACAGCATTTGATACGGCATCAATGTAATTTATAGATTTTTTTTGTGTAAGTCACATACTGCACTGCACTGTAGGTGATTTTGTCACACGGCAATGTGCCTTGTACAGTATGTAGGTACTGTAGAGTATTTCTTTCTGCAAACATATAGCTTAGGTTTTTATATATAGCTTAGGTTTAGCTGAAAAGAGGCTTTCACATTACTAAGAATATGTTGAGGCACAGTCCATTATAACAGATTCTTCCAGCCTTTTAATGTGGCAGTCCACCATGATGAGTAAGCGTATTCCATAAATGACCCAGCTGTTACAGCATATTGTGTTTCGCCTCATCAGGGATTCAAAGGGGGCTGACAGAAGATCAGATGCATCCTTTTGCTGCTTGCTTGGTCTCCATTTGACCAGACCTCTATTTAAAACCAGACACTCTGTTTCCCCTGAACCAGCTGGTGTTGTATGTGGTACAGATGTGCGGCACATGATAGCTCAGATGAGTATGTTAATGTCCTCCTACTTACTGTCATGCAACAATTGTGTATTTGCCCCAATATGTGGAAGCACACGCCACGGTAATGCAAGCAATTCTCCAAAAGTTAAGTTGATTGATGATTTTATTCAGTGGTGGATCTATGGACTTGTTAGTTTCTAAATATCCTCAGAAGAAGATTCCATTTGACGGCAAACAGAATGCAGAATCTCCTAATCGCATTATTTTGCCAAAGCAGGGGTCTTTCAATAAAATATCTCTGAGATGTGCACATATATACATTACCAGCTGCATAGCTGAAGGTCATGAAGAAATCAAATAAATAAATCTGAAACCAATGTTTCAGGGCCTTGCCATTGATTTTTCTTCCATGTTCTTAATGGACAGTCTAAAAATATGATGCTTGTGTCCCGCTGGTCTTCTCTTTCACACAGTTCTCTATTCTTCCCCCTCCCCTGCTGCCAAAGATAACAAAACTAAGCGTTCACAATATGATGGAATGAAAGAAAATGGCAAAACAATTTTGGATAAATATGAAAGGATAGAGGAGGTTTGAACGTCAACATCGCTTGGGTAAAAATGTTATCTTTGACTTAGTGTACTATTGTTACTTTGAAGAGAAAGGTTTGTTTCAGCTACTGAGGGCCACACAAATCATTGCCAAGCTTTACTAATCATGCTGGGTCTATCGGGGATAAAACAAAACATATACAGTACCATCGTCTTTTCTCAATGGGTGAACGTGTTCCCCTAGAGGTACAAGGAGGTACTACAGAAAGTACGTGGGAAAAAGGATGGAATGGAAATGGCTAAATTGATTGTACCATTATGTTTAATGATAAACCACTGACAAACTTTGTTTGAACCTACTGATCTGTAAATTGTTGAATCAAATTAAAGAAATACTTTTAGCAGTTTGTTATTGAATAGCTAAAGCAATACCTTTTTCAGTTATTTGCCGTTATGTTTTATTTTGCACACTACTTGTACTAGTAGGATTCTGACTACTTGAATTCAGAAATCAAGAAAAGGGGGTATTGAAGCAAACAAAAACATGTTAGAACCACTGCTTAACGTATACTCTGTCGACGTACAACGAATGGTGTCACGTGCCAAAAACATAGCAGATCTACAAGCTCACAAGCTGGTAGAATGTCTATTTTCAGTGCACCACTCCATTGTACCAAGAAGTATAAATCGGGCTCCTCAGTATAGAGCACCCTCACATGGGACCACACCCTGCCTGCCCTCGTTTCTCCCCTCACAGAACAGTTCGGATCAAAATGTTCTCACACCACAGGAGCCCCCTGGGTGGATGTCTCTCTCAATGATGGTTTGTTGTAACAAATCCCCACCATGGCATAAAAAGAGACGTGTCCTTTTAAATTTTCATTTAGCATAACCAAAACCCTGTGCTGACTGGTTTAGTACAGCTGCCCAGCCTGTGCTCTCTCATTTCATTCCATATGCTGCGAGGTCTGTTCTGTAGCGCATTTTGGCAAGGCACTGCTGAAAGCCAGTCACACAGTGACGCATAACTTCTTTTGAAACACAGTATGAATTAGTAATACCCAAGGAAGAATTATGTTCTACATACAGTAGTAGAGGATAATGTTTCTATCTAGCCAAGATCCACGATCCATTTAACCTTCCATGCTCTTTCTCAAGATTATTGCGAGACTTAATGAAATATGATGTAGGCATAATACACTGTATACATATTATGTATACAGTATACAGTATCCTTGAATTATATTTCAAAGTGAACACTGTGGTAATGCTGACTGCAAGGAAATCTTAACAAACGGCTGATAAAAATATTGGGCTTAATTTGCAACACTTGAAAATGAGTGCTATTTGACACCCTTCCAAAGAAAAAGGCAACACACATTGAGAATGATATATTAGGCCTATGGTTGGACAGACTTGTGCCAGACTTGAGCTTCCTACTGGTGCACACAATAAAATCCTCAGTGTTATTTTATCAATTTGTAACTCAGAGTCTACAAACGTAACTTCTAATAGGTTAAATCAACGCTGAGGGTTTTGCTGTGTACATGCATACTGATCCAAAGCCCATCTTCTGTAAGCAATAAATCAAAAGCACAGTGTTTTTCATGTCATCAAAGTTGTTTTCCTCTTTGATTTCCACCGCATGTGAACGTGCTGTTGACAGTGCTGTATAATCGCAAGGTAGAGGAGGACGTTGACTGTCTGTCTACGCTCATCCACTGTGTGGTTCAGTGAGTGCAGAAAACCTCCAAAAATGGAGGGCCTTGCCTTGTCTTTGTCTCTGCCACAGTCAGACGCAGAAGGAAAACAGGCCACACATTCGGATGATGCGGTCATTATGTGAGTCTCACGAGGACCTCCATACTACTGCCGTTTCTACGTCTGACAGGAATTGTTTGGAGGAATTCTTTAATTAATTCCTTTTTAGCAATCTCTGGTGAAGAAGAAGAAAAGATATTCTGGAAAGTAGTGGTTTGGAAGATCAGAGTTTTGAGTTACAAATGCATAGTCTCCTATGTACAATATATATAGGAACAAATAGGCAGCAGATGCTGGATAAGGGGCTTTGTTGATGGCTAACCACTGCATTTTCATCCACATCCGTACACGCACACTCAAGTGTGAAAATGCATCGCTCACTTTCATTCACTCACACTCACACACGCACACACAGACCCTCAACGACTTGTTCACACCTACACATGTGCATTTGGACCGAATCATTTAGCAGATCCATGGGGATGAGAGAGGCAAACATAGCATTGCTAATCCAGAGGTAAAGGCAGAGCGAGTCAAATTCAGTGCTCTGCCTTTTCCATCATGTGATGCGTCACTCCTAACATGGTTAACACTCAATAAAACATCAAAAAGAGCTGAAGCTCAAAGCTCTTGACAAGATACACACCCACACACAAACGCTCTCTCTCGCACATACAAGTGAGTATAGAACGTGGACAGAACACACAGGCACACAAACCATCTGTGACGCACATATACGTATAGAAACACACATACAGACATGTCCCTCACTCAGGTTGACAGATTGTTCACACACATAATGTGTACATGCTCCTCATACAGCAGCTTATACGTCATTGAGAGCAGCTAGGCCTACATCCGGACGAGGGAGGAAAAACAAGCAGGTGAAACGCAGCCTTGTCTTTCAGGAGGAAGCCAACATTACACTGCAATGTTTGAATGTGAAATATAATACAGCTCTCTCCTCTTTTTTTGCATTCTGTAGCCCCTTCCTGTAACCAAGCTCTATCAGACGGGCGTCAATTTTGCACTTTTGCGAGTCATTTATAGCCACTCTGGTCACTCTGACCAACTTCAGGCCTGCCCTATACCAAAGTGTATGTCTTGCAAAGAGAGGGACGCTTATTTTGAGATTTTCATGTCCAGAGGCAGGGCAGTTTCCTGTTACATGTGGAAGGTGGCACTATAGTCATCAGTCCGGAGCTGTGCTTTGACAGATCAGACAGGCTATTTATTATTCAATCATTGTAAATATTTCAGGGCACCGACAGGATGCACACGCAATCATAAATATTTTAAAGCTGTTGCCTGACAAAAGGGTAGGGGTAGCCTTGCACTTGCCTGGTATTGATATAGTGTACCGCACAGTCCAAAAAATGAAAGGAACTGTAATAGTGTGCCTTTATATCTTTGCTGTCGGGCAGAAACCTTGTATCTCCATATTTCAACTGTTCATATTTTTTCATATTCTTCATCATACAAGAGTGTCGCACAAAGGTAGTGAAAATAGCAGCTTGTAGATCTGCTATTTATTTTAAAAATAGTAATAAAAAAGCAATGGTTTTGTACATACAAGGTTTCCACCTGACAGGCAGCGACGATGTTCTCCCACCTCCCGCTTAGCTCCTACATTGTCTGGAAGAAACACTATTCCCTCATTTCAATTTCAAAAGGAGCCACACTTGGAGAGGATTGAAAGATAGAGAAATTACTGTAAATTTTCCTCTTCTCTTTTGAGATGTGAATGAATGTGCACAAGGGAAAAATAAATATGTATGTAAAGAGAGAGAGAGAGAGAGAGAGAGAGACATTGCCTCATCATCTACCCAGACGACAGACTTGCATCTACATAGAAAGTGAATGTGAAGGTATTATGTAGGGCATGAGAGGTGTGGTGGTGGCACCCACAACTGGACACGACCTGCCTGTAATCAAACAGACACAGGTAGAGGGACGCAATGTTTGAACGATGCCCCGGCCTTGCTCTCTCAAAAAACTAAACAAATGTCCATGTATCTATCTTCTGTATCTATCTGTCCATCTACCCACCCACCCCCCCCCCCCCCCCCCCACACACACACACACACACACACACACACACACACACACACACACACACACACACACACACACACACACACACACACACACACACACACACACACACACACACACACACACACACACACACACACACACACACACACACGCTTTAAAAGTGATCATATAGACCGCCGAAGTCTGACGTCATTTACACATCCTTTGTTTGTCTACCTGGTTTGCAGTTTTCCACCCCCGTTCTGAATCCCATAGACGTATTGAATATCGCGTCAAATAAGAACTGTGTTCCAAAAATAAACACATGACCCCGGCGGGTTGACTCTTATGGATATGAAGCATCAACTGACAGTGAGAAAACGCTAATGTTACTTCCGCCGAATTAGTTACATTTTCGCCAGAAACAGACTGTATCAAATATAAGTGACTGACTATCATAAACGATACAGAACCCCCTCCCTGACAATAACGCCGACACGCGGTGTTTATTTTTGGACCACAATTCTTATATGAGACGATTCTAAGATGACCCAATGTTATTCTCCATAGAGAAATTACTTCCGCAAACCTGGGGATGAACGAGTCACGTCAGGACTTCGGTGCTCTATTCTGCAGGCTTTTTGAGCAGACAAACAGTGGCTGTAATTATGACCGTTCTCCGGCAGTCAGCCTCCCCTGGTGATAACCACCAGGTATCCAAGGCAGACCAGAGACGAATTACTTTGCAGACAGATCTCTCGCACACGCGCACACACACACACAAATACAATTGTATACATAAAGTACGTCCTTCACTGCAGAGGGGAGAACATACTTTTGTCGAGGGGAGATAAAAAAAAACAATCATGTTCTCTGCAAGCCCCAGGATATGGAAGGAGTGCTACAGTAATGTCCAGGTATTTATCCCAACTTCTCACTTTCACTCATGGTACCTAAAAACGATCGACACAGGGCACAGGCACCTTTTTAATCATTCCGCCTCCTTCACCCTTTCCCCACTCTCTCCAGCTGAGGTTCGCAGCCTACCTAATCTGTTCTGGGGGGGGGCAGTAGGATGCTGCTGATATACAGAAGAGCTCATGGATACTGTAGGTGCTTACCTTGAAATGCTAGCCAGGATCCTATAGTCCAAAACATAAGCTGACTGAGGCGCTGTGTTGCTCCACAACAAAAGAAGAATTGAGGCGGGTGGGTGGGGGGGCACAAAAAAATCCTCCAAGTCTAATCACAATCGCAACATCAATGGAAACCTTTTGCTGCTGGTCAGAACTTTAGATTCTTTGCACAGGTAGTCCTTGGTTTATAGGTAATCCGTTTTTCTATACCTCCCTTACTTCCACGGCGGTAGACAACTCTTTAGTTATTTATATTTTCGTAGCTCCCTTCTGGTATTCCAGCCTCGGTGTGGTGAAGTCGCAGAAAACGTTGTCTTTTTTGCGTGGATGATGTGGATGAGAAGAGAGAGGGAGAGACAGAAGCACTGCGGGGATCAGATCCCGGTGCGCATGCACACAAATCGGCTCCGGCGCAAAAAGAAAAGAAAATGAATCCAGCCGGTCTTTCACGCCTCTCTCCCCCCTCTCTCCGTATCCAGGAGAGGGATTTAAGCATCCACTGTTCAGCCCCGACACGCCACAGCAGGGGGTAGGTGGGTGTTGGTTGGTTGGTTGGTGAAGTAGAGTGGGGTGACCCCCTCCCGCCCCCCCTTGGGCGCAAACTTTCAGGGTGGGTGAGATGTAGTGGAGAGCGGATGCCACAGCTTTGCTCCGGATGTGTGTTATTTCCCTCGATAGCCTCCTTCACGATTTCTGTACATTTATCTCCTTCCCTTCCCCTTGTCGTTTATTTTTTTCTTCTTTTTCTTCTCCTATTCTGCTTGCTATGTCGGTATCTCTCCTGTCTGTTCCTCTCTTCAGCTGGCGTCTCACAGACTGGATGCTGTGAAAGCAGTGGAATGAGCCGCTCTCTCTCTCTCTCTTTCGCTCTCTCTCTCTCTCTCACACACTCCCTCCCTCCCTTTTACATCCCCCTTCCTGCGTCTCACTGAACCTCCCACCCCCTCATTTTCTCTCCCCTCCTCTCTCGCTCTCTCAGTCTCGCTCGCACGCACGCACACACACAGAAATGCACTGGCTTTTGACAATTATTGTGCTACCATTTCCAACCCTGTCAGACATCGACGTTTGCCGCCCATACCCCCTCAGAGAGACAAAAACCCCCTCAGAGAGACAAATCATAGTTTGATAAGTATGTAAAATTAAACAGATATGAAAAATAAGAAGAGCATCTTGACATGGCACCGCGATAAGAGGCAATCTCCCCTCCATCGTTACCTGGCTTGGCTCAGCATCCCTTGAGACTTAGCTTGTTTTCCATCTCTCTCTCTCTCTCTCTCTCTCCTCTCTCTCTCTCTCTCTCCTCTCTCTCTCTCTCTCTCTCTCTCTCATCTCTCTCTCTCTCTCTCTCTCTCTCTCTCTCTCTCTCTCTCTCTCTCCTCTCTCTCTCTCTCTCTCTCTCTCTCTCTCTCTCTCTCTCTCTCTCCGTCTCTCCTCCTTTCTAGCTTTAACTTCTTGCGTAGTGGAGAGAGTTGGGTCAGTGGGTTGATGCTGGCCAACTGTCAACAGTGATTGAGGAGGGCCGCTGAAAATAGCAAGTAAGAGAGCAGCCTGCTGCATGGAAGTCAGGGAAGCAAGGACAACACTCGCACCGTAGTAGCAGTAGAATTATATAATTAGAGTCTAAACAAATCACCCGCGATTCCCTTATCACTGGTGTGCACATCCTCCATGATTACTGCCCCTGAGCAGAATAGAATAGAAACATAATGCAGAGCAATTATGAGCAAAAGAAATTCCAAAGCATTTCCAGAGTCGACTCCTGTATGCAAAATATTACACCTCCGTCCTCACCCATGGTTACTGGGGGGATATTCAAATATGGAATAATGACTTATATACCAAGCCACTATGACAGCATGCATGTCGTCTTGACACACCTAGCACAAATAACTACTGTAGCACTAAAGACAGGCTAATAATTAAGCCTGCGTTATACTTAGATGTCTGACTGTGGGTACAAAAATATACAATCTACAAGCTCACAACGCTTTTGCGTTGCGACGCTTGGGAGCTAGTAGATCGGCTATTGCAGTGCGTGACACCACACGCAAAAACTAAGTATAAATCAGGCTTGAAGTCACGGCTATGGCACACCAGGATTTGTCATTGGGAATAAGGGTCACTCTTTCGCAAGATATATATTCATATACTGTATACATCAGCAATGATCCACAGCATTTCAAAACATAAATGTAAGCTGAGACATCGAATATGCAAATTAAACTGCTCTATTTTTCAGCCAGTCTTGATAAGAGGAATCTGACCTTGATATTATCAAGGCAAGGACACATCTCATCAACACCTTGTCACCGAAGCGTGAGCCAAAGGTTAAAAGGCCTGTGGCAGGGTCATTGCCTACTGTACTACATCCATCATCACAACACCACCAGTCCTGGGGGAAGTCGTGTTATCAATGTCCATCATGTAATTTGACAGAAAACTATAAGCTGAGTTTTGGGTTCCCTTGCTGAGATTGAAAAAAAACATTCTTCTCCACAATATGAAAGCCCATTTATATAAAAATGACAAGGCCATAATTTTAAGCTATTGCGACTTTTTCTCAGTTGCTTATGTCACACTTGTGAGGGGGGGAAAAACTACCTGTAAAACAATCAGGCCTTTTTAATTGTATTCAGTTGCAGAAATTGTCTTTCATATAACCAAGAGGTCAAAATGATATAAGACAAAATAAAACATAAAACAAACAAAACATAAAAAAAAACAACAGTCAATAATAGAAACAAGACTATAGTCTAAAGCCCCACGCTGAACCAGTTATTTTTTAACCAACTGGCCTTAGAGCCTTACTATTACCCTTTTACCCTTACTATTATTAGGATGGCTAAGAGTCTCACTTGTGGGGCTAAAATGAAAGAAATAATTGAAAAAGAAAAGGAAAAAAGACAATAAAATATTCTTAGTGCCAATTATGGAGGAGTGTACATTGTATATTGATTAAATGATTAACACATACAGTAAGGCAAGGGGTCACCCAAATCAGTAGGGGGAATACTCTCAGGCTCATGAAGGTGCAAAGCAAATCCCATGGCAATTAAGCGAGTAGTGCTTGAGATATGTTGCCTGGGAGCAAAGTGGTGGACGGAAAACACAAATCACAAACAAAACAACAGTATAAAATTCATGAATAATTATCTATAATTATGATCTAATTGTATTAGATCAACTAGAAAAAGTGCTCCTCGGAGCACAGGTCTCCGCCAGGTCAGGTAGGTTATTATGGGCCAGCAATGTTCGGATTGGCCAATCAGGATGGAATATAAAAAATTGGACAGAACCATCTTGATCACGTGACTATAGAGATAATGTGTACCGATTTGCATGATGTTTGGACACAATTTGTAGGAGTAATATAAAAAGAAAAACTGTTGCAAAAATTGGCCTCAAGTGGCGCTATAATAGGGCAATGTTAAAAGGGTGGCATTTGTTCCTCAACGTAGTGCAAATGTGCGTGCAAAGTTTCACTGCAATCGGACGCTGCGTTCATGATTTGCGGCATTTTGTTCAAAACGGGCCACTGCAAACTTTAGATGTCACAATTTTAGCCAGTCAGGATGGAATATGAAAATCTAACAGATTCCGTCTTGATCACATGACTATAGAGATCATGTGTACCGATTTGCGTGAAATTTGGATAAAATCTGAAGGCTTACAATCAAAAAATTTGTTTTACATAAGTCGGCCTCCTGGTGGCGCTATAAAAGGCAAATGTGAAAAATGCAGGGCAAAGGTTTTTCCTTGGCCTCTAGAGAGTGTGCATACAAAGTTTTACACAGATCGGTGCAGTTATAGGCAAAAACACAAATCGGCCTGTTATAGCGCCACCATGAGGCTGATTTTAACATTTTCACGGAAATTGCATGCTGTGTTCATTTTTAGAGGCATTTTGTTCCAAACGGAGCACTCCTGCAAACTTTGGAAGGCAATTTTAGTCAATCAGGATAGAATTCGAAAAATCTGAAAAACACGTTTTGTTTAAAGGAGAATTCCGGACATTTTAAGTGTTATCTTTGATGTGTCGTTACTCACCTACCGACGTACTTGGTGTTGCCAGGTAGAGAAACAAGCAACCAGTGTTAAATCGTTCGGCAGTAGCGCTAGCCTCTCAGGAACTTTCAGCGCATGTTTGACTATCATGAGACTCTACAATGAGTAGTAGTAACAACGGAGGGGGTTGAAAAAATGACGACAGGGGAATCTCTGGAAAAAAACAATGCCACTTTTTACGTCGGTAGGT
The DNA here is from genome assembly GCF_963280865.1 of Gymnoscopelus braueri. Classification (NCBI taxonomy): domain Eukaryota; kingdom Metazoa; phylum Chordata; class Actinopteri; order Myctophiformes; family Myctophidae; genus Gymnoscopelus; species Gymnoscopelus braueri. The sequence goes on from NC_137622.1 coordinate 26,346,648, forward strand.
GAGTAACGACACATCAAAGACAACACTTAAAATGTCCGGAATTCTCCTTTAATGACTATAGAGATACTGTGAACCGATTTGCGTGATGTTTGGACAAAATCTGTAGGAGTATTGTCAAGAAATGTGTTTTGCACAAATCGGCCTCCTGGTGGCACTATAACAGGCCCCTGTTATATTTGGGGCAGAGGTTCTGCTCTGGCATCCAGGGAGTGTGTGTGCACAGTTTTGCTGCGAGCAAGCCAACGGTGCCGGAGATTAGCTGTACACAGACAGATAGAATGACAGACACACGGACACACGGACACACGGACACACGGACGGACGGACGGACAGGGGGTAAAACATACTCTCTCGCCATGCCTTTTGGCCTGGCGGAGACAAAAATCATTATCTATATATTATCCCCGCTTCCTCGTCAACTGTGGCTGAGGTACCCGTTGCTCACCTGCATCAGTGGAACTGCTATACTGTACATAAACAACACAAGACTGTTCGCTGGTAGCAGGTGTGAATATGTAATTGTGACTGAATGCAGAAACTAGATGATCATCACGCAGCTGCGCACTTTACAGGAGAGCAAATAAATGCTGTGTAATCTCATTTCAGTCAACAATGAGTTAAACACAGATTCTGAATCAGAATCTCAAATGATCACATTGACCAAAACATCCTCCTGTCCTCCTGTCGTTTCAGAGGGATTATTCGTTTACCTCTGTTGTTAAATCATGTCAGCAAATCATGTAAAGTCCGTCCTTCATATCATCATTCAGTAAAGTCCAAAATAATGCAAATGAAAATAAAAGATTTAACACCTAAATGAAAATGCCTGTTTCTTCTTCGGGTCAGTGAAGACAAAAAAAAACAGTCCAGGAATTGAGTGAGACCATTGTGATTATGTCTAAAATGTAGCTGTGCATATAGGAGATAGGAACGTGTTCCGGCATGATGAAAGTAGACAAGTGACGGATGACGGATACAATCCATGTGATGCCGAGATGAAATATACAGTAGTGTGCGTGCTCAGCAAGCCATCACGTCTCTCACTTGTAAAACAAACAAAACAAAAAAAAGTCAATGGATGTGGAGATTGACCTTTGGCTTCACTTTCGCCAGAAAAAAAATAAAAAGATGGGGTGCAGAGCTGTCAGTAATCAATCAAACACTGCACAACACAAGCGGTAAAGAAACTCAAGGTAAGAGTTAACCCATTTAGACCAGGAAGATCTTTGATTGAATATATTTTGTTTTACTCAAATCTTAACATTCACAACTGATATTTAGCAACACACATTTTTCAAGAAACCTGTTAGGATTTAGAAGAGACAGATGCGTTCCCGGATTGAATGGGTTAAAACGAGAGCGGTCACGCCTGAGAGAGTGGAAGATTCTCTCTTCTCACTCACTTTGCCCTCTCTTCCTCCCTTTCTGCCATTCTCTTCCCCTCTCTCTCTCTCTCTGCAGCGCTCCTGATGTGGTGCAGCTCGCAGATAAGCCCGGGTAAGCCCTCTGGCTGAGGCAGCAGCACGGCCCCTTTCCTGAATCTCATTATCGCAGGTGGTGCCATTTCCAACAAACTCTCCACGGTCTAAACCCACATTCAAAACAGCCAGCAATGTGCAGCCAGTTTCATTCTACTGTCATTGAGATGTAGTTAACCGGCAAACTGCTTCTCATCCAAGATAATGAATAGTCTTTTTTTTTTTTTTGTGCTGTTTGTTCATATTGCTGAACATTGATGAAAAAGTAAAAGAAAAAGAAAACTTGTATCTGGAAAAGAAAACTCAATTTGCCATCTCTGACATGTGAGATCACATAAACTGAATAATATTAAAGCGGATACAGTAGACAATAGAGATTACATATTTGTATTCAAATTTCATCTGTGGTGCTTTGCTAAGGTATACTGAGCTGCAGCATGAGACTTGATCTTTATGGGTGATGACAATCTCTACAAAGAAGTATTACTCAGCTCTTGGAAAAGGATGCCACATAATATCAAGACATATTCCATTTACATGCTCATTACCAACCATTACTGATTCCAAATATATCAAATAAACAGTCAATCTAGACCTATTTCTGAGAAGATCACCACAAAGTCACTCCAAATCTCTTCAATCCAGAGACGTTGAGGGTAACCCTAACCGTCATTTATTTGCACCATACACACAGTTTTATAATAAATTAAAAAATCATAATTAAGACCCGGGTGTCTCTTCATACAGTATATATCAATACCACAAATGTCAATTTCAGTTCTCTAAGATGCTGCGATATAAAACTGAAAATAATCTACCAGTGTCAAATGAAAACTACACAAACCAGTATCCTGGAGGCAAAACACACAGCTGTGATGCATTTTATTGTTGCTTTAAAGGAACTAGGCAGATGCTCGTTGAGAACGATGAATCAGAATCAGTATAAGAACTAGAAAAAGTGCTCCTTGGAGCATAGGTCTCCGCCAGGTCAGGTAGGTTATTGTGGCCTCCTGGTGGCGCTATAATAGGCCAATGTGAAAAGGGTGCCATTTATTCTTAGGTCGTTCACGGCCTCCTACTCTGTAGGAGTAATATCAAAAAATGGGTTTTGCACAAATTGGCCTCCTGGTGGCGCTAAAACAGGCCCATGTGAAAAATTGCACCGTTTCGCAGCGACCGGGTCAACGTTGACGGAGATTAGCTGCTAACAGACGGACAGGACACACGGACGGACACACACACGGACGGACAGACGGACAGGGTGCAAAATATACGCCCATGCCTTTCGGCCTGGCGGAGACAATAACTGCAGTACGGTAGTACCCATTATCATAGTACTTGTAGTCCAGTCGAGGACGTCAGTACTATGGCGACATATGGATGACATCAGGGATCTCCATAGTATATGGGAATAAAAAGGGACACAGATAGACAGACAGATTCAGAGTTTTGTGGATTTATAGATATTTCTGGACAACAGCCAATCCGACCGACTTCCCACTTGGCACATCACTTCCTCAGGTCCTCTGAGATACACATGTCATTATTATATCTTTTTTAAATAATATTTGTATTGCCAAATTTGATGTTGTTCGGTTGGACAGTTCTCAAGATATGAAGGGGACACACAGAGATTTCACACATTTATAGAGAAAGATATTAAAGGTTTAATGACATTCACTTTTACACCACATTCAAAGTCAAGTGAAAATTCCATTCCAGTGATCCATAGCAGGTGTTTTTCTCTCACATTTCTAAAGCCTTTTCAACTGCAATGAAAAAAGAAATCTTTGCCTGCGGGTGTCGCTGGTGAGGGATTTTGCCTGTCAATCATCGCCACTGCTCCGCCCCCCCCCCAAAGGAAAGGATAGGGGAGGGGAGGGGCGAGGAGGAGAGTGGGCGGGATTAATCGACTGTGACCTCACTGTCGAAGGGCCAAGCTCAGATTACTTTTCAGCCTAATTATTCAGAAAACCCCAGACCACAGAAAATCCACTGAATGTTCTAAGTTCAGGTTTTTTGGGTGTAATTGAGGTCATAAAACCCCAAATAAAACATTGAAAATAAAAAAAAGTGAAAATGAATGTCATGATACCTTTAACGATACAAAAGGTTTTAAATTCCTGTGAATTAAATGGCCCTTTCATCACTGTGTGGACTATTATTACACGTTTAATCAGAACCTAAGAAAAGCTTGGCAGTTCATATGTTCATTCTACCTACTGTTCTAATCAAGGCTTCAGCAACCAGAACCTAGTAGTTAGCTGTACCTCGGGCAAATACTGTTCCCATAGCTGCGAGAAGATGATGTCTGCGTGTTTTGTGAGATTGTACCTTAAAGGGTACTTGATGAAGAACTAGCCAAAATGATTATTTATGATAAGAATAAATGGAGTTTCAAAGTTTGCAAATGTATAGACACTTTTAATTAACTGGAGAGTCTTAAACATCTTTATTCTCTCACGATCTCACTTGAGTGTTTCAATGTAGATTTACTGTAGGTGTCCATGCAATATGGTTGGACAGCCAGTTTCAGATATGAGTTGAAAGATGCATTACATAGCCTACGTGTTTGATACAACACGATCAGGAAATCCCATGGTTCTGTCTGTATAGTCAGGCTCCAGCAGTCTCACTCATTAAGCCATAGGATTTCCCACACAGGACGTATATGATAGGCTACTGTTGCCTCAAGGTAAACGAAACGACTCATCTCCACCCCATTGATCAACAGTGGAATTGAAACTCCAACGTGCTAAGGCAGAGCTAATTAGGGGGACCATACCTCATTAAGCCTCATTAAAATAAAGACTAGAATGGCACCAAGCACACGCCAGATAATGCAGATGCTGTGTCTGTCTCTGTAATATAATGATGAATCCATGTCACAGCTTGGTCAGAGGTTCAAACTCTTCAACTGTCATCGAAAGCCAGAGCAGGTCAGTGAACACGCACCTACTGCTCATTGCATTTGTTAGCTGGAGATTTTATGGAATGATATGATTTCAGTAACTGACTTCCTGCCAGGTACGGAATTCAGGGGAGCTACAGAAAGACACATGAAGTTGTATTTGAGAAATTTAGGTGAAGCTCTAAAATATCATAATTCTTGGTGCCACTGCCCAGGGCTATTACTAAAGAACTTAAAGTAGGAATTTCAAGCACCAGGCCATGTCAATCCATCTTCATCCAAGGGCTCTAGACTAGTTCAATGCTTTTTCCTGGATATAGGTGCTCCCACACAGACTAAGTCCCTTGTATTCAATACCAAGCCTAGCAAAGGCACACATGGAAACGTTACTGTACATCAACTTAAAAAACGTGTGTGTGTGTGTGTGTGTGTGTGTGTGTGTGTGTGTGTGTGTGTGTGTGTGTGTGTGTGTGTGCTCACAGAGCCAGTATGGAAGGCTTCTACGAGTCTTCTAAATCCTAACAAGTTTTCTGAAAAACGTATGTTGCTATATCACTGGTTCGCAAACCTTTTCATGTCAAGGACCCCCAAAATGATATGTATTTGGCCGCCGACCCCCATCTCAAAATACCATTCCCAGGGACCCCCAGAAGCAAAAGAATTGAGTTAAAAAAATGATATATATATATATACAGTATTAAAAGATTTGCACACATTTTATATAGCAGATCTACAAGCTCAAAGCGTGGCACAAAGTGACGCGCTGTGAGCTTGTACAGTATATCTGCTATTTTTTTATAGCCAAAGTATAAAATAATGCTTTTTAGCTCAAATCTAAAATGACACAGATGCGTCTGGGTTTTAATGGTTAATAATGTTACAATATGACTTGCCAACTTTCCTCTAATCTCTTTTGTTCTGGTGTCAGGACTGGAACTGGAAGTTGATTCATTCTTTCTCAAATGAATTTATTATGTTTTGGTGTCAGTGTGTTTATTTTGCCAAATGCCAAATATTGTATAAACAAATGAAGGTCTTGTTTCTAGGTCGGTGCAATTACCTACACAGGTGAATTAAATTTGGTTTAACAGGCAGAGTAAAATTATATAGATTAATGGAGGCAACAAGCAACAGGGCAGTTAAATCAGACTAATTAACATTTTACTGACAGCACTGGGAAAACATATCACAAAGTTGGGGCCAAATGAGTGCATAGCCCTGGCTATCATACAGTATATATATATATATATATATATATATATATATATACAGTATATATATATATATATATATATATATACAGTATATATATTAGGGGTGGGACGATATATCGATATATCGCGATATCGCGATACTTTCTCCCGCGATAAATAATCGATATGCTGCCGAAAAATTTTGATACGTTGTTTTTCCTACTCTGTATTTGTGTAATGATGATGATTTTGATCTGTTTGGTGCTATTTTATGTGTTTATGAATTGAATACAAGGACTATCGTGATATATCGTTGGTAAATTTTCATGCAATATATCGTGATGTCGCAATATATCGATATTTTCAGATATCGTGATATATCATTGGTGAAATTTCTTGCAATATATATAGAATATCGTGATATCGCAATATATCGAACATCGTCGAATATCGTGATATATATTGTTATCGTGGGCCTAATATCGTGATATATATCGTATCGTGAGGTACCCATATCGTCCCACCCCTAATATATATATATATATATACATATATATATATATATATATATACTGTAATACCCATTCTTGAGAATTGGGACAAATCATGTCCTACCAAAACATTAAAAATAATTTATTAACACATTCATTTAGAAAAAAGTTTGGTGAAAATATATTCTTAAAGGATTTATATATGAATTACATAAGATTTATTTTAAAAAATGGTCTGACCAAAAAGGTATAGGTTTAAGGCATAGCTTATTACGCCAACCCTTTTATAGATTATAAATGATTGATACAAAATATACAGTGAGTTTGTGGAGAGAATGTGTTTTGCTTTATGCAATACTGCGATGGCCCTTGATATTTTTGTTTTTGATAGATTTTTATGGGGACTCGAGCTCAACTTGTGGTCAATAACTACTCCAGAAATGTGTTGTCATAGACTCTCTTTATTTTTACTGCATCTATCATAATTTGAATATTTTGTTCAATTTCATCTCAAGTATATGGAGATCCGTTTGTCCAGAGGCACAGATCCGACCGCTATGCCCATATATGGTCATGTGCGAGCATCGGCAAGGACTCGAGGGAGTGCCCGTCGACGAGTAGTTTGGATATGCAGTTGTCCAGAACCACGGATTTGGTTCTGGAAGTTATTATATTACTGACAAATGCAATTTCACCTGGTTTGTACAGACTGCTTAACAGTAAAGGACTGCAGGAGTGCACTCGGTCAACATAAGCATAGCCCAGGAGTTCAATCAACCCTGTGCTTTACATTCCTGTGATCGGATTAAGAATCCGGCACCGTTAGCACTGGCAAGAAGATGAATTGCTTCTATAATGGTCGTCTATGGTGGCTGTCTTCTTGCTTAGATCTGCACAGATTTAATCTCTTGATTTCGGTTTTAATCAAACTCGCTTGTTAACATTGTTTTGGCTTCCTACTGTAGATGTCAGATTGTGGTCTGTGGGGCCTTTTCTTTTCCTGAATTCATCAGTAATTGGATGATTCCTCAGACAACTTTTCAATCCTCCTTCTTGATCAATCCAAGTAGCAAAGAGCAGCTTTACCCACCTGGGTAGCATGTAACCGCTGTCCGATCAAAAACAATCAATGCTAACTCCCTTCCGCAGCCTCAAAGGGAGCCTGTCTCAAATCAGGCCAATCAATGGTGAGATTAAACAGAAAAAGAATAGAGATAGAATACACGCTTAACAATAGTATGAGTGAACAGCAAACAAGTTTGGACTTGATACAAGCATTTGCTGCTGCCGTTTGTTCCCCCTCTGGTACTCTCTGGGGGCATCAGAGGGGGGCTCCCGATCAGGAACGCGCCTCCACATTGAGCCATCTGCTTCAACTAAAGCCAGGCAGAACTAAAAAGACCGATTTCAAGGTATGTTATTGTTGAAGACATGCTTCCTATATCTACTAGTTTTTTTAATCATAGTGAGCTACAATAGAGGAAAGTTGAGTGTAGTATTGCGCCGCAGCAACATGAAAATGTATACATTAATGTTGAAGCAAAAAAATAAGGGGAAAAATGCAAAAGTACTTTTATATTGCAGAAACTAAGTTAGTAACTAAGCTACATTATGAGAGCAGTAACTAGTAACTAGAACGTTACTAATATAAAGTAACTTGCCAAACACTGGTCATTTTAACCACTTTCAACTTTTAAAAACGTTTTGAAAATAGTGAAAATAGTAGGCCTACAACCTTATGAGCTTGCAGATTGGCTATTTCCACTATTCATTGTACAATAAAGTATATAGGAGTATATAGGGTTCAAGTGGTTAAATAATAAGCAGTAGGAAACAGTGTCTACAGAGCACGGATCGGTATGCTAATCCCACCTGCTTTAAAATGAAGGATTTCATACAGCAGGTACAAGTGGCAGATATGATGGTTCCTGCTGCTTTGCTATGAGCGCTATGACAGAGAAATGTCAAGTGATGAATGGCTTGCAATTGCTTGAGTACTTAAAGTACAGTATGTGCATGCCTGCATATGTGTGTGTGTGTGTGTGTGTGTGTGTGTGTGTGTGTGTGTGTGTGTGTGTGTGTGTGTGTGTGTGTGTGTGTGTGTGTGTGTGTGTGTGTGTGTGTTTGGGGGATGGTCGGGTGGGAGGTTGAGGAAAGGTTAACGTGACTGCCATTTAATTAATTAAATTAAAAGGACGAGCTGAACATATGGTAAAATGTAGACTTGCAGAGAGAAGCGGTTCTCTCTGATAAGCCGGTTCTTTCATCTCTTGATGTTTCTTGCTGTATTATGTGCAAAAGGATCAGTTTGCTCAGGAGGTAAAAATATTAAATAAAAAAACTTTACCTCACTGACAGACAGATGGATGTTCTGCTTTTCTGCAACGTAATGAAACCCTCTGACAGACAGCCTCACAGAACAGTACTCCACAAAACCCCTATGCAAATGTCATGTTGATGAGACATCCTGAATTAATTAGTTTCCTGATTTTTGTAGTGCACTCAGTAGGCTCTTCTTAAGAGTGATGATTGGTGCAGTAAAAGTTTTTACAGTAACGTTAAGTTTTCCTATTCTTTTTTTTGGGGATGGGGGGGGGGGGGGGGGGCAGTGGTTGAATAGTTCAGGTAGGGTATGGTACTGTAGATGGTAAAAAAAAACTATTATAATATGGTAACAAACAGTATAATGAACTGTCACTATATTGCCTGGGTGTCCACTAGAACAACTACCACACATTTTCTCAACCACTGTCTCAGTATAAACATATACCAAAAAGTGCATATACATAAATCCATTGGAATAATGACTTTTGCCTAAAGAGAGGGTTTTAAATTGAGAATATCCGATAAGCAATATACCTTTGTTAAGCAATCTCTCTGCACATTTCCCCTGCCGTGCCTATTTAGTCTCTCAACACAAGAGATGGCTGGCATGCCCAAAGGAGCAATGGGTGCTTAGAGAGCCCTAAGAAATTAAATTGATAAAATTAAAAAATAAATCACACATTACCATGAATTAACAGCATGTTAACACATGAACACTAACAGCCCTGGGTTTTTATTTCATTTTATTTTATTTGATTTCAACTTCATGATTATGCAAAATGTAGAGGCTGGTGTAACCACTAGAGAACCACTGCCAACCAATGCTTAACCAGGCGGTATGTTATTCACATTCAACTCCCTGTAGCCTTTTGTCCACAGTCAGACTTAAGGCTACATTAATGAAGAAGGTCCAGTGATTATCATTCAGCCATACTATCATGGGAATTGCATTGGAGTATAGTCACAGATACCTTCCCTGTGTCTCATTTGCAAGGAAGCTTCTTCCTATTACCAGGGGCACGCTCGATCTAAAAATGGTGTGCCGTGTTTTGCTACGGTTTCTGGATTGAACAACGTGTTTCTTCATAATCATGGTAAACGGTGTGCAGCGAGCTTTGAGGTGCGTAATTTTCTCTCGCTTGGTGGTTGTGTCAGAAGTACCAAATCAGCAGCGATGTGTATATATAAACCCCACCATCTTAACCAATTAAGACCTGAGGCCAATTCTACAAATGCCTTCTAAATCAGTACTTCTCACACTTTGAAAGTTTTTTGAAAATGTTCAAAAATAGCAGATGTACAAGCTCGCAGCGCGGCACAAAATGACGCACTGTGAACGCAAAAATCTAAAACGCAAAAAATCTAAAATGACACAGATGCTTTCCCAGTTTTAATGGGTTAAAAAGACTCAATCCAACTCATCTCCTTTGCTGATCCACTGCAGCTTGGTGTATACAACAATTGAATAAAATAGGACATTTGTTGTATTTAACTTTTTGAACCTTTTTGTGATTTTCATAAACACTCATATATATCATGTCTTTGAAAGCATTTCAATATTATGATGCAGACGTTCATAAAATTAGCTTAATTGGTAAAACTAGAGCGGTGGCACAATGGAACCATGCAAGTCGTGAACGATGCAAGTTGGGAAAGCGTGCTCTCTTTTGATGACATTTTTTCACTGAAAGTTTGTTATTCAAAATACAACCCAAATCTTTGCCCATCTTTGCTTGTGACTACACTGTAGTCACAAGTGCGTGCGTGCGTGCGTGCGTGCGTGCGTGCGTGCGTGCGTGCGTGCGTGCGTGCGTGCGTGCGTGCGTGCGTGCGTGCGTGCGTGCGTGCGTGCGTGCGTGCGTGCGTGCGTGCGTGCGTGCGTGCATACAGAGAGAGGGAGGGAGGCCCAGTTTGACGTTACTGCAGACAGTGTAAGTATTATTATTGGGCCGTACACATCTTGGTACTTGATCATACTGTGAGGAGGAACAACACTTACACGCAATGATCTAATTTCTGCCGTCCAATGCTGCTACAACAGGTGCATTTATTGTGCCACTCTATTGCTATTTTAGCTCTGCTACTCAAACAATGCCACTATCATACTGTAGGCCCACAGCTTGACTAAAAACCTAACCTAAAACCATTAACACACCCACGCTTGGTAGAGATACTAATCAATGCAATCCTTCCATGACATACTCAGTCATCTCACACACACACATGCACACACACACGCGCACACACACACACACACACACACACACACACACACACACATACAAAGTACTGGGTTAGGCCTATACTTGGTATAACAGGTTTATTTGAAAGAAGGCTTTTGTGTGGCTCAGGTAACTAGAAACGTGGTTAACTGGATGTTTGAAGTAGCTTAGTTTGCACTTCTTTCGCGTATCATCCTCAAATGTCCAACTCAATATCGTGTAGCCACGCAGGTGGCCGATGGTACAGGGGGCAGGTGTTATTATGTGTTCGGCAGACTGCTCAGGCTCGCCGCACTCGCATGCTGCACTGTCTGCCAAGCCCCACTTCATAGCTGATTTGAAGCAGCCGACTACTGCAGGTGGTTCAGTAGGGTCCATTACCGGCGTGATAGGTCCTCTACTTCAACGCCATCTCCCGGGTCCCAGATGTAGCGATGGATATGGGAGGGCCCAGCAGACTCCCACTCATACTTCCAGGATTCCGCCAGCCATGCACTTGTGGACAAGTCCTCCGGGATTGAGTGGAGCATCTCTTGTGCCACCTTGATGTAAGGGTGGCGGGACTTGAGTCTGTTTGGAGGCTCTGTTTCCACTGTAGTGTTGTGCAGGATATGCCAGTCATGTATCTGGGCTTTCCTTACTAGCTTTATGGTAGCAGCCTCTTGTCGGAGGCAATTCCTGCAAGGACTGGCGGGTGGGACACAGGAGTGGGCTTCAGGCAGCCAGTTTTGATTCGGAGAGAGTTGTTGATTACGGTGTTTGCCTTTTTGACATGTGGGCTCCTACACCAAACTGGGGCACAGTATTCAGCTGCAGAGAAGACATGGGCTTGGGTGGAAATTCGTATTATATTGGCGGAAGCTCCCCAGGTCGTACCAGCGAGACGTCGGATAAGTGAGACCCTTGATGTCACCTTGGCCACCTTGGACAGTGTTCTATCCAAGCGTACTCCAAGGTATTTTGGGGCTTGTTGGATGCCAGGCGCTTGTTGTCAACAAACACATTCATTTCCCTTTTTGTGTCTCTGTTGTTGAGGTGGTATGCTGCCGACACCGTCTTGCCCATGTGCTGAGCTGCAGGCGCCACCTGCGGGAGGTAGGTAACCAAGATGCCCATGTCCTGGTTGAGACTATCTTCCATCACCTTACAGGCGGGTCCACCACTGGCTCAATGAGGCTGTGGATCATCCACAGTAGTTTGCACGTGATGTATTTGGCTGCAGACCCCCATATGAAAATATTTTGTGCCATGCGAGATTTGTGTTGTTAAAAGTTACAAAAATATATATATATTTTTTACATTTTTTTTAAATAAGTTTTAAAATAGCAGATCTACGAGCTCACAACGTGTCACCCTGCGATGCATCGTGAGCTTGTAGATCGGCTACTGTCCAATAGCCGATGTACAGTATATACATGTATGTAGGGCTCAATTGGTTAAATGGCTTTTGATGCTTATTATTGTGAAGCTATCCTGCTTTAGCAAGGATAGTGTGATAACCTTGCCCTTGATCTTGCCGGTACCTGGTGGGTGGAGTTAATTAATGCAACTGGGAGCACCTGGCTCCCAGGGGTATTTAAAGTCTGGCTGTGGCAGTTCACTCGCTCTTTCCCTTGGACCAGCACCTTGTGTGTTAACTTGTTTGTTTAGGATTTAGCCCTGTTTAGTCATGTTTTCACATGTTACACCTTGCACTCACCATACATCCACCAGTTGACATACTGATACCACTGATTGACACACATCATAGTTTGGTATCGTTTTGAATAATTGACGTTTGAAATACATAAACAAATATTTGTATCACTTAACCCCTTCTTTTCCATGACTTCTATTCGTGACAATACTGCATCTTCACGTATTTAGCTGGGGACCCCCTGGAAGCCCATCAAGGACCCCTGGGGGTCCCCGGACCTCACTTTTGAGAAAAAGTGCACTATACAGAGAAGGACGATTGTCATTCCCGGTCGGGCCAGGGCGACCTTTGCTGTATGTCACTCCTTGACTCTCTCTTCCCTGTTTCTTGTCGAGGCAAGAAAATAAAAATAAAAACTATTACTATCGGCCAATTTATGCTTTGAGTGTGTCAAGTGTCGAATCGAATGATATGTCACACTTGTGTTTCCCAACGTTCTGCGTTTTGCAGTTCATACTGCCTGCAACTTGCCGACAGCGTCGCCACAAGATGTAAACATGGAAGCGGAAGTGGTTTACTTCGTCTTCCCAACAAATCACTGTACCTGACATTTATGAAGCGTCTTGGTCTTCAGATCTCGCACTTGTAATACATGCAATCTCGATCAGCTTTGTGTTTTTTTTGTTTTATTTTTGTTTTCTCTTTCCATTCTTTTAAGAAACAAAGAATTCTGAAAACTTAGATGAACCAAACATACAAAGTAGTTAAACAGAACTTAAATCACCCTAAACCTAAACTACAATTGGTGCCCTTCTTCCCTCAAGAGAATTTTTTGTTGAACACATGCAGCTGTAATTACCACTGAGATCTTCCATTGGTTTGGTACTGTGCCCTTTCAATCACAACTCTGGGTGAGTTTTGGAGTGTGTTGAATTTCTTTTGCCTCTGGGATAATACTCATTATCTCTGTATGGTGTGACGAGAGATGTGCTGAGTGGGTATGCAGAGTCTCCAAGCAGGCGGTAGTCACTTCCCATTACATCCTGGCAGTGGCCAGATAATGGGCAGTTCCCAAACACCCAGGCATCATGCACAGTCCCCAGCCAACCAGTGTATACATCCAGGAACATAATCTCTGATGTACACACCGCCTGGAGTTGAATTCTTGCATGTCCTTTCCTGTGTATGCAATGCCTGATGTATACTCACCACGCGCGACAATAGCCAATCTATGAGCTCGTAGAGCTTGTAGATCTGCCTTTTTCTGTATGTGACACTGACACACACCTTAGTATAAATCAGATGCAACTGTTTCTAGCAACCCGATCTCACACAACTTAGCATACATTGCACGGAGTGTCATTCCGTGCATAGACAACTGGAGTGAACTAAAGCGAACGAGTTGCCGTCCCGAACGTTGCGATGTTCGCTTGAGCCTACTCAGCGCCGTTTGAGTTATGTACCGATAGGCACAGAATCGTACATTTTGTTGTGGGGACTGCTCTGCTTCCGGGTTGCAACCGGTTACGCCCACCGTGGGACTCGCCGTACATATGCACTGATTTTCGTGTTTTCTAGGCGACTATGCACGGAATGACGTGCACTGGGTCCGTGCAATGTATACTAAATTGTGTGAGATCAGGCTGGTTTCTAGGGAGTGTGGGTGCTGGGATGGGAATGTGTGTGCCATAGCTGGCTCCAATGCCTCCAGGTAAGTCAGTTTTGTCTTGAAAGGCATTTGCCAGGTTGGCAAGCTCATCCTCTCTAGACCGTCATATGTTTTCATTCCTCAGTCCACACAGAAAACATAGGGCTCCTTTTGATATGTCCAACCGGTCTGCAACACCCCTGAAGCGCTCTTGGTTTGCCAGCAACTAACACGACTAAAAACACACATACCGTGCAAGAGCAGTCATTTTATCCTCAGATTCAGACAAGCTAAAATATGCAAATGCACTTAAGGCCTTTGGCCAGTACTTGCTATTCCATGAGCATAGTATTCAAAGTCCCCCACCACTCAAAAATGAGTTTTTCATACAGTTAACTACTCTTGGAGGCATGACTTTGACTATACAGATTGTTATACAGTATGTGCAGGACCCACAGAGTGCCTGTTTCACATTCTTCCACTGGACGTGGGGTGCTTCTCAGTACTTCCTCAAAATCTGAGCTGGCAGTGTGTGTAACAACATCACAAACCTATCATGGTCCAATATACAAACACTTGCTGAAGCCTGAAACCACTTTGTTTTTCACAGCAGTGATGTGCGGGGCGAGCCCTGTGATATTTGATGTGATATTGCATATATTTGATATTCATAGCTCAATAATTTCTCAATGAGGGAGAAAAAGTAGATTTCAGGCTTTTTATTTTTGTTGACTTTTTATGTGGGAAATCCATGTAAACAACAATTTTTTACATACTTTAAAATGTGTCTGGAAGGGGAATTTAAAAGCCATTTTGCTTGAATGATCTTGGCCCTTTGGCCAACATGAGTCCCCCAACATCAACCTGGCACTGATGGGCTACTTATACTGCGCCTTAGTCTGCCATGAATACCTACAAAGTCTCCACAAAGGTTAACCCTACAGTATATCTCCCTTACAGTACATCACCTTAAGGTGCTTTGTAAGGTTATCGACTGCTCAAGCTATATTAATCTAGGTGCTTTTAAAGATTGTTTCTTTAATCACAAACTGTTCAAGTAGGTAATGACTTCGTACATCATAAAGAGAGTCTAATGTGGTGGCCATTAAGGATTAAACATTTACAATTACAAGTGAATGCACAAGTAAGTCTTGAAAACGGTCCTGTCCTTCGAATTCAGCTTTCTGCTGCCCGCTCACAGGCACGCATTAATACTGAAATAATCCACTTAGACTTTTTAGCCATTCCAGGCACCAGTGTATTTTGAATGTGCATATATTTTCTTGGACAAAATGTTGATAGTAAAGACCTTTTGTCCTGGGTCGGTAGAATAGTGACCATTAACAATTAAACATAAAAGCCTGTGTTAGGTTTATTTAGCAGTTGTACTGTACAGTATGTCTCAATGATATTAGCTAATTATGTTGAAATGAATACCTCTGTGGACAAATGTAATTCCTATAATCCACATTAAATATGGATTAAAGGAATAACACGGAATTATAATGTGCCAAAACAGTTTGGAAGTGACTAAGCCCTTCAGTGTGGACACGCAAACAATCAGACACGAGGTATATCAGGCGCGCACGCACGCACACACACACACACACACACACACACACACACACACACACACACACACACACACACACACACACACACACACACACACACACACACACACACACACACACACACACACACACACACACACACACACACACACACACTCTACTTTCTTCATAACTGTTGTATTAAATGGAGGAAAACCCCACATTTCAATAATCTCTCCAGCATTTCAAATGTCAACAACGGACCCCAGCTATCTCATCACACCAAACAGTATGAGTGTTTGGTGAGTATTATCCCAATGGCAAAAGAAATTCAACACACTCCACAACTCAACCAGAATTGTGATTTCAAGTGAATGCAGACGAAGACTAGAAAAAGTGCCCCTCGGAGCACAGGTCTCCGCCAGGTCAGGTAGGTTATTGTGGGCCAGCAATGTTTGGAATTCGCCAATCAGGATGGACTATGAAAAATCGGACGGATCGTTCTTGGTCACTTGACTATAGAGATAAGGTGTATCGATTTGCGTGTTGTTTGGACAACATTTGTAGGAGTAATGGCGTTGGAACAACAGATGTTCAGGAGGCGGAGAAACACACCTTTACTCCGCCCACTCACCAATCTACCTGGCGCTACTTATACCCTGTCAGAACTACCCAGAAACCCCTTAATCGCTTTCGTACTTCCGTACTCAAGCTCATAACATTTTCAGCATCCCTCCACCACCCCTTTCACCTCCACATGTTGTGCTTTCCAACACTCCTCTCTTTTCTCCTTCTGTCTCTCTCTGTCTCTCTCTCCCTGTCACTCTCTCCCTCCCTCCTTCTCTCTCTCTCTCTCCCCCACTTCTCAGGTTCCTGCTGGGGGTATCAGTCCATGAATGCCGTGCTGACTACGCCATCGGCCTTCCGCGTGTGCCGTGCTGACTACGCTAACGACCTCCTCCCCAAAGACTCCAGGGTCGGCGACCCTCCCCGGAACCCTCTTCCCCTCCCTCCATTACTTTCCATTTATTCAATAAAAAACCTTTAACTTTCCATAAAGGTGTGTTTCTTTGCATAGTGAAATATAAAAAAAAATCTGCAAAAATCCGCCTCATTGTGTCGAAAAAAAATGCAGGGCAAATGTTTTTCATTGGCCTCTAGGGAGTGCGCATACAAAGTTTTACACAAAAAAACATACATTGTCACACCACCATTAAAAGGATAAAACGCAAAAAAGACAGTGGCTTATTTCCATTGCGGTCCTTTCATATATATGTGCAAATTATGTTGTGTTGCCTGATGTGATGTGATGTGTATGTGCATAATTGCACTTAAGTCCACACACCCAAAGGTGCCTAAAGTGTGCTAGTGCATGTGAATGTCAGTCCCAGCATGCAAGGTGCAGGAAAAGGTCCTTGCGGGAGAAGCGTGGGTGTGCCTTTCACACTAGGGGGTAGGGATTTGATACCTGAGAAATACAGGTGGGGTGGGACATATTATTATTAGCATGAGTGATGAGCTAGAATATGTTCATTTCCTAAAAAGTTAAAACAAAGTTTGCAACTGCAATTCTCAGTCCAATGTTCTCCTCTAGGAGAGATATTTGGAATATGCATGTATGTAAATCTGTGTTCCCTCTTCCAAAACATGTGTTCAAACCCAAGACACACAGCTTGATCTCTGCTATAGCCACTCTAAACCCAGATCTGTAATTGTAATGTAATTCCTGACTTGGAGCAGAATAAACCATCTGCTCTCATATCAAAGCAACCTCTCTTCTGAACACATCGGTCAGAGGGATGCTCTATAGCCGCGTTGCTAGACAACAAACAATGGTACTTTCAAATTACACAACTTTTCTTTTTGCTAAAGGAGCAAACTGTCTCCTCCAGGACTCAAATCCAGAATTCTCTACAATTGTATTTTTACTTAAGGCTCTCAGTCATGTCGCTGTCTACAGCGTGGCTATATCAGAAACTGTTATCCGTTAGTCTCCCAATAGGCAGGTGATTTGATAGATATCTACTGTACAGTAGCGTCTGGGGCACAACTTTTGAAAAGTGGTGAAAGACCAGCCAATCAGAGGCGTACCTGAGATTTTCTCTGGCAGAACCCGGACATATTGACTTGTGATTCAGAAACTCTGGCATGAGACCGTGGGACTGACAATGTGAGGCTCGTTGATCTGGTTGACAAGGTAACCAAATCTGTGTGGTCTGAGCTCCACCACAGAACAGATTACCTCTCTTATCCCACAGATATGTGCATGTCTACCAAAATAACTAAAACCCTAGCTCTAACGAATAACAGCAAGGACCAGACATCAATCAACATCAGGTTGGCAAAAAACTAAATGTTACCGTGTCAACTGCATGGGGCTCGAGCCACCTCTCATGTCTATGTGTGCACGTGCCTGGTCTGATTCAGAAATGTTAAATTAGCTAACTATGAATACCTAACTATGAAAAGTAAGGGTAAGGGCTAATATCGCAGCTGAATATTAGATTCATGCATGGTTTGGTTGATCAGTGTTCTGGCACTTCCCAATACAGTATAAATGAGTATCTGTGATGTCATGAGTTCGATTGTGCCGGGAACCCTTAAAAAGCAAGACCAATTTCCCTGTCTCACGTGATTCAGTGACAAAGAGAAGTGTGACAGAGATACTGTGGAACACGGGAACGCAACGGAACGGTACACCTGTGGTATGCCAGCGAGTGGATTTTTTGGGAATACTCTCTGGGCAGACTGGCAATGTTTAGGACCCTATCCGTATCCCCCCAAACCACAACAGTTTAGTTTAGTCTTTGTCAATCTGCACACTCAAACCAGGAGCAAACACAATAACCACGGAATTGCAAACAGAAATCGGAGCTGTTCTAGAGGCTGGACGGAGAGGACATCAGCAGCAGAACGCCATCCTAGGCAGCAGAACAGAGAAGCAGCAACGCCATGAGAAACTCAAACGCTTTATATCTGTGTTTGGAAATGTCAAGCTATCACATTGGTGTACAACCGGATGCTAGAGTGGGGATTATACGAGAGGTCGTAGCATACATACATTTACATGTCAATTCATAAAGGCAGAAATCCCCGAAACATTAAAAAGAGAGCCTTAAATCATAGGATTAAACCCAGATTATGGATTGACACATGTAACACTAGCTATAGGCATTCCACCAAGCACGAGTCATTCTCTTAGACTGGTCCCAATAAGGGCTAATCTTAACAGTTTACATTGTATGCTGTATTGCTGTTTCCACATCTGAACATAGCTCACATTGGTTTCATTCATCATCCATATCATTTTGTGTTATTTATATCTATAATTTATCCAGTAAATCCAGTGTTTGCTTGTATTCTTTTTTATACAGTACACACCGTGTGGAGGCTGTCATATTGAAGCTGTGAGTGGAACGAGACAGAAGTAAACATGAGAACGTCAGAACGCCAAAAAGTAACTAAATTGATTACAGCAGTGGTTTTCAACTCTTTTCATATCAAGCTCCATTATTTATTCGGCATTGTAGCCATGGACCACCATTTGATGAGATTTAGACTCTCAGACCCAAAGCTTAGAATATTTAGTTATCGTTGGATAACATTTTGTCCACAATTCCGTGCTGTATTGATGTGATACCATTAGGAGAGATAACAGGCAAACGTTGATAACAATTCTTCAATTAAGTAATGCAGATGTTTAACAATAATTTAACTTATAGTAAAATGAAACCAAATGGACCCGTAAGGGTCCATTTGTTTTCATTTTACGCTCTCAAGAGTTAAAGATTTAATAAGGGTCCATTTGGTTACCAACTCTCCATCATTTAGCTGGGGACCACCTGGAACCCCCTCAAGGACCACTGGTGGTCCCCGGACCACTGGTTGAGAACCATTGGATTACAGGATAAAGAAAACCACTGTGATAAAAGACAGTTTGATAGAAACCTAAAGAGTATCTAACATCTTTGTATTTGGTCAGACTTACTGTAGGAGCAGCACCCAGCCGGTTTGTGCTTGTGTTTGCACAGACCAAGTGTTTTGGTGAGTTAAAATAAATTCATTGATCAGTGCACTAAATGTTTGCGATTTGTGTAAATCTGAGCTGGGCAGCCAGCTGTGAGCAATCAGCCATCAATTTGGGTCTAGTTGTGTCCACTGCAGCTAAGGTTAGTTGACCCACAGTACCTGAAGCACTTTATGTGTTTGATTTAAGTCATTGATAGTTATTTATTTTATTTTCCTAATTTATTTTCTTTACTAACCTTTCAGATACCTGCAGGACATGTGTTTTGTTTTTATTTGTGTCAAAAGGTCATAGTGTGTTGTATGTATTGTATGTCTAACTATAAGTGAAGTTGCCGGCTATTGCATTTGAAGTAAGCTGACTCTGGTCTAATATTTTATTGTCCCCACTCATAAGAACATGGAACTAGCCCAGTGGTCAACCTCGGTAATATATACAGTAGATACTGTATGTCATAAGTGTTGTACTTCCATGTTCAAAAACATATTATTTGCTGCAGGACCCAACGCCACTTATTGCAGGATGGATACAGTACCATTCTATTCATTGCATTGTTGTATTGAACAAATGCATCGTGGATTGATTACTTCCTCTTCTGTAGTTGACATGGAAGCACAGCGTTGCTATGAATGGACATGTCCGTTCACAGTATACTTTTCTATTACTGTGTATACAAAGTCATTGGCACATTTGGTTTGTGGTGTTGACAAGTCAATGCTATAATACACTTTGTGACCACTAATTGATCGATTGATGACTTAATTACTTGTTAATAAATCTCAATAGATAATGAGCTGACACTGTGACAATGATAAAAAATATATATGTTTGTCCACTGATTTACTGATTGTAAAATAGAGCTGTACGGACATGAGTTTACTGATCTGAGCTCACTCTTTGTGGGCACTAACAGAGAAACTTTGTTTATGCTACATGCCTGCCTGTCACTTTTGGAGCAACAGAAAGCTCCTGGTGTATGAGTAAAGGGGTTTTGTGTTGTGTATTGTATATTTTAATGTATTGTACCTTTTTTAAGTTTTTTATTAATGGGTTTTCAATTATTGTTTGGACCCAATGGTTTATACATTTGTGTCAATAAAATAACTAACTATGAGTACGACATCAACATCATTGCAACATCGTTTCTTCATGTACAGTATATCCATACTAACCTAACCTCAACGGTATACTGCAAGCTGGGTCTTGGTGTGTCAAACAATAATGGTATATCTTAAACACATTAACTAGTACACACATAGAAACACGGTTTAATAGTTTGAATTGTCCACATAAGTGTATTATGATTATATCCCTTCTCAGTAAAAAATATAGAGGAGACTTTAATGGAAAGGAATAGAAAGACATAATTTACTGTTGTCATAGAGGCCAGTGACCCCATTTTAATCATAATTATTAAAGATTTGATTTATGGGGAAAATAAAAACCTGACACAGGAAGGTTTATCTGTAGCAGGAATACACACATTTGTATTAATTTGGATCAAGTTGGAAGGAACAAAATAATTGTGTAAATTCTTGGGCTGGTCTTTAAATTAAGTGTTAATATTAGTATAATTGTCTTCGCGAAGAGTATGTTTTTTCCCCTGTCCGTGCATGTGTATATGTCCGTCTGTCTGTGCACAGCTAATCTCGCATTGAATTGCCTTCCTTTGCACACCCCCAGTAGGCAGAGGAAGGCAATTGTTTTCAAATCAGCCTCAAGGTGTCGCTATAACAGGCCGCTTTACTGTTTGGCCTATAACTCTTGAACCGTAGGTCGTACAATAACATGTTATTTCCCTGGATTTTATTGCATTTTCTTCTTTAAAGTCGTATGATAAACATGTATCATTCAGATGTTTCATATTCCATTCAGATTGGCTAACAACACAGAGCCAAAAGCGATTCATTCATACACAAAGGAGGCACCACAACTGTCACTGTTGCAGAAACATGATTTTTTGTTTTAGATACAATTAGATACAAAATATCTCGTGAGTCATGTGACAATGACAGGCAAACAGGGTTTTGATATTTCATACTGTTTGCCTGTAACTTGCTTAAAAACCATACAGTATCATGCAATCAGCCCCAAACTGGAAATGTTGAGGGGCCTCTATAGATTGCACTTCAAAAAGCCCTTTCCATTCTGCCCATAGGGGGCACCACAAATGCCAAAAGTTGAACTGTACACAGTACGTCATAGAAAGTCAGCTTCCTTGTGTCCTGCGAGCAGCAACCCAAGACGGGCAATTTCACAATGTGATCCATTGTGAGATTGTAGATGTCATTTTCGCCGAATGCTAACCCCAGAAAAAAAAGTTTAAGATTGCAGCTTAAAATCATACATTTTAGAGTTAAATCAACACTACAGATTTGACGGAGTTGTTAACCATGAAGTGTAAGGGTCTAAAGCCCCCTAAGAAGACTGATTAAAGAAGTGCACTGTTGTCATGTTTGTCCTTACCTTGCAAATGAAAATTATTTCAGCATAATCTATGTATTTGGTTTATGTCAGGTACAGCTGTCAGGTGTCACTGGAGTTAAATCTCCATGGTCGTCATTAGGACAAGTCCAAGAACAAAACTGCAAGAGGAGTTTTGTACTTTGTACACTCTAAGAGTTCAATTAACTGTGGATGTTACTGTGTACCTTGTGGGTTTTTGGGATGCCTTTAAAGATTAAAATGTACATGATTTTGTTTATTTTACAACCCCACAAGTCCTGTGTTTGCCCATTCCAAAATGCAGTTCTGCTGATGCCTAGCTGTTACTGCTTGTGCGTGATGCTGAGGCAGTACAGTACAAATAGCTTCAGTGTACTGAATATTTCATTGTTCTAACAATTTCTCTCAGCCATGGTTTTTAGTCTTTGTGACAGACTCTATAAAAGAGACGCCAAAATGGTCATCAACAAAATAAAGAAAATAAATATTGTTCTGGTTGTAAACACATGAACATTAGCATCCCTATTTTGACAACAGGCGAACATTCTGCGAAAATAGGCAAACAAAAATAGCAGATCTACAAGCACACAACGCATTGCATCGCAACACATTGTGAGCAAATAGATTGGTTATTTTTGACAAAAATATTTGGTGTAAAGGGAAAATAGGAGAGGACCAAGTGTAGACCTCTGGGGGGCTAGAGTTTAAATCCATGCCAAACAGATTGGCTAGAATAAGATTTTATTCATTGAAATGAGGTTTGGATTGCAGCTTTAAGAAGATACTAGTTTAATAACATCATTGGTTCCCTGTGGATCCTTTTGTGGAGCCTTTTTTTCTTTTTGTATCTATATTTCTGCACATTGCATCTTGACTTCTATTGAGGCATGGTGTTGTAGACGACTGATTCTCTCTACGTCAGGTCTGGGGACCACCAGCGGTCCACATGGACCCAGGGTCTGTAACGCCTAGAGCACTGTTAACATTGGGTCGGGACCCATTTGTGGGTCACGGATCCATTTCCGTGGGTCGTGAGTGAATGTCCCTTTATTTTTTGTTTCCTAAGTGTTGTCATTAATTATTATTATTTTAAAATATTTAAAAATACAAAATATTCGGGTGTTGAAAGCAAATTCAAATTTTTCAATTTCCATTTAATTTCATGAATAAAATAAAAAAATAAACAAAGAAATTACCTAAATTAGAAAACGACGGTGCGTTGCAAGCTTGCAGATCTCCTATTTTCACTAGTTTGGGTCCCAGGCAAACATCTGATTTCTATTTTGGGTCTTGAGCTAAAAAGTTTGGGAACCACTGGCCTAGAGTGTATAAATGGAACATGTGGTTCCAGTTGTATACTCTCAGAGTTAAATAAGCACTGAGGATTACACAGTGCAGATTGGGGTTCCATATACTGTACACACTTATCAAAAAATATAATAACACAGGACATTTTGTCTGTGTAGAACAATTTGTCTGTGTAGGAGTCTAAAATATCTTTTTTCAGAAGGTGATTAATACCACTATTCGGGGATGAAACTCTTCAAATACTTTCATGGCACTCTGCACACCTGCCCCCGCAGAAGGTCGACCGGCATGCCTCCCTGCTGGGAAGAGATCTGAAGTTTCTGCACCCGATATCTCTGAAGTAGCCCAATTATCTAACCCATGCAGATCCTCCGAGATGTTTGGCAAACCTCATTAGCATAAAAGAACGGATATTACCCATCTGAGCAGTTCAATTTGTTTCATAGAATGCCCTTAACCCATCAAGACCGGGAAAGCATCTGTCATTTTAGATTGTAACCACTTTAACCATTATCTTATACTTTGGCTATAAGCACCGAGTGCCGTGCTATGAGCTTGTATATCTGCTATTTAAAAAAATAAATTGAACATTTTGTGCAAATCTCTGAATACTTTTTTTTTTAAACTACGTTTTTAACTCAAGTCTTTGCTTCTGGGGGGGTCCCTGGAACAAAATATTTTGATGGGGGTCGGCGGCCAAAAACATAATTTTGGGGGACCTTGCGATGCAGATGCGGACCTTCCCCATCTCAAAATATGTTGTTCCCTACCCCCCCAGAAGCAAAGATTTCAGTTACAAATGTTCGCTTTAAAAATACATATATTCAAATATTTGCACACATTTTCACTATTTTTCAAAAAATATCAGATATATCTGCTATTGCCAAAGACATTAAAAAAATTACACGTTCCCGGTCTTACTGGGTTAAAAGTGAGCGTAACATGATGATACAGCTGCCTCCCTCCCAGAGCCACAGGAAAGGCACCTCCTGATGTTTATTGATGGTGCTAGCCATCATGCAAAGCAGTGGTTCTCAACCTGTGGTACCGGGGCACACTGGTGAGCCGTGAGGGTAATGCAAAGTGGGCCTTCAAATAATTGGTAAAACACTTATAAGGGTGGATTCAGACTGGGTCCGATTGATTCGAACCGTTCCAGAGTACGATTGGCCTCTCCCAGCTGGCCAGCATTCACATTGGCCAAGATTCTTCCGTACCGGAGTACACTTCATTCAACAGTAATGGTAAATATGTGCCTCATGGGGGCGCTGTGGACTATGGGGCTTTGGTAGAAAATGTAATTCAGAGAAGAATCACTTGTCAGAGTTTAGAGTGAATAATTAAGTTTGACTGTGTTCCTGACGTTGTCTTGAGTTATAATAATAACAGAACAACAATACACAACCAAAGCAGTATGTGCGCGCTGGTTTTTAAAACCTTGCAATGCAACGTCGTCTGTAATTATCATATGACAGCGATGTCATTGACGCATCCTTGGTATTTTAGCAGTGACGTCACAGACTAATCCTTGGTATATTTATCCTAGCGGCAGCGTTCGCTACACATGTGTTTTTTGTTTATGTTTTTTCACGGCTCGCGCTACTCAAACACTAGCAGGATTATTATTTCTTGTCAACATTCATGTAGAACTATGAGAAGGTATAAAACAGGTAAAATAATGTGTCATTATAAAAATATATAAAGCATATATATGATTAGCAGTCCACTTCCTTCTGTTGGTACGGATGGATTCACATTGCAGCGTTCCGTACTCGAGTACGCATGATCCGGATCCGAGACTACCTCCCCAGGCGGTCTCGGGTACGGTACGGTGATCCGTTCCGGGGAACGGTATGCAACGTTCACACTATCACAACATCTGCCAAGTGGTCCGGGGTGCGCACCCGGGACCATAGTCTGAATCCGCCCGAGATTTTATTGATAATATAACATGAATATTAAAAAGTGAATCCAATGAATCAGAACTAAAGTATTCCAGTTCCATTGATCCGAGGTGGAACACACTTGATTGATTGACCATTAAAATAAACATTCTCTGAAAATACACACGGCCAACCCATCTGATAACTGAACTGGTTATGGATGGGTGGGCCGCAAATGCCTTCAATATTTTCAAGTGGGCCCTGATCCAGAAAAGGTTGAGAACTGGGGGGGTCCACTTAACGTATTCCAAAATGAGCTCATCCACCACTTGAAAAAAAGATGTGAGAATTCTATATGCACTTACAAAAAAAAGCAATTCTGGGATTCCTATATCATAATAGGCGAAAAGTTTTTGAATTTAAGCTAAAATAGCCGATTTACAAGCTCAGAAGGTGTTGCAATGTGATGCATTGTGTGCTTGTAGATCGGCTATATTTGCGATTTCACATTCATGGAAGCATATCATTGCTGTCATGGAATGGGGGGGAAAAAATGGGAAAAGAAATATGCTTTGGAATCTAGTTTACATACATTTATATCTATCCGGTACTCCAACAGGCATGTACAATCGTATATAAGCTCTCATCCATTTGCAACTAAAGCATGGCTGCCAGATCATTTCTCTCACCTTTTGGCACTTGAGATGACAAACACCTCCTCTCTCCTTTGCATCAGCAGATGCCAGAATCAGCCAGGTAGAAAGTCCAAGAACGAGTATGGAATATATAAATCATACTTCTATGCAAAATTAAATGCATCTGAAATATCTAGAACAAAAAACTAAAAAGTGACTTATTTTATGCATACTCGGGTGTGACTTTCTTTATATTTTAAGCAAGAGGAGAGGCCTCGGTTCATTGAGTCGCACACTCCTTCATAGGGGTTACAATTAAATCATCTCACATTATCCTGGTGCCTGCAAACTGTCTTGTACCCCTCTCCCACCTGGGATCGCAGCACGCTGCCTCCATGAATGATGATGGAAGCGACAGACAGTGAAGTGAGAAAGGCTTACTGATCCCCTGTTGATGGCAAATACCTGGCAGCTATTTGCAAATGCCTCTTATTTATCAAGCACAAAATAATTAGCTAAAACCAAATCTACCTGTTTTATGGAGAGCAAAAGAGAAAAACAGGCCCCTGACACGATTAATATGCTATTCAGATTAACTGATACTTGTATTCAGAATCACTTGCCATGAGGGAGTAACACTACTCTCTTACAGTACACTTATTTAAAGGGCCTTACACACGAAACCCACCAGGCGCGCAAGCATAAGCGCATGGAAACTGCTTTTCTTCCACTTCATGTTAATGAATGCAGCCGTTCTCAGTGTCCACACACGGACACTCCACTCGAGCACGTGAGGATTTTTTTCATAGAAATAAATTGTATATACAGTCGGGTGACCAGAAGTCCCGCTGTGGTCAGATTTGGCAAGAACAGTCGCACATAAACCTGCGCGTGCAATAAAGCTTTTTTGGTGGGTTCGGTGCGTTAAGCCTACAACCTTTTTATGATGTGGCACTTAAGGGGGGAGCAGTCTATGTATGTATGTATGGTAACCATATGTAAGTTACGGATATTTATATTATACAGTGTTCACACATATATGCTGTATAACGTGCATACAGCAAGCATTCACTAAGGGATTTTGTCTAACCTAGTTCATACAAATTCAGCACCATCCAGCTACTCCAAACTCATCCAAACTCTCAGAGATGTAAGTGGACAACAGTGGTGGCCTGGATTATGTACTACTTCACCAGCAGACCACAGTACTTTAGACTGCAGGGCAGCGTGTCAGATATGCAAGGTACCATGCTGTCACGCAAAGCTAGCCAAAGCAAAGCTTGGGAAGCGCTCACCAAACCCCCACACACAAACACACACAATGTTCTACTAGTCTGTAGTAGACAGTGTCCTCTTCTTTGCCTTGGTATGTTGGAGGGTAAAATCTTATCATATCATCATCATCATACTATTAAAATGTAAATGGCCAAGCCATGGTGTTCGTCAGGGGTCTGCCAGCAGGTGAGCACTCAAACTGGTTCCAAACTTTTCACAAAATATCGGTCAGTGGTCTGGCTATTGGGTAGGCTTCTTTCCCTACCTTGAATGTACTTACACGTTGTACAGTTTACATTTTTGTATATATTTTTTGCCCTATATTTTGGCCAGTAGGTGGCACACATGCCCAGTAGGCAAATAGGAACGTAATTTCAGTGGTACACTTCCAAAGCCCATCTCGTCTCCGCCCCCTCTCATTCACTTCCCCAACCCCTCCCATTCATTCATGGCCCCAGGCGATCCCAGTCTGCTCTTCAACGCATTTGAATTATAAGTTAATTTACTACATCTACTAGGTAGCTAACCAAAAACTGCTGAATTAATTAACATATTCAACTCCTTTTGGACACTGTTTTTCAAACATATACTGTAGGCTACTCAATTTCATAAACCTGGGGCGCCTTAGCGCAGCTGCAGAGTTAATTAATCTAATAATGTTATTTAATAATTTAACTATTGTATTAACTATCGCTGACATAGTCGGGAGGGGGGTCCTCTAGGTAAACTGTGTAGTTTGGGCCTTTCATCAATCAAATAAACATGTTTACATTATTCAACTGACGCACATTTCCACGAACAGTAAAATGCAGGCAAGTGTCCAAAGTTGTTCCCAATAGCATTTGGGTGGTGGGACTTTTGGGTGCACTAAACTACCTCTGGTGGAACTGAATGAGAGGGAACGCGGGGCAAGGCAGGCTTGAGATTGACCGTAACTGTTTATTGTCTCCGCCAGGCCGAAAGGCATGGCGAGAGAGTATGTTTTGCCCCCCGTCCGTCCGTCCGTCCGTCCGTGTGTCCGTGTGTGTGTGTGTCCGTCCTTGTCTGCGACCAGCTAATCTCCGCCACCGTTGGCCCGGTCGCTGTGAAACTGCACACACACACTCCCTGGATGTCCCAGCAGAACCTGCCCCACATTTTTCAGATCAGGCTGTCATAGCGCCACCATGAGGCCGACTTTTGCAAAACACATTTTTGGATATGACTCCTACAGATTTTCTCCAAAAAACACGCAAATCAGTACACAGTATCTCTATAGTCATGTGATCATCACGGATCTGTCTGATTTACCAGATTCCATCCTGATTGGCTAAGATTGGCTCCCAAAGTTTGCAGGATTGGATCATTTTGAACACAATGCCTCAAATCATGAACGAAGCATGCGATTTCCGTGACATTTTCCACGTAGATTCCCACTTGGCCCAGGAAGAAATGCCACTTGAAAACTTTCCTAACAGCCTCATGGTGGCGCTATAATAGGCCGATTCACGTTTTTCCCTATAACTGCACCGATCTGCGTGAAACTTTGCACGGACACTCCCCAGAGGCCAAGGAAAAACATCTGCCCTGCATTTTTCACATCTGCTTTTTATAGCGCCACCATGAGGCCGACTTTTGCAAAACACATTATTGGATATTACTCCTACAGATTTTCTCCAAAAAACACGCAAATCGGTACACAGTATCTCTATAGTCATGTGATCAACACGGATCTGTCTGATTTAGCAGATTCCATCCTGATTGGCTAAGATTGGCTCCCAAAATGTGCAGGATTGCTTCACTTTTAACACAATGCCTAAAATCATGAACGAAGCATGCGATTTCCGTGAAAATTTCCACGTAGATTCCCACTTGCCCCAGGAAGAAATGCCACTTCGAAACTTTCCAATCAGCCTCATGGTGGCGCTATAACAGGCCAATTTACGTTTTTACCTATAACTGCACCAATCTGTGTGAAACTTTGCACGGACACTCCCAAGAGGCCAAGGAAAAACAACTGCCCTGCATTTTTCACATCTGCTTTTTATAGCGCCACCAGGAGGCCGACTTTTGGAAAACACATGTTTGCATATTACTCCTTCAGATTCTATCCAAAAAACAAAAAAGGAAATCAGTACACAGTGTCTTTATAGGCACCGTTGGCCCGGTCGCTGCGAAACTGTGCACACACACTCCCTGAATGCCAATTCAGAACCTCTGCCTCAAATTTTTCACATGGGCATGTTATAGCGCCACCTGGAGGCCGATTTGTGCAAAACCATTTTTTTTTACATTACTCCTACAGATTTTATCCAAACTTCATGCAAATCGGTACACAGTATCTCTATAGTCATGTGATCAACACGGATCTGTCCGATTTCCCATATTCCATCCTCATTGCCTAAGGTTCGCTTCCAAAATTTGCAGGATTGGTCCGTTTTGAACAAAATGCCTCAAATCATGAACGCAGCTTGCGTTTTTTGTGAAATTTCACAAACACATTCCCACTAGGTCAAGGAAGAAATGCCACACTTTTTCACATTGGCCTGTTATAGCGCCACCAGCAGGTCTAATTTAGCAAAACACATTTTTGGAACAAAATGCCTCAAATCATGAATGCAGTGTCCGATTGCCGTGAACGACCTAAGAATAAATGCCACCCTTTTCACATTGGCCTATTATAGCGCCACCAGGAGGCCACAATAACGTACCTGACCTGGCGGAGACCTGTGCTCCGAGGAGCACTTTTTCTAGTTTTTGTATGTATTTATTTTATATTTTATAGTTCATCTTATATCTATTATTTTTACAAATGAGGGGACAAATACATATACTGTAATTAAATGTATTACATTTATGGCCCCATATTTATACAAATGCTTCAAATTGCTACAAAACCTGTGACACCCAGTCATTTTGGGGATAAACAAAAAGTTGAAGGTTACATTTCGGTCTGATAATAATGTACCAAGCATGTTAAAATGATGTACACTTAACACTATTTCCAACCACTTTCCACAGCATACATTTCTAATTTACTTTACAAATTAATGTGCTACTCTGAGGGCTTTCACGTAGGAAGGAGCCAAACCTCCAAAAGGGGGATTTTTTTCTAGTCAACACAATTGATGCCAACAAACTGAATAATATGGTGAGGAAGACTAGCTCCGTAGTTGAACTGGACAATCTGGAGGTGGTTGTGGAAGGGATGATGAGGAAGATGGATGCTATACTGAAGAACCCCCGCATAATCACCAAGATACTCATTGTTAAAGCCTGTTGACACTATACATAATTATATTAATTATCATATTTACTGTTGATAGTCTACTGTATACATATCCATTAATATATTAATTGGCGATAGATATGTATTCATACATTAATTGGTGATGTACTGTACTGTATACTTAATTGATAGGCTATAAATGTTAACCCATTAAAGTTTAAATATGTTATTTTATTACTTTTTCTTTATTTTTTATTGGCACTTTATTGACTCTACCTGTTCCTGAGTTTCACCCGAGTTTCACTCTTACTGCTGTTGCTGCTATCTTGCTGCTATCTTATCTTATCTTATCTTGTCTTGTCTTGTCTTCAGTTGTGTGTAAGTTCAATCCAGTGTTTTACAGTGTAGGCTTGAAATGTACAGTCTTATTACTGAGTGTATACCTTTTGCAATGCATTTTGCAATCCATTCTCAAATCCCAACCCATGTACACATGGGTTGCATTCACATTTACTAGTTTGAGATTGTTCATATTACTGAGAAATTAGTAAGGCTACATGGAAAACGAAGCAGATAGGAGATGTGCAAACTTTCTTTGACCGTGACACAGCGGAGGGTGATCCGTGATCAAGGTTTTGCCAAAACATCCCTGCCGGACTGAGATGATATTGAGATTAGGAGCAAAAGGATGATGGTTATTTTAAGGCTTGGAAGGAGAAGATCAAGGTGGAGGGACATGAAATGGAGCACAATGGGTGAAGAGGTAAGCAGAACAGGTTGTGTTAAACTTGGTCTAATTGGGATGTAATGTTACTCACTACCTTTATCCACAAATGCCCCTACTGGCCATAGACTGAATCTACGAGAGCCCTTTCTTCTGTGACTCACCCATGCTGTTTTTTCCCTTTCACTTTTAGTGCCCGTGCCTCAATACATAAAGACTACATCACTTATGCACTGCCCAAAAACAAAAGTAAGTACCGTATGAATAACTGATTACGTACCATTTGTCACAAGGACAATATTACCATGGCCCAACTATACCTGTAGTTATTTATAGAATAACTACAAATCCAACCCATAAGGGGTTCGATTTGTAAAAAAAAAAAAAAAAAAAAAACTGAGGGGGATTTACAAGCTCACAACACATCGCAGAGGGTTGTGAGCTTGTAGATCTGCAATTTCCAGTGGGTGACATGATGCACAGCCAAGTATTATAGCAAGGCATTATGCTGAGTAGGAAGAAATGCATTAATGCATAGGCCTATCTTATGCCCATCAAAGAGCGTGGGTATAATTACAGAGGCTAAAGTGCCACAGAGAATAAATAATCATATTACTGCATAGACACACGTCTCCATACCCCATTTACAAAACGGATGAGGAGCTGCCCCATTGTCAGTGTGCAGGACCACGCGATGCCATAAAAAAAAATCAGCTAAACAGAAAGTGAATAATAAAGATTTAGAATCCTGCTTAGAACCTTCAACATTAACTGTTCCCTCATCGTTCCACTTAATGGACAGCATTGACACCTTCAGGCAGACAAAGCACAGTTCCATTGAAAAAGAAAAGAAAATCAATTGCTATGCACAGATTCCAAATATCATTTTAGCTGATGGCTCATTTGTCAAAGTGAGCCTTTATACAATGAATTATTACATCATACCTGTGTGGGGGTAGGCATAGCACGATCTTTCTGTTTTCATGCTCATTTTGCTCTGATGTGATGTTTGTCAGCCCACTGAAAGGTGTGAGCCCACTGAGAGAAGGTGAAGGGTCTGTTATGCGTAAAGTTTCATTATTTACCTGCCTGCGTTCTCGTTTCTAACACACTCTCATGAGCAGTCTGACTGGGGGCAGTCTACAGGAGATGCATGCCATTACTTATTATACTGTAACTTAACCACTAAATATATATTCTTACGTTTTTTGTATTTTCTTTGCTGAAAATATGGACGCGAGGGTTAATGTGGTTAATAACTGCATGTCTGCCAAGACGTGGAAGCGGTCAATAACAAAAAGCATATCAGTAAAAGAGCTTCAATTCAGCGATTGTTGAATCAGATGCAAAGACATATTGGTCCACTTTCAGTATTTAATCTGCATTGGAACCTAGTCTTTGTTTGGGTCAAGGCAGATACAGCGAGGAGTGAAGACTAGCGAGGCTAAAGCTAGGTCAACACTTGTCCCGGCACTGGAGTGACGCACATAAAAGCAGAATCGAAATTAATAATGCACTATGAAGACAGTAGAGAGCCCATTAATATCTTACGTATTAGCTGAAGTGGGCTAGAAGAAAATGTCTCCCATATTTTCGTGCATGTGCTTTCTGCATGCAGGCAATCGTATGAGGGTTATGCATACTATGGGAAAAGAAGATCTGGAAACACTTTACAAATTATCAGTTATAAATGTTTATAATCATGTATGACAACTTATAACAACGTTTATACTGCATTATAAGTGCTGGTCATAATGCAATATAAGCTCAGTGGAACAGCACATTATAACTACCTTAACTTAGTTAGTTATAAAGTGTCCTTGTTATAAGTTGTTATGCATAACATAACAAGTGTTATGAAGCATTATAAGTGCATTATAATCTATTGTAATGCATTATAAATGTGATTATTATGCATTGTAGACCCGACCCGGGGTGGGGTGGGGTGGGGTGGGGGGTGGGGCGGCCATAGCTGAGTGGTTAGTGAGCCCGCCTAGGGAGCCAGAGGCCCTGGTTGCCCCAGGTTCGATTCCAGGCCAGGCCAGCATATGTTAACCTGACGCTTCCAGATCCAAAGAAGCTTTCGTCACATTTGTTTCTCAGCTGCTGTCTTGAGAAACTAGTTACTCAATACCGCCCCCATCTGGCAGAGTCAGGTTAAGCATATGTGTCGATGAAATGAAATTTGTCCCTGAGCAAGACTCTTAACCCCTAATTGCTCACAGGTTCTCATTGGAAACCAGACCGCAAGGACTTTCATGAACGACCTGTTAAAAGGAATTATCCTTATCCTTAACCCTTAAGTAAAGTGTTACCTGGTAGTTATAATGTGCTGTTCCACTGAGTTTATAATGCATTATGACCAGCACCTATACATGATATTATAGAAACCTTGTTATAAGTTGTTATGCATAATTATAAACATTTATAACAAGTGTTATAAATGCATTATAATGCATTATAAATGTGGTTATAACGATAGGCCCTTAACTCACCAGTTATTTCTGATTTTTAGCTGTTGGCTGCCAGAGATTTTTCATTGAAAAACAAAAAGTACTCAGGAGCCGAGATACAGAATGTTTAAGTTTTAAGTTAACAAGGAAGTGGATAGGAGTCTTCGAAAAATCATATCTCCTTGGTCTTTGGGTCAAATAAAAAAAAAATATGTGAAAAAAAACGCATATATGCGTTATTGGCAGGCAATGAGTTAACTCATTGAGTGCCATTGACGTGTTTCACGTGTTTTACAGCTATGGCGCAACGTGCCAATGACGTTTTTTTCTTTTTTTTATGTTCAGAACCCAATTGGATATGGTGTCGAACGATCTTAGGGCGACGTCACACTGGCGTTAAGTCCTTAATCGGGACGATTATCCTATCGTCATTGTCGCCTTGACAACAGCTTTCGTGAAATAGGCCCCTGGCCTGGCCGAGACCTGTGCTCCGGATTGGCTATAGTCATTGGCTATTCTACATAATGACATCATCACTCAACAACATCACAATGTCATCATCACAATCATGTCCTTTAAAATGAAATGTTAACTAAACAAAATGTCATTCAGCAACTTTTACCGATGAATCCAGATGACTGTATGAACTTCTGAAAGCTAGTAGTTCACCTGAAGATATTATTTAACACTACTGAACACAGTGTCTGCTGTAAGTGCAGGGGATTCGATTTGCCATATTAGGCGATCAACAGTCATCGGCTTCCTTGATTGACAAACCCAACTGATCAGCTTTTGTGGATTGGCCACTGAACCAATAGAAGCGCACATTAGGACTCCAGTGTTGTTCAGACGAGACTTTAAAGATCCAACCTGATCTACGGTGTGAGATATGTTCTGCTGGACGGTAGATCTGAATGGAGGACCAGAAGGATCCGATTATGCTGCTGTTGCAATAGAGCACAAGGTGTACTACTTTGGAGGGTACTTTAAATATAACACTAAATTGCCGATTGACTTGCATGTTTTCAACACAGTGTCTTTGCGCTGGAGGAAGTTACCTCCAGTGACAACTGAAAGAGGAGAACCTCTCCTTGATGTTCCCTCCATGCGCTGGAAACACACAGCTGTGCTGATAGAACATATAGTCTACATCTGGGGAGGGTTTCCTTTATGCAATGTGCTGTATGCATTTGATGTCGACACCCACAGATGGTTCACACCCAGGGTTTCAGGGACTGTTCCAGAGGCGAGGAGGAACCACTCAGCCTGTGTCTTGAAGAAGGTCATGTATATACATGGAGGATGGGGCAAGCATTTTGGATACACTAATGACTTGTACAAGTTGGACACCACCACAATGGTCTGGTCTTTAATTAACACCAGAGGCATTCCACCACCTTCTACAGAATGTCACTCTGCCACCATCATCGGGACGAATATGTTTGTAATTGGGGGTGAAGGGGAAGGGTGGCGCGAGAACCACTTCTACAACCACTTCTACAACAAAATCAGAATATTTGACTCAGAGACTCAGAGTTGGCTGTACACACATAGTGCACGTATTCTTTCAGAAATACGCTGGCATTATTCAGCCTTAACCTACAATGGAGAGCTGTACATATTGGGTGGTAAGATCCGGGACCAGACCTTCAGTGATCTGAGTATATTCAACCTAAAGACCTTCTCCTGGAGGACGGTTGAGCCCAAGAGGATAAGACCGGGTCCAATGTTTAGTAGATTCAGCATCAAACGTATCAAACCAGCAGCGTCTATGTGCTGTTGCATGGTGGGAGATCTTATCATTGTACTTGCTGATAACCTCTACATCTTAGACTTAAGTCCTAGTCTGAAGACGTTATGCAAGCTGGCAGTGATTCAGTGCGGCCTGGAGCAGTCAGAACTTCCACACAACATCAGGCGGGAACTGGCAGCCATGACTACCAACAGCAACTGAGAACAATTCACAGATGACTAGAGTACAGTCCATAATGCTCTTCTGTATTTTGCAGTGGAACCATTAATAATAGGCTAATACTCATTATTGTCTCTGCCAGGCCGAAAGGCATTTACATTACAGTCATTTAGCAGACGCTTTTATCCAAAGCGACTTACAATAAGTGTATTCAACATAGGTAGGGAACGAGAACTACTAATCTTAGTGCATTTTCTGCAAAAACAAGCAACCAAGAGTATACCTAGCGCTAAGGTAAAAGTGCAATATATCAGCTACCTATTTCCTTAAACAGATGAGACAAAATAGCTAAATCAAATGAGCATGAGCTAAAACAAATAAGTGTATCGATTAAACAAGATCCAATAAACAATACAACAATAGAAAAAAGGCATGGCAGAGACTATGTTTTGCACCCCGTCCGTCCGTGAACAGCTAATCTCCCACGCTGTAGGCCTCATTGCAGTGAAACTGCACACACACTCCCTGGATGCCAAAGCAGAACCTCAGCCCAAAATATTTCACATGGGCCTGTTATAGCGCCACCATGTTGGATGGAGCGGTACAAAGGATGTGGGGTCCCCTTAGGTCCTGGGACATGTTACACTTTGCCACTCAAGGGTGAACTACTATGATGCGTAATTGTATTTTCACACACACACACACACACACACACACACACACACACACACACACACACACACACACACACACACACACACACACACACACACACACACACACACACACACACACACACACACACACACACACACACACACACCTTGAACCTTTTCTATTTTATTATTGTCTCCACCAGGCCGAAGGCATGGTGGAGACAATAATGTTTTACCCTCTGTGTGTGTGTCCGGCTCAGCCAAGCTAACATTGGTCAAGCTTCACGTGACATCACAAAGTGACATCACAATATGTAATATAAATAGGTAAGACAGGATTAATCAGGGACAGTACTCGCCTGGCGGAGTTTTGTATTTCTTTTTACTTTGAACTTTGATTTATTGTTATTCGATGTATATAGCTTTGAAATTGAGTTTGAAATGAGCTGAACTAAGATTGCACTTGAATGACATTGGAGTAAACGGCACCATAGAAGTATGTTCAAAAGCAGGTTTTTGAAAAAAAAGGTTAAAAAAAAATATATATGTTCAGAAACCAATTATCTGAAGATTTGCAACTCCATCCACTACTTGTTTAACTTATAACTGAAAAAGGCTGTATCTCGCTTCCTAAGCACTTTTTTTTTAACTTTGAAAAAATCTCTGGCACTGGGACAACATAGCCAGAAATAATTCTGGCACTCTGTGAGTTAAGCAAAGACACACAGATCACACACTGCACGATACATTTCTAACACTTATCAATAAAATATATATTTGATATGCTCTTGTCTTTTTATCTAATGCATCGTCTCTGTCGGGGGAAACCTTGTATGTTCTTAACTGTTAATTTTCAGGAAATGGAAAAAAGAACCATGTGTTCCAATAGAGCGTCGCAGTTCCCACCCACTTCCTGTTTTTTTCGGAAGAAAAAACTCAATGCATTTTTCCATTGACATTTCCAAATATATTTATATCTATTAATTTAAGCCTCGAATCAAGCCATCATGACATGACATGAATCATGACCATAAACGTTTGATTCTGTGATTTTTTTTTTGTTGAAAACGGCAAAACAAAGGGTATTTATTAAATATAGTATATCATATAATTAAATATAAAATAAAATAAAATCACAGAAAAAAACGTTTTATGGTCATGATTCATGTCATCTCGTGATGGCTTGATTCGAGGCTTAAATTAATAGATATAAATATTTTTGGAAATGTCAATGGAAAAATGCATTGAGTTTTTCTTCCGGCACCAAAAAAAACAGGAAGTGGGCGGGAACTGCGACGCTCTATAGATGGGTTTCCGCGCGACGTCATCACAGAGCAGAGTGCCCAATCTGCGCATGCGCGGGGGAGAACGAACCGGAAGCGCCATTCACTCTATTGTTATTTTCGGGATTTAGATAGGCATAATGCTGCTATTATAGGCATAATAGGCATAATGCTGCTATTATATACAAACAGATCCAACTTCCGACAAATCATTTTTATTGAGTAAAGAAGATATTACAAACTGCATCATTTAATCTACTTTCATTAAACCTGGTGAAGACCATTTATTTTATGGGTAATAGGGTATAGGATATTTTTAGGGTAATAGCGCCCTCTACAGGCTCATCCCGCCACTGCGCGCGCATCATCCTCTCGTGTTTACAAACAGGAAACCCATCTATTGATCCAATGTAGTTATTTAGTTACAAGCTCTAGTTAATGCTTTTCATTGGTTACATTTTTTGAAAATCCCCAGACACGTTTAACCACTCTAACTTTCACTACATTTTTTTCCTTCAAAACAAGCAAATCTACAAGCCATAACGTGTCGCAAGCTTGTAGATCTGCTATTTTTGCTACTGTACTTTTGCGTGACACTGTACTATATTATTAATTTACAGGAAGAAACCCATAAAAAGAGCAAATATGAAGATT
Organism: Gymnoscopelus braueri; assembly: GCF_963280865.1. Classification (NCBI taxonomy): domain Eukaryota; kingdom Metazoa; phylum Chordata; class Actinopteri; order Myctophiformes; family Myctophidae; genus Gymnoscopelus; species Gymnoscopelus braueri. Next base: position 26,384,568 of record NC_137622.1, read on the forward strand.
TAGGCAAGTTTTCTGCCCGACATCAACGATATGTAAAGCACTTTGCCTCTGTATATGAAATGTGCTAATGCATAATAAATAAACTTGCCTTGCCTTACATGTTGGCAGCTCCATGAAATAGACAATTTTCAACACTACACACTAAGTTCAGGTTATGTCTTCCTTATCATAACTAAAGCAAATTATGCTAAACATAACAGAAAAGGTAACACAGCTGGGCCTTTGCAAAGGCATGAGCTAATAGATGGCCATTCTATATGAGAACAAAATGATGCCTTGAGCATATTGTTTGTCTGTCACGTGGTGGAGCATTTTAATTGGCTGTTTGCAAAGGTAGGTGAGGTTGCATTGCCTTCTGGGTGAAGTGGGTGGATTAACTTCCAGGATTGGCATTTGGGTTTCTATAATGAGCATGTGTACTTTTCAGCATAGGGGAGACTTTTGACTGAATTCCTTTCGAAATGTCTGCCTCTCCCTTATGAGAACAGAGTTCTTCACGCCAATGCATGTTGACATTGAGTATAGAAAAATATATTTAATGGAATAGAAATATAATTGTCATAACGCATGACTTTGCTGAACCATGCAGTCATGATTAATTTCTTTCATTTGAGGCTAGCCTTCACCACCCATGTTTGACAGTGTATTTAGCGAGGGCATATAGCTAAGTGTCTTGTTATCCTTGAATATGTAATGAATTTCACCTCACCAGAGCTCAAAGAAATTGATGAGCAAGCCCCTCCGGTCTGTGGTGGAGGGATGAGCCATTTGATGGCTCCCCTCGCTGAAATGCAGAATATGGTCTTTTGAAAAACACTCAATTTGCATTTCCACAGCCATGTGGGCAGGCTTCGACGGAGGGCATACAATAGCTAATCCACAACTAATATAGGAATTTCAAACCAGATATAAGCTTCGTGTGCATCAAATAAGAGTTGGGTAATGAAATACTTTGAATGTTAATATTTCCCATTCCCAAGACCCGACTCCCACACCAACCGCCCAAAGAAGCACAAATCAATCCAACATCAGTTATGAATAAATATTAGTATGAGGCCATGGCCACAATGCTGTAGCCTCTGACTTTATAATTATTATGCCAATAGCAATTTTTTTCCCCCACTATATCTATTATGAGCTAATCAACTAATTCAGTCATTTTTTTTTTTTTTATTATTACACAGGCAGCTCTACTACACCAGCCCACGTTTCCTTTTATCCCCAGTCCAAGATGCGAAAGCTCTGAGGTACTTCAAACAGGAGCTGGATACACCCTCGTAGTTATCACATTTTCTATTTCTATACACTTCATGGTCTGTTTGATGTTATTCATGAGCTGTAACTGAAAGTAATACAACTGCATGAGGCCCCAAAGCACTTTTGAATACAAAGTGTGGGCCGCCCGCCTGCTGTGCGACTGGGTCGCGGATACGTACCTGCTCTTAATAATGGATTGGAATTAAAAGCCGCTTATCAGCCTTTGCTATCCCCTTCTGTTCATGACTCATGAAGTGAGGTGAAGCAGAGGTGGGAGTCGCCTAGCTATCTGCTATCACATACAGTTTGATCAAATCATGGATGTCATAATAGGAAGACATATAAAACGTGTCAGTTTTGAAAGCAATTTTTTATTTATTTCGATAGAGACAGTCAAGTCAAGAAAGGATAGGTGGTAGAGAGGGGGGGGAGAACAGTAGACCGGTGGCCTACTCCAGAACGATACGGACACAGAAATACAATATTCATCCATTAGACAATCAGTTTTTTATCAGTAGGTGCTACAGTACATTTAGAACGGTTTGATCATACAGTCACCTTTTCTTCACATTGACAGTCATTGACCTTTGACCCGTATAAGATCCTTTTTTCTGTAACATGGATCCAATTTGCCATGGTCTGGCTGCTTTTTCTCACTTCACTCTTTATGGAACTCTGTGGCTGCAATTTCTGGCCGGGTATTGATTTAAGTACGCTGAATGTGTTTGTTATCGAGCGAGTATGTGTGTTGGTTACCTGTACGTGTGCATGTGTGTGTGTGTGTGTGTGTGTCTGTGTAGATTTGTGATGTCACTCATGGCCCTGGGAGAAAAACATGTGTTGTTAACGTGGCATTTCAAATATAGCTTTGAACCACGAGCATTGGTTGTATAACGTATTCGTGCTTCGGTCTGTGGGAGGAATAGATTAAGCTTTTCTGTTACATGATGTGCCTTCGTCATTGGTCTTAACTACCACAGATGTTCAAGTTTATGTCTCATTAATGTTACTGCTTCTGCAAAGGATATCTTTCTGTCAAATACAAGGATGAAAAAGGCTTGCCAAAATTGTTTCCCCCCACAGCTTGCAGGTTCAGCAGTGAATCCAAGGGCAAGGGCATGTGCACTGCAGTACCACAAATGTAGAAGGAGTTCAAATCATGTCCTTTGTTGCTTCTCTGTATCATTATTGGCACTGCCCACTTAATATAGTATGTAATACAAAGCATTATAAATTATAGCCATTTAGCAGATCTATGCTCTTATTCAGAGTAACTTACCAAGTGCAAGCATGTATAAAAGTTATAATAGCCTGCGTCCAGTCCAAAGGAATAAAAAATGTAACTCACATTTTCTTGTTACCCACATAATCATTACATAATGCGATGAATACTGCCTGTGAACTAGTGTGGCATGCTATGATCAGTTCATTGTGAAAACAAGTGAGTTCAGTTCTTTCCAGGGGTGTCATTACCTTGAAATGAGGGGGCAGTGCATAAGCCTCCAGGATTTTCATTTTTGAAAAGCATGAATCGATCTGTAACAGACATTTGTACAGCACGCCTAGGAACTGTCTCTTCTCAACCTTGGCTGCAGTTCACTCACTGCCTGTTGCGGAGGAGTACATCAATGTTTCCCATTCCTTGGTATCCATGCCAGGCTTGTGTCTATCTCCTTTCTATTGGGACCTGCCAAAATACAGGGCTCCAGGAGTGGGGCTGCGAAGGAGGGATTCATTCAGCTGAGAACTAATGCACCATCAGAGCTCCCTCACTCATTTATGGTGTTGCCAATCAGGCAATGCAGGAATGCCTGACTTTGTGTTCCTCTCCCTGCGCATTTCAAAATCAGCTTTGTGCCCATGGTGCTGGCATCAAAGTGCAATATTGCCTTGACGCACAGTCCATGTCAACATATCATCACAAAGCTGATTATCTTCGCTAGAGTCATTTGGTTTTTGTCACAGCAGACCTTAAGGCAGCCATATTGTCCTTTATGACATTGTTGGCCTGGTAAGCGCACCGCCTCGGGGCCTTATGTCAGCTTGCTCCATAATGAGAGTTGAATCCCCTTTACAAATGTCTTTAATTACGATTTTGTTTCCCGCTGTTTGACAGGAGGAGGCTTTCCGCTCACACGAGGCAAGGATGGAGTCAGAGGGGACAGCTGGGGAGCTTTTACTCCCTTTTCAAATCATCAGCTAGTCCTCACATCAAAAGGTACTCCAACGCCGTCTCCTTGGTCAGAGTAAACAACAAACAAAACCTACAGTATAAGGCAGCCAATCACTGGTGCTTGTTCTCCTGTGAGAGGAGCTCAGTTCTCAAGTTAGGGGAATGGTTTGGAACAGAGTTGTGCAGTGGGACATGAAAGCATGGATTTTCATTGCACAACTTTGATGTTAAGTTTGGCTAGTAAGTTCTGTTTTATACTCCTTTGCACACGATCCTTTGATTTTTGTTTTTTAAGAAATCCCAATCCGTTTTACTTAACAGTACCTTTGCAAAAAAGCACATAGGAACTTGTCTAGGAAATTATGTAAAGGCCCTTGCACACAGAGCCTAATGCAATTGTGTTAGTTGTTTTAACACATCCGAAAAAATGCGGGAATCAAACTGGGTTTGACTGAAAACATAGCTTTGTAACTGCAGTTGAAGCCAGCTCAACTTGGATTGTAGCTTTGTAGATTTTGTAGCAGCTACAAACATCGGGCGTCGCTTTGTATGTCGCTGGCTTCCATTTGAAAATGAATGGTAGCCTGTAGCTTTGAAGCTGCCAGTGGGAACGCAGCATTACAAAATCACAGTTATATGTAATACATGGAAAAGGTCACGTAGTAAAAAAACGAAAACAAAAAAACATGTGGGAAGCCAGTGATGTGCAGTGAATGCCAGTCTCCATTGTGTTGATTGATTGAGATCAACAGAAAACTGAAAGGAGCACAGTACTGTGTGCTTACAATATGGAGGGCAGGGTCAGGATTTTATACTGGACTAGCAGGGGCAGAGTCTTAACCTCTACACCACAGGCACTGTAATGGTTGTACGCTTCTCTCTGCTTGATTCAGAGATACTGATTCTGAAAGTCAAGTCACATTTAAACCTGGTTCCAGGATCAAATCAAGTTAAGAGTTTTAAGGACACTGAAATTGCAATGGATTTTTAACATTGTTTTAAAGCATAATTAAATATTGACGTTTGGGTTGTTAACACATTCTCTGCCAGGTATTAATTAATTGATTCATCCGCTACTGCCAACATTATTTTTGTTACCTTATTTTGACGATCCACGGAGAGCCACAGAAGCCACGTTATGGACACGGATGTAAACAAAGGCTGTCTGGGGGGAGGGGGAGGGTTTACCGCGATCGTACATTCTGTTGTTATCGGCAGTTGAATATGGCTCGTTTTCATTTAAAAAGAAAGAAATCTGAGCTAGATGTGTTTTTCTTCATCTCATAACATGGGAGTTTTAAGTTTTTGGGGACGACGTCATTTCTGCTTCTACCATTCTCTCGCGGTCAAGGGATCATTCATAGGTAATTTCAACAACGAAAAAATCTTCAACCGTTGCTCCGCAGATTAGAAATTGATAAATAATATTACAATGACAATGATGAATAAAGGTGCTATCGCTGTTTCTTACTTTGCAGGAACAAACACAGTATATCTCTCTGTGTGTGAGTTGAGAGGTGTGTGAGAGAGAGAGAGAGTGAGAGAGAGAAAATAAAATAAATAGAGAATGGTATTAACACGGGAGCATTATATGCTTGATTTCTTGTATAGTTCAAGGCATTAGACACTATCCCTTCCTGGGTCAAGGTTCCATTCCATTAGGCCCAACACCATAGAATGTATGCCTCCATGCAACTGGTAAGGCACATTAGATATAAAAGCTGACCAGCTGGCATGGCAGCTATGTTACAGTACATGATGTGAGTTGTGTAAAAGGTGCGTACAAGGGGGATCTTTTGATGTTTAGATAATAGAGGGAAAGGGTTATGGCTTTGTGTGGACCCCTTTCTCCACAACCCATTTTAATGAGGTCTCATTGGGCTGACAGCCTGAAAAGAGGTCAGTATGATGTAGCACAGGGTGGAAAGGAGACCCTGGCAGGGGGAAGATCACAGATTTCATACCACAAATAGGCCAAGGGTATCAGAGAGGAATCTCAGCTGTAACTCACAGTTGAAAGACAGATCCTCTGCAACTAACATTGAGAGCCAACTCAGTCAAATAAGAACCATGCAGTGAGTCAGTATTAAATTCATAATTAAAAATGAGCTCAACTTCTGTATGGAGATAACACAGAAGTTGACACACACACACACACACACACACACACACACACACACACACACACACACACACACACACACACACACACACACACACACACACACACACACACACACACACACACACACACACACACACACACACACACACACACACACACACACACACACACACACACACACACACACATTCCTTGGCCCAAGCTTTGTGCACTGCTGAATATCTGTGTATATATTAAAATGAAACTCAAATGCATTTCCATTTATATTGCCCATGTTGAGACATCAGGTTATCTGCAAGTTGCAACCCACTCTATCCTCAACCAATGGCCACGTAGCCTCTCACCCTGAAATGCATTGGGATTCAAAGGTCTGACAAAGCACAAGAACAATTTCCAGAGCTACCGCATTTTACATCAACTGGTCATGTTGACAGCATAATTATACTGTAGGAGGTATCAAACACATTAACACCATCCATAGGCATTCCGATTAGTAAGAATGTAGTATATTACTCAACAAAGCCATAGGGTATATATGGAATTACAATTATTCTTTAACATACAGTACAGTGATGTGAAATGGCAGTTTGAAGTAATTAAATTGGACAAAAAGTGACGGCAGCTCTGTCACATTCTATGGGAGACATACGTATTGGGCCAACCTTGACAGTGGCACTTGATCACACTTTGTGATTCTCTTAATTAATAATGACAAAGAATGGCAGAGTAAGGGAAAGTCGTGACGAATCTGAAAAGGCAAGCCAGTGCCAGTGTGTGAAAGAAATCTATTTTCAGTGTCCTCTATTTCACTATTACATTTCACTGCTTCTGTACACGCTAATGATATTTGCTGTTCTTCATATGTGCAAATCTTTGTGCTACATAAATGTGGGAGAGTGAGAAATGTACCACAAATGGTGTAATTGTTCTATTGCACATAATGTGTAAATTACGTTATTGTGTGCAAGACAAATGATGACACACCAACATCCATTCATGCCTTTTTTTCATGAATTTATGCCATATTTTAAAGTTTGTCATAATTTTTTCGGGTTTTGTAAATATTTAACCAATAAAAAGTATTAAGAGCTTGTGACTAAATTCCCCTAACTTACTCTGACCATTTCCTGAAAAGGAATGGTTTTGGACATACGGTACAAGGTTTCTGCCCAACAGCAATGATACACAGTACATGTGTGTACATATGCAAGGGGATGTGTGCATTTATCACACACACACACACACACACACACACACACACACACACACACACACACACACACACACACACACACACACACACACACACACACACACACACACACACACACACACACACACACACACACACACACACACACACACACACACACACACACACACACACACACACGAGCGCGCACACACAAAGAGACACTATCAAGGGATTTCTGAAGTCCAAATCAAACAAGACAGTCTCCTGCTCTCTGCAGCCCTCGGTCAGACGCTAAGTTTGATGTGAAGACCTTTGTCCTGTGTCTAATCCAAGACATTGCTCCCTGTCAGTCACAGTCTATCCAACACGGCTTCAGCATGATGGCTCCTTATGACAAGAAACACAATCCCCTCTGACTGTACCCACTCATCACTGTAAAGCTGTAACTACTAGACTATGCTACACCAAGACAGAGGAGACTTCCCAAACATGTCACCTTTAAAACCACATTCAATCTGGTGTCCCTATGTTGTGCATACAGTATAGATAGATAGATAGATAGATAGATGATAGATAGATAGATAGATAGATGGATAACTTGTTATATATTATTTTAAAACATTTAAAAATATTTGACAAAATAGTGAAAATAGCCATCTGCAACTCATAGATCTGCTATTTTTGCTGTGTGACACCATACAACAAAGTATAAAATAGGGCTTAAGTGGTTTAATGACTTTTTTAATGCCGTACTGCACGACCTTGTACTATGGCAACAAAGTGCTAAAGAGATCACCCTTTCACACATCCTTTTTTCAAAGGGCGCTATTCAGTTATTGTTGTGGGTTCCTGAACCAGCAAATCACTGTCAAGTTGTCAGATGAAATCACGTCAATACTACACTCGCGCAAGCGCGCACACACACACACACACACACACACACACTCACACACACACACACACACTTTGAAAAAGGTCTCAGCCTTCATGGCACCTCTTCCATCTGTGCCATCGAAGCTTTCAGAACAAAATAATTATTACAACAATAGGTTACCGCAAGCATTTGGCCAAGAAAGAAAATCAAAGCATCATTGTTATTCAGATTCCACTCCCTGGATCCCGAGTCGATGACCACAGCTAGATGCTTCTCCCTGATGTCCTTTTAAGAAGAAGCACATGACCTTTGTGTTGGGGCATCTTCATTTGTTGCCTGCCTCTCACTATCTGCCCACTGAAAGGTCACCCTCACATTGACAGTATAGAAAAAGACGCCACAACGTTGCAATTAGATGAGGTCAGTTATTTGCTCGAGTTCATCCTTTTCCACTATATACGCTAAAATCAAAGCATGCTCAGTAACAGCTTACTCAAAAAAAATATGAGTTTTCCGTGTTTTGTCTCAGTGGATGAGGCAATCATACACTAAGAGTATCTCTTTGTGAATATCTTTTGAATTAACTTGTGGGATTTTACACTACAGATAAAACAATATCACCATAAATTTCTCCACACAATAAACCAATCCTGATAATTCAGTAAACTATTTAGAACTGACAAGGATGATCTGTATTATAATAAAGATATCCATGCAGATAGCCCTAAAATTAATTAAAGAATATGGTGGAGATTCGCTGTTTGTGCAGCTGGGTCCCAAGCTGTGGATTAAAGATTCCTGCTAAAGTGACTCATATTTGCATTATATACATAGCAGCACTTGGCACCAATAAAACAAAAAACAAAAAACAAACACAATAAATCAGAGACGTTTTGAGTTTAAACACTGCAAGTGGAAATTTGTACAAAATCAGGGATAGAAATCTATGGAGCTAACATTCGGCGAAAACTGCAGATCTACAAGCTCAGATCGGCTATTTTCTGCAAAGAGATTTGGTATAGAGGGGAAAATGTAGGGGATCTTCTAGTATAGACCCCTGGGGGACAATGGTCAACAAAGTATAGGGTATAAGTGGCTAACCAGAGATGTACACAGAGTGCAGTAAATGCAATTTCTTGGGTTGAAATATGAACTACTGTATGAACTCTGCCCCTAGTGAACCCCCACCCCTTCCCTTCCTCTACCCTCTCTTTTGGTCGTCTTGCATGTCCTGTACAATGAAGCATAAATGGACAAAACAATTAAAAAGAGACTACATTCTGAATATGATACCAGCCCAGAGGGTGTGAGGATATAAGACACTCTGAACCCCACTCCTGAAATTAACCTGACTAATTGATACTGTATAATGTGGTATATATGAGCAGAATAAGTTGCAGTTAATTATTTTAACTCCCCTAGCAATCAGTTGTTTTTCTAGATTGTATTGTCTCCTAATGCAGCCATATCCATTAATCAATCAAACATAATATACATATACACAAACAGTATTAGGTCATTTTCTATCTATACGTTCACAAAACCTATGCCTGTGTGTGTGTGTGTGTGTGTGTGTGTGTGTATAGGTGTGTAGGTGTATAGGTGTGTAGGTGTGTAGGTGTGTAGGTGTGTGTGTGTGTGTGTGTGTGTGTGTCAACATTTAGTATCATTCAGCAGTTAGTGAAATAAACTGGTGGCTTGTAGAAGTACACTGACATACTGCATACTGCATACAATACAAACTATATGTACAGTATTGAATTTTTCACAAAACCCTTTCTGCCCTTCTACAATGTTGTCTTCTGATAAGATTAGATTAGCATACAGTAGATTGACAGATTAGTTTTGTATGTATTTATATGGGTCTATGTGCTATCAGCATGATCACTTAGGTAACCTTGGACCATACTGTACATCTGCATGACAACAGTTACACAAGAAACACATCTGTCTAGCTCACATTAAATATTCCATGCACATATTTTTTTTTCAGATAAGCATTGCATGCCAATAAGGCCCATTTTAAACCCCTTGCTGCAATAATAATATCTTCATGGTCTTTGAGTATTTTCCAAGTTTTATTAAAACAGGGTACATCTACTGCTGGCATTCTTTACCGTTTACGCCGATATGTTTAGCGCTGTAGTGGCCACGACGAGGACGCGGATGTAAACAATGGATGCGTGTACGATGGTCGATGGTCCCGTCTAACGCCTGGAACAATAACATCTCTCACGCGAGCCGCCAATTGCAGAGTGATCGCGCACCGAAAATGTCTCGTTTTCACCACTGTAAAAAGTTAAGGAGATCCGGAGGTTTTTATCAAGGAGATATAATGGGAGTGGACGGAAGCCAGGTTTTTTGGCACCCATCCACATCTGTCCCTTCCAGTGTTGGTGTATATTACTTAGGAGAGTAATATGTTACTTATTACTTATTACTCATTTGAAAAGTAATAATATTATATTACTTATTACTTGGAATCAAGAGTAATATATTAGTTATTACTTTATATTACTTTCCCCGCGCCCCCCGCAAAAGAAAAGACGTGTACAGTTTTTAGCGTTTTAGAACTGAATCCAATTTAATGGAACAATAGAAAACAGTCAACAGTCTTTATCCTTTTAAGTATTTTGCTGCTGCAAATTCCATATTTGGAATTGGAACAATAATTATCCTTACAGGAACAACATCAATCTGAACTGCACACACTGGCTACAGCCTCTCAAAAACTGAAACAATAAAGTAAACTTTTTGAACATTTCTTAACCTTTTCAACATATCTTACACCAGTCAATATTAATTAGCCAAAGTGCAAGGGGGGAGGAGAGAGGAGAGGAGATATAGAGCAGTGGTTCTCAAACATTTTCATGTCAAGGACCCCCAAATTGACACTTTTTAGCCCGCGGATCCCCATTTCAAAAGATATGCCAGGGACCCCCATAAGAGAAGATTTTTTACGGCTCTAGCAGTGATTCTCAACCATTTTAATTTCAAGGACCCCCAGTTTGACATGCATTAGGCTACAGACCCCCATTTAATGGCATTTCTATCACTTGGACTGCAATTTATATTGTAAAATCTATGTCAATTCCACTCTGAGAGTGTACAAATGGAACCAAATGGACCCGTTAGGGTCCATTTGGTACACTCTCAGAGTGTACACTCTCAGAGTTACAGACCCATAAGGGTCCATTTGGTGCCTAATCTATCATTTAGCTGGGGACCCCCTGGAACCCCCTCAAGGACCCCTGGGGGTCCCCGGACCCCACTTTGAGAACCAATGATATAGAGGAGAGGAGAGGAACACAGCTGTTTCCTCTCCTTATCAGCAGTTCGTTTCGCCGACCACCAGACAAGTGACGCAGGGGGACTTCTGAAAGGGCCATGCCGAAAATACGTTGCTTTATTCGGATACAATTTGTGTCACTGCCCGCCCCTGCCGGTTCTCTGAATTTAAATTTTTAAATAGGCTCTGTCATGATTAATTGACCATATATATGAAGTTTAACAACTAAATTCTATCCGAACGATATCTTATAAGTAAATTCCGTGCCTCAAAATAGAAGTTTGAGAGCTTTCTGAAGTTAAAAAGTGGCGGAGAAATACACGACGCCGCATACGGGTCATGCGCTACGTCATAACTGTGCGCAGGCTGCGTGCTAAAAAGAACTGATCTGCAAGCTAAAAAGCATCTCTGTTGACGTTGGTTGATAGCTTGTAGATCTACTCTATTTTTGCATGATACGACAACTTGCCTCTACGAAAGACGGAGAGAGTACATACATATTAAATGAATGAATGAGCAAAAAAAAAGACGCTTGTCATCAGTAACGAGTAACGAGGCCTTTTTTGACCGAGTAATATGGTATTATATTACTGTTTTGGCAGAATAATACCTTACTTTACTCGTTACTGGGAAAAGTAATAATATTACAGTAATATATTATTATTAATTCGTTACTGCCCAACACTGGTCCCTTCCACATATGTCCTTCCGGACCGTTTTTGGCACACAATGTGTTAAAAAAAATACATCCTGTCTAGACCGCTGACCTGCCCTGGCCGTGATGAACTCACCGGTGCTCTATGGCTACACTGGCCCTGGCTGTTGGTACATTACAGTTCTCAAGCAAAAACCTTCCTTATTAATTCAGTGCGACTCAGTGGTCATTTCAGAAACCAAAAAGAGAGAGAGAGAGAGAGAGAGAGAGAGCAGGGCCGATTTCCCCGCTGCATCCTCTGGCAGCTACATTATCATTAAAAATGATTAGCATTGGAATAATCCTTATACTTTAAAAGCTCCACCGGAGATGGAGGGCTAATTAAATTACCTTCAACCAAATATGAACTTCCTGTGTGGAGTTCACCGCACTTGCCCACGCCCATTCGTTCTAAACAGCAATTTTAATACCTGGCCCTTTTAACCCCTTTCACGGTGTACACAAGGTTCTGCAAACGAAAATTTGTTTATGCTTGGAGTGTGTGCATGCATGTACTGTATGCATGCATGCACGCATGCATCTGCAGAAGAATATCTGTTGTTATATGTTATTATAAACCAAGTATTACAGTACCTTTACTTTCTGTCTTGGTTCTTTATCTGTGACGGATGGATCAGCCTAGGTTAAGCACAGTGTTCCTGGATGAGCTGGTGAAAAGGGAGAAGAAAGGGGCATTGTTGTCATGGTACTGTTCATCAATGGTTTGCCGTCATCCACCAACAATAATGGGGCTCAACCAACAAATTAGTTTAAATTGACCTGATATGTGGTCAGCAATGTATGGATTAGTATGCAGACTCTCAGGATATTTGTCAGGCTTAAGCTGTTATTCATTTGTTCAAGATATGCTGACAGCAATTAAACTCTGATATATTATAATACAGTTCCTCGTTATATATTGAGGATCTCAGCTGTGGAATCCATATTCCCCGTGAATCTACATCTCTCAGCAATTCTAAATATAGACTTAGGACCTGTCTGAGGAGCCATACTGCTTGGAGTCTTCCCTCAGTAACACACTCACTCTCTTTCTCTTTCTCCTTCTCTCTCTCACACGCACGCACCTCAATTTCCCTCCACTTTTTTCTGTTACACACAGAATTATCTCACCTTGGCTTTGATTTCATCTTTCTCCAAGTATACTTTTTCTTTCTTTGCTTTCTTTTTTGTGCGTTATTTGACCAGTTTTACTGTCATTTGTCATTTACCGTTATCCTTACTGGCCACTTTCTGTTTGTGTCATCTAGATATAATGTTTGATAACGAAAAAGGCAACGTATATTACAATATAGCATACTGATTCTTTGCTTCATGTGCTTTTGTGCGTAAGCGTAAATGTGGGTGCAGTGTCCTTGTGGAGCTCAATTACTGTAGGAGAGCATACTGTACTATACGTCTGATCATGTTCTGCATCACCAGAAGGAACTAGTCCGTCTTCACTCCCATATTCTCTTTCATCTTACATGCAAACAGAATTTCTGTCCATAGGTCCTCACCGTGCTCATTTCAGATATTTTATTTTTTACAGACAAAAGTCTCTAATCTCTTATGTCCTTCAGGTGTCAAACTGTACAGGTTAGTTAATTAATTAATTAATTAATTAATTAATATGATTCATGTTACTTGTTAACTACCAAGGCGACAGTCTCAGCTTTAGCTTGTCAAGGTGCTTTTTTTTTTAAAGATTCCTTTGCATATCATGGCAGTGAAAATATAAAAAGTGATACATTTGAGAGATGAGGAGAATGTAAATTTGATGCTGGACCCGAGGGCTGGCCAATACAAATCCATGTCGCTTACTAACGACATTGGGCAGTGGGTGTCAATGTCTTTGGATTGGAGACAACAACCTGTCTGTTATCTACTCAACCAATACAAATTCATTGTGCTAAATGTGCTAAATGTGACGTGTGTGTTGTGATTTGGTGTTTCTAGAACTCGCCAGATTCGTTTTTCTTCACCCCGGAAACTCGCATCTTTGTTTATGATTAAATACAAAGGAGAAGCCTCTAGCCTAAATGTTAACCTCACAATGCCAAACGTCTATTGTAAGAGCAGCAGCAGGTGCCTGATATTAACGTGAATACAGAATGTATTGCTGACATCAGGGGGAGTCCCCGGAGGAGTTGTATCCCGAGAGCGGTTCACCAGACAGACAGACAGACAGACAGACAGACAGACAGACAGACAGACAGACAGACACCTCTAGAGAGATGCTGTAAAAATTCAATAGGAGTTTTGAAAGGAAAAACGTCTTTATGACCTTGGACATCGATTATACAGTTATAACTTTAGGCCTACTGTACATAGTGCTTCTAGCAAGTGTCTAACTTTGTCAATAGGGGAATTTACCCAAAGACTACATTTCCCATGAACACGGCTGCTGTAGGGACAGCGATTTAAGTGTAGTTTTTAAGACTTTTAAGGTAGAATGAATTACATTTTCTCCATAATATCAATATATATCTATCTAATATCAGCTGTATCAAATATGAATGAATATCATAAGCGATGCAGAGCCCCCCCCCTTGACAAAAAAGACCAGATGATTTGTTTATTTTTTGAACAGTTCTTACATGACGTGATTTAAGATTCTCCTATGGGGATTTCAACACAAAAAATAACGCCACAACCCAGGGGGATAGCGCCCTCTAGCGGCAGTGACGTCAGACTTCGGTGCTCTATTGATGGTATTTTTCACTCTACTGTACTGTATATGCACAGTTGTGCTTCTAGCAAGTGTCTGCTTTTTGTAAACAGCTTCCCCTTAACGCCTGCATCACTTTGCATGTATGACACTATGCACTCATGTTTACATGTACATTATCTAGCCTGTTGGTAATATCCGTCAGGCCAGGGGCAACAGTCACAGGTGAAACAGAATTCCCTGGCCAGTTTTGCTTATTGGCATACTCATCAATGGTGTAAACTCATAAAGTACATGAGGAAAGTGCCACCGTCTTAGATATAATGGTATACACATCGTCCCCACTGTCATGTATCAGGGTCTGGATTTGCCAGGCTTGTAAATGTAACCTGTACATGTAACTCACATTTAACTTATTTGTGCACTCCTTAGAGTTAAATTAACACTATATGGAGCTGAAATTACTTTATAATTACATCAAAGACTACATCAAAGGCATTTATATGTCTCACATCACTCGTCACATCAGCATTGGATAGAAAACGTTACAGTATCAGCACAGAGTAGCAGCTACTGTATACTTTTACAATAATTAACACACAAAGGAAACAAGTCCGCAAGGACTTTTTTGGCCGGGCCTTTTAGACAAAAGCATTATTAATGTAACTGTGTTGTTTTACATTCTTTTGCCTAATAAAAATTTCAATCAATCAATCAAATGTTCTTCCACATCATCCAGTTTGTTGAATTATATTGTACAATGGGTTCATAGATAGGTTTGAATGGCATGGGATTCTAAATATGAATGTATTTACAACTAGAAAAGTGTGCTCCTCGGAGTACAGGTCTCCACCAGGCCGGGTTGCTTACCCAGGGCCCACACACTTTGGAAGGTAGTCCTAGCCAAATGGAATGGGATCTGAAAAATCGGACTCATACATCTTGATCACATGACCCCAGAGATAATGTGTACCGATGTGTGTGTTTTGGACAAAAGCTATAGGAGTAATGGAAAAAACTGTGTTTGGAAAGGAAAACGCATGGCAGAAAATGTATTCTGGCACAAACAGGGACTATAAGTTGCGTCATGATCGAAGGAATCCTGGGTAAAAACAGATGTTGATTGTACAACCTAGGGTTCAAGAGTTAATGGCCAAAACGTGAAGTGGGAGACTTTGCTTAGTGGGAATGTATGTGCAAAGTTTCCCAGCAATCGGGCGCTTTATTAATGATGTGTGGCATTTTGTGTGGGCCACCCCCACAAAAGTTGTTAGCCAATAATAGTAAATTGGATTGGAGAAATGTGACAGATACATCTTCATCACATGTTTACAGAGATAATTTACCAATTTGTGTTAAGTTTGCGAAAAACTGTAGGAGTAGTAACAAAACATTCATGGTGGTGCTATAACTGTCCGAAAAAACATTGGGTGGAGATGGGTGGAGATGTAGCTAACTCATATATTGCACTTTTACCTTAGCGCTAGGTATACTCTTAGTTGCTTGTTTTAGAAGAAAATGCACTTAAGACTTCTGGTGATGAGTAGTTTCCTTGCCTATATATATATCTAAATTGAATGCACTTATTGTAAGTCGCTTTGGATAAAAGCGTCTGCTAAATGACTGTAATGTAATGTAATGTAAAGATTCTTCCTAGGCCTACTGAGAGTGTGCATGCAAAGTCTCTCGCCGATTGGTCCAGCGGTGCTTGTAGCATGTCGTGCATAACGGCCCCCCCTCCAGCAAACGGACAGATTTGTGTTGATCACATGACTATAGAGATAATGTGATAATGTGCCTCCTGGTGGCGCTATAACAGGCCAATGTGAAAACTTTGTAGCAAAGATTCTGCTCTGGCCTCCAGAGAGTGTACATGCACAGTTTTACGTCGATCGGGCCTACAGTGCTGAAGATTAGCTGCACGCACACACACACACACACACACACACACACACACACGCACACACACACATGCAAAAACATAGTCTCAGTGTCGCCTTCGGCCTGGCAGAGACTGAAAACATTCAGTTCAAGTGAGAAAAAGAAACTTCTCAACAGCAGATTTTACTCGATCCTCCTATTTATTTACTTTTCATTGGTATCTTTGATCTCAGGCTGAAGCCTCACCACTTTTGGCACAAGCTATTGTCTAGCTGCACCGCACTCGCACTGAGGGTTACATCATTGGTGAAACACTGTATGATTTATGTTGCAAGAACTGCATGCCAGGCCAACAGGTGATTGGCCCAGGGACACCTGGTATCAATCAACGACTGATGTTTTTCTTCTATTTTACTTCCACTTCCGCTTTTTTATTTTTTATTTAAATACCGTTTTTAATGAGACCATGGATGCCTAAAGTCTGGTAAAGATCTGTTAATGCAGAAAATGCTGCAGGGAAGAATATAATGCTGTCATTTTCTTGAATAAACTTGGGGAAAGTAATTTAAAGTAAGTGGTAAGTGGTAATGAAGTCATTTTAAGTGGGATTAAATTGTAGTTGAAAAGTTTAAGTGATCCAATATTAATTTCAACATTTTACAACACATGAAGAAATCCACATGTCATAGGAAAGAAAATCAATCTTCAACTAGACGCGTCGCAATTCAGGGCAATTGCAGAGTGTGGTTGCGCCGACGCTAGTCGCGGGTCGCTGCCGCCGGGACTCGAGGAATACGCTGGGAGGAATACCGTCGGAGGCTGTGCCAATTACATTGTCACGTAACTCCTGAGATCACTTGCGTTTCATTTTGAGAGGATTGGTCCCCCCAACCTTATGGTTTTTGCATCAAAAGGTTACATTTTGAGCATTTGTGGCGCCCCCTATGGATCAAAGTGGAAATTCTTTTGGGGATTTGTTGAGTAAACCACCCTTGACATCTGATTCAAATTTGGGATTGACTGGACGTTTCGTTCGTGATTTGTGGCCTTTTTTGTAAAACGGGCCCCTTCCGCTAACTTTGGAAGCCATTTACGGACAAAAAGTATGGACTATCAAAATTCTGTTTCGGTCCAGATTATCGCATGGGTCCAGAAATCATGTGTACAGATTTTTGTGAAATTTGGACAAAATGTATGGGAGGAGGAGCTAAAAGTGTGTTTTGAAGAAAATTCAAAATGGCGGAAAATCTATCCTGACACAAATGGGCGTGGCCTATATGGGGAGATGCGTCGTGACCCAAGAAATCCAGGGGAAAAGACATTTTGATTTTACGACCTACGGTTCAAGAGTTATAGGTCAAAACGTGAAGGGAGCTGTTATAGCGCCACCATGAGGCCGACTGGTGTAATTATTTGTTTAATAATTTTGGACTAAATTATGAACCTCCCCTCCAAATCTGGTAACTCTAGCCCTTACGGTCTCTGAGAAAAAAATACTTGAATTTGAGTTTTTTAATTTTTCCATTAAAGTGGATGGGGAAATTTAATGCACTAATAAATCAATATCAATTAAACTATTTAATCAATCTCTTAGCAAAATACAAGCGCACGATTCCCGGTGAAGCCGGTCATTTTGACATATGGCACTAAATTGGGAAAAATAAACTGTGGGAGGAGTAGTGGTTTGAAATATAGTTTATATAGAAACATCAACATATGTTTTTTGCATCAAAAGGTTACATTTTGAGCATTTGTGGTGCCCCCTATGGATCAAAGTGGAAATGCTTTTGGGGATTTGTTGAGTAAACCACCCTTGACATGTGATTCAAATTTGGGATTGACTGAACGTTTTGTTTGTGATTTGTGGGCTTTTTTGTAAAACGGGTCCCTCCCTCTAACTTTGGAAGCCATTTACGGACGAACGGTATGGACTATCAAAATTCTGTTTCACTCCAGATTATCGCATGGGTCCAGAGATCATGTGTACCGATTTTTGTGAAATTTGGAGAAAATATGTGGGAGGAGGAGCTAAAAGTGTGTTTTGAAGAAAATTCAAAATGGCGGAAAATCCATCCTGACGCAAATGGGCGTGGCCTATATGGGGAGTTGCGTCATGACCCAAGGAATATTTTTATTCTAGGACCTACGGTTCAAGAGTTATAGGCCAAAACGTTAAGTGGGCTGTTATAGCGCCACCATGAGGCCGACTGGTGTAATGTTTTTTTTTTAAATAATTTCGGACTAAATCATGAACCACCCCACCAAATCTGGTAACTATAGCTCTTACGGTTTCTGAGAAAAAAATACTTGAATTTTAGTTTTTCATTTTCCCATTAAAGTGGATGGGGACATTTAATGCACTAATAAATCAATATCAATAAAACTATGCAACCAATCTCTTAGCAAAATACAAGTGCACGATTCCCGATGAAGCCGGTCATTTTGACATATGGCACGAAATTGGGAAAAATAAACTGTGGGAGGAGATGCGGTTTGAAATATTGTTTATCTATAAAGAAAGAATAAAGTTTCTCTATAACAATAGTCTGGTTGCCCATTCGGGCAACCACACTAATGATGTGTCAGACACTCTCGATGAGTATTTCCAGTTTAACAAAGACAAATAAATACATTTGTATTCGATTTTCATGAATACAATATATAAATATAATATAAATATCCCATTAAATAAATCTGTTATCTGGGATCCTTGGACTATTATGTACAAATGTACTTTCTGATAAGGTTGAGGTTACACACTAGAAACAGTCAGAATTAGTTTTCCCCCATTTAATTGCTGTAATGCTATCCTTAATACTACAATGTGTGTGCCAGCTACACCAAGAGTCTAAACAAACAAATACTAGAAGTCAGGAAAAACAAGCCATTCATTAACTATTGCCTATATTCAAGAAATGCTTTTGAATGTTCCTCTTAATGAATGATCATTTGATCATAATTAAGTAGAAGTTTTTTTACACTTCATGTGTTTTATCGCCTACAACCTAAACAATACTCTGTATTGGACAAAATGAAATGCCTAGAATGCAATGCGTGTGTATATACAATAAGTAGAACTGAGTGCAAATTCCCTGCAACCTCTAGAGGCTATGCTGCTCAGTACACCAACCAGAAGACCAATATTGGTTTTGAACAAACATACATTGCCATCTGTATAGCGCCCCATGATCTCACAAATGGGATAAAGCTTAACACATTCCCTGCCAGAGGGTTTTTTTAATTTTACTTCCCCCAGTGCCAGTGTTTAATTTTTTTTTACACAGGAGCCGAGATACAGGATTTTAAAGTAATAAGTTAACCAAGGAGTGAATGGAGCTAGAAATCTTTGGATCGTGATATCTCTGGTTCTGTGTGGATAAATTGAAAAAAAAAAAGACCAAAAATAAATAAATAAAAAAATTGAAAAACGGTTATACTCGTGGATGGATTATCTTGGCAGTAAACGGGTGTATTTTTCATCAACGGTTATACTCGTGATTGGCAGGTAAAGTGTTAAAAGTCAAACATTTTGAGTTTAATTTGTACTTATTTTTAGAAGCAGAGGTGTGGGGGGCATATAGTTATTCACTGAAAGAGGCACTAGAATAAAGGAAAGTCCATGGGGTCACCACAATCACTAGGTTTCATCCTCCAGGGAGCATGAATGCACTCAGCAAGTATGCATCTGGTATGCAATTGGACATTTTGCTTGAGACCTGAGAACTGAGACCTGACACATTCCTTCTAAATCAGTAGTTCTCACACTTCAAAAAAATTCAAAATAGCAGATATACAAGCTCGCTGTGAGCTTGTATATCTGCATTTCTTTTTAACATTTTCAAATCTAAAATGACACAGATGCTTTCCCGGTTTGAATGGGTTACGGGTAGCAGGGGTGGGCAACCTTTTTGAGCACGAGATCACTTAGCTGTTTTCCAAGGCTGGCGAGATCTATCAGTGCCACAATGAAAAACACCATTGCGTTTATCTTATTAGCGGCTGCTAATTAAAATACAAAAATAGAACGAGTCGATCATTTTTATCATAATAAAACAAAAAAGTCATTAATTTAATATGAATATGATAAAGGTAAAATCACTTCTGAATATCTGGGGAGAAAAGTGTTATTCACCTCTGACAATAATAAAAAGAATGTATGAGACTTTAACAATGATATAGCATATACATCGAATTTTGGCAACTTGGTTTTAAAAACCCAAATGAATCAGTCCTGTAAAAAATGAAATTAAAATTCATATCTGTTGCCATCTTGCAGTACCACTAAGGTAATTTTGTGGTGTCTCAGACTGGCTAGCATCAGATTTGACAGTATGAACTAGCTGCCAATCCTTTGAAGTCAGGATGGTACTGTAGCTGCTGTTTGCAATTCTCAAACAGGCAAAGGTGGTCATCTGTCACTGCTGATCGCTGCTTTGACTTGCACGTGTCGTGCACTCATGTCATCCAACACCATTGAATTCTGATGAAAAGGCACAGATGGGCAACGTCAGTGATGTCTGCTGACTCGTCCAACTAGAAGCAGAAAAGCACAGTGGATTTTATATCCTTTTTCATCTGCGCCTCAAAGTCCTCAGAAATCCCCTCCGTGACATCTCTGTGTCACTGTTCTTCTGGACACCTGAAGGCTGTCAATGACATCCATGCTTTCAGTCCTGTTATTAAAATGGCCAAACATATTCTTGCTAAGAAACGCATCCTTGAATATCTCGCCATCTTGAAAATATTGCTTGTGTTTGGCAAGAATGAGGCACACATTTACTAACAGGGTTTGTGAAAACAGACTGCTCTCTTGCTAGTTGAGATTTGAGTTCCTTCATCTTTCTCAGTTCACTGTCAGCTGGAAAAGTCTTGTCAAAGGATTTGTTGTGTGGCAGAAAGTTCCCTTTCTTTGCTATCGCTGTGCAATTTTTACAGATGAGACAAATACATTTTCCATTCGACATGATGAAAAAATAATTATCTTCCCATTCTGCATGGAAATGACTTGCCTCTTGGCATCTCTCCCAGAACTCATTTTCAATACTGTTGTCTTGCCTTGTCTCGTCTCGTTAATTGTGGTTACCAATTGAACCCCAGCATCCATTCTGAGGGAACATTACTTACACGTCACATTAAGATGGGTTGTGAGCTTGTAGATCGGCTATTTCTTTGCAAAGAGATTTGGTGTAGATGGAAAAAAGCAGTCCAAGTACAGTTGTAACTCAGGTCAGTTACACTAAGAATAGAGAGTTTGATTGGTTACAAGTAGTAGCCGAGTACTAAACAGGTTACACATCTGGACCATTGATATGCTGCAAGGGCCATTCCTATTTTAATTTGGGTCGCTCCCCTGAAAGAAGGAAAGGCCATGGGGTGAACAAAATCATTGAGTATAAAAGGTGCACAGCAAGAGGGCCTAAAAATGACTAGCACTGTTCCCACGAAGCAAAAATACTTAACTTTCTGAATAATTTGTCATTTAGACTTAATATTACAACTACATTATTGTGGCAATATTGTGCTCCATACATCAAAGACGTTGATTTCAGGTAATGCCAAAGACGTGAATTGACTGAAAATGTACTGTATATGTCTGTATGGGGCGTCCGCTGGCCTAGTGGTCCAGGCACATACCACATATAGGTTCTAATGCAGCCTGAAGTTGAGGGTTCCGATCCCGACGACCTTTGCTGTGTGTCACTCCCCATCTCTGTCTCCCTGTTTCCTGTCCATCTCCACTGTACACTACTAAAGATATATATAAAAAAAAAAAAAAATTATAAGTGTGCGCGTGTGACTATAAGACAAATTCAGTGTGGTTTTTCAGGTGAAAGATAGAAAAGCACTAGAGGATTATACAGCCAGCATTACTTTTATTCTTTAAAAAAATATATTGTGTTTTTGTAGTGCCCTGTCACCCTCGCAACGATCCCAAGCCTGTTGAGTCACATTTCAAGATAAACATCAAAGCCACTGTACATCCTGACTGTCACACAGACACTCTAAAAGCTCTCGCCAACTGAACAGTTTTTGGCTATTCTCCCTGTTCAAGCTTGTCCACATGTAAAGAACACCCCCCCCACCCCCCCCCCCCCCCCAATCCACCCTCCGCCCCAGGAAAAACCCCACGGCTCTGAAAAGTCTTTGTTAGCTGAATCACTTCCAAACAAATGACAGAGAGATTTTCTGCTGTGCACAATGGATAAAATCCTCAGCGGGGGACGTGAATCGGAGGCTCTTTGAAGACTAGTCATGGTGTGTTATGAGAAGCACACAAAACTATTTTCCCTTGTTTTTTTCTCTGCATCAGAATGTGATATAAACTAATATTTGTACACATATTGACATTAATTGGCATAGGTCTGTACACCAAGTCTCTTGATTGGAGTTGTAGAGACACATTTTGCTCTGATTTCAAAGTGATAATGGGCTGTCTGGAATAAATTAGAAGTTGGGGTCAGTGTGTCATGGATTTCCAAAAGTGGACATTGACGATTAACGTGTAAATCAACAGCCAAGGTTCCTGACAAATTCTCCTTGAGTAAGAAACTGAAACCTTACTTGCACTCATTGCAAGTGACTGTGGAGGATAAAAAAAAATGTAATAAACAATAGATACAAAATAAGCTTAAATGCACTACCTGCATAGCCCATAGACTTTATCTATGAAGCCAATGCCTTCAAATAAACATGCTCTGAAAATGCATGCGGCCCACCCATCAAATGGCTGGGCCATACACCAAATGTTGTGATTTGGTGTATGGCCCAGCCATTTGAAAAGGGAAAAAAGGAGGACTAGACCCCTGGGAGACTTCCATTGAGTGTTTAACCCATTCAATCCGGGAACGCATCTACAAATGACTTTTTCATGACAAAATGAAATGCATTTGACCGCCGACCCCCATCTCAAAACATTTAGTTCCAGGGACCCCCCCAGAAGCAAGATTTGAGTTACAAATGTTCGCTTTAAGGTAAATCAATGTGTAAGCCACCGTTGAACAGTAGTATTAGTATTTATCTGTTTCTATATCTGTGTGTGTGCGTGTGTGTGCGCGTGTGTGTGTGTGTGTGTGTGTGTGTGTGTGTGCGTGTATCTGAGTGTTTCGTGTACTTCTGCACCGTGACCACCCAAATGTCCCTATCTGGGATAATAGGGTTTACCTAAGCTTACCTTATATTGTGTTATATAGTAGCCAGCCTACGCGGTGCAATGGTGCATAATTCTGGGTCAGATACAGGCAATCAGTAAAATAAGTAAACACACATATTATATTAAATGATTCAAAGCCAGTTGTTGTTTGTACAGTGTTCAAGGCCCTTGACAGAGTGGGTGTAGTATAAACCGTGTGTGTGTGTGTGTGTGTGTGTGTGTGTGTGTGTGTGTGTGTGTTTAATTCCTTTAAATAATCACACTTCCTCATAAATCCACACTACTAATTCCCTGCAGCTGAGGGTGTCCCAGTGGGGAAACAGTCATGGGTATTTTCCAGACCTTTTTTCTTAATCAAAAGCTACACTAGGAGCCTCACATAAAACCCATTCAATCCGGGAACGCATCTGTGTCATTTTAGATTTGAGCTATAACTATTATTTTATACTTTAGCTATTCAAAAAATAGCAGATCTACAAGCTTGTAGACATTTGTAAAGAGTTGCACACATTTTCATGATTAAAAAAAAAATTGCAGATCTACAAGCTCATAGCTTGGCACTCTGTGCCGCGCTATGAGCTTGTATATCTGCTATTTTTTAATAGTCAAAGAAATCTAAAATGACAGATGCGTTCCCGGATTGAATGGGTTAAGGAAAGGTATAAAACGAATGTTTTCCCTTTAATCCACTTGAATCCTAGCATCCCTATTAATAACTTTCACAATATTGTAAATGGTAAAATGGTAAATGGTGCATTTATATAGCGCTTTTATCCAAAGCGCTTTACATTGATTGTGCCATTAATCCATTCACACACACATTCATACACCGATGGCGGAGGAAACCATGCAAGGCACCAACGTGCTCATCGGGAGCAATTAGGGGTTCAGTGTCTTGCTCAAGGACACTTCGACACTAACTCTAGGGGAGCGCCCCAGCCCGGGATCGAACTGGGAACCTTGCGGTTTTCCAGTTCACTCGACCCGGCCACTCCCGGCCACTCTACCCCTGAGCCACTGCCGCCCCATTGTGAGCTTGTCGATCGGCTATTTTCAGTGAAGAAGAGGAAAAAAGAGCAGACCAAGTACAGAGCCAAATCCCAGTATCCAAAGTATTAGTTAAGCATAGAGGGTTTAGTGGTATTGCTTTCAGCTTTGTTTCATGGTTGTTTGTTTGTACAGTTTGTTGCGTGTTGTTCTACTATGTCTCAAGGTGGACCACAATGGAAACAGGCCTATATAGGCTTTATAACTGCTGTTAAAAGAAAACCATTTGTCCATAGATTCGCTACTATCCCTTTCAAACAAAACAACCCGGTGTTACTTGGCACAGAATATTGAACACTTGTTTGGCAACCGGAGCTCAGCCAACAAGAACAGGCTGTACGGTGTAATTATGGTAGCAGGAAAGATCATTGGAGTGGTGAAACGGTCCCAGCTTACTAATATCTACAACAAGAGAACATTCAAGCCATTTGCCAGTGACCACAAAACCCTTTGTATGCTCCCGGCAGGCCACAGAAGGTGAGATGCAGTAGCGGAACAACTCAAAGCCGGGCCGGGAGGCAAATTTTGCGGGTTTTTGGGCGGATACGGTCACTTTTTGGGGGGCTTTTTGTCACTTTATTTCGGTTTTAGGGTTAGGGTAGGGTTAGGTTAGGGTTATGTTGTTTAATTCTTATTTTTGCCTGATTTTACCGATTTATTATCTGACGGCCCGGGCCCTCCAGGTTCGCGGGCCCGGAGGCGGCCGCCTCCCTGGCCTCCCCGGACGCTCTGCCACTGGTGAGATGGTTCTTCACCCCCTGAGCCATAGCTTGTTGAATACACTGAGCTGAAAGATAGCTATGTTGGACTGTTGACGAATAATATACTCGCTAATACAATAGTGTTTAATAATGTTTAGAGAAGTTGTCCAAAAACATTTATGTGGAATGGCTGTGAAAAACATACCAGTGAAATATTATATCAAAAATAACTTTTGTTTAATTTTAAAGGGTACACAGTATGACTTAAAAACGTTTAAATGATTAGTCACCGATCGCATCGCAGCAGTAGCTACAATGAAAGACGAAGCCGAGCTGTCAGATATCGCAGCTCAGTTTTACAGTACATGTTACAAAATGACATCATGAAGAGATTAAAGTAGCCGCACACTTGTAGCTTCCGTGCCAAAACACTTGAATCAAAGACGAGAGAGATACTGTAGATCGCTGTTCACACCCAGAGACAAGGCAGAGTGGCTGTCGAAACGTTGGTCTCTGTTTTTATCTTACCTTAATAACCTTAAAGGGGTAGTTCACCCCCCAAATAACTTTTTTTCTATTGATTACTCACCCCATGGAGCCTTGAATTCATGGATATTTTTTTGTTTTTGTCGCATTCCTTCCTTTATTATTTGATTATAATAAATGTAGCCCCATTGATTCCGGTAGGAGACACAAATGCATTTGTGTCTCCTACCGGAATCAATGGGGACACATTTATTATAATCAAATTATTGGCTTAGGAATGTGACAAAAACAAAAAAATATCTATGAATTCAAGGCTCCAGATGGTCAGTAATCAATAGAAAAAAAGTTATTTTGGGGGTGAACTACCCCTTTAATAAAAGTTTTTTGGCATGGAAGAGGGAAGAGTGTGCGGCTACATTAAGATAAGACCTTTATTGATCCCGCGAGGGAAATGAAGTCACCATTCAGTGCATTGCAGCTCTTTGAAAAAAATGACATCATTCACCAGTAAAAGCCTCCTCTGTGGATATTATACAAGTACAGTGAGTCTGTCAATGACATGGAGAGAAAGTTGTAGCAAAATGATGGAATAACTTGGTGACACATTGCAGGCAAGTGGCTTCGTTGGCGTTTTTGAAACAATAAGAAAAGCAATAACAGACAGAAACAGAAAAGCAAGATGATTATGTAGGCTACCACGTAAAAGTTGAACGAGAAACAGAGCCAGAAACAGTCTGTAGTACAGCAGTGTCGCGTACCAAAAAGAGCAGGAACTATAAATGCAGGAACAGCGAAGTGCATCTGTGATCCATCTATCTATCTATCTATCTATCGACACAAGAAACAGACATTTAGACACAGAGAAAAATACTTCAGTATTTTCAGTTTGCAGTTTTATGTGATTGCATAATTTGTTTTTCGGGGTCATGTGCTACTGCAATGGCAGCAAAGCCTGGCAACACTGAATTATTGAAGGAGAGCGTACACAGTAATAGGACAGACTACAGTGGCATTATATTCACTACGGTTTGAAGAATTCATTAGAGTTCATATATGACAATCTGTGCTGACAAACAGTACAGATTTGCTGAGTTGTGTACAATACAAGCCCTCCTTAGCTAGCTAAAGTCACATGATTACAATACTAGAAAAGTGCACTCCTCGGAGCTCAGGTCTCCGCCAGCCCGAGTTGC
This sequence comes from Gymnoscopelus braueri, assembly GCF_963280865.1. Taxonomy (NCBI): domain Eukaryota; kingdom Metazoa; phylum Chordata; class Actinopteri; order Myctophiformes; family Myctophidae; genus Gymnoscopelus; species Gymnoscopelus braueri. The sequence continues at coordinate 26,411,301 of NC_137622.1, forward strand.
CTACCCAGGGCCTGCAAACTTTGGGATGCAAAATGGCGCAAAATGTAGTCTGCCACAAATGGTCGGGCATATGCAGAGTTGCATCATGATCCACGGAATCCAGAGATAAAGATTTTGATTATACGACCTAAGGTTCAAGTGTTACAGGCAAAAATGTAAAGTTGGCGCCATCATAAGATGCCACGTAAGGCCTATTTTAAAAGTTTGGGATGCAAAGTGGACGAATGGACAGGGCCGAAAACAGTCTCCAGCCTTCAGCTGCATGGCTTTTGGCCGTCTGGCCTGGCGGAAACAATAATATAATTGTTTGTTTTATTTTTGTTTATTTGTCAGGATCCCCATTAGCTGTGCCCTAAAGCAGAGCTAGTCTTCCTGGGGTCCACATATTGTTTAAAAAATACATACATTTAAAAAAACATACTTTTGAACATGTACATATACATGTAACGTGTGTACTGTATGTACAGGTATATTTCATCCACAATGTTTCCGGTGTTTCAATGAAATGGACAAATAAACATTCAATGGTGGAGGAATTATGAATAAAATACCTGAATTGTGAGGTTAAATGAAATGCGAAAGCTAGGGGGTGGCAACTGCCATCCCCTGAAACCCCTGGCAGCACTTCCATTTAAAACAATTCAAAACATAAGCTCGGCTCAGGAGAAAACGCTTTGGTGGACACAGCCCCTAAATCAGAATGCTTTGGTGGACAGAGAGGCAGGTGGACTGGATGCATGGGGCCCTCAAATCACTCTCTCCACATGGGAGCGGCTGGTGACCTCACCAGTGCACCGGACCCATGGTATTAAATATGGTTGTGTGAAATGTCAGTTTTCACACATCGTCAAGCAATCCCCTACTCCACACACACACACACACACACGCACACACGCACGCACACGCACGCACGGCACGCACACCGCTACCATATACATGCCTTGCCTCCTGCCAGGTCTGGGACAAGCTAAACAGGTCATTCTACAGGATGAGACTCCGAGGCTCTAGACTCTAACATTCTGCAATTTTCGCAGAATGTTCGCCTATTATGACATGCCCAGAATAGGGATGCAAGGCTTCATGTGGATAAATGACAGTCAATTATGTCTGTGAGTGAACGAACTGCCCCTATGGGCTCTCTTCCCAGAATGCTCCACCGGGGTGCAACTGGTGACAGGTGAAAATATATTGCAGATATAAGTTCAACCACCGCATTTTTGAATGTTCTAAATGGTGCAGCTGGGGGTGTGTTTGCGTGCCTACGTGTGTGGGAGCGTTTGTGCGCGCCTCTGTGTGCGCATTTGCACTGTATGTCCAAAGAAATGTATGTTAAAAGTATGTATGGCGGTATGAATGGTGATCAAGTGACGCAGTGGTAAAGTACCTGCCCACCACCGCAGTCTGGGGGTTCGAGGGAGGGAAGCCGGGCCGGGCAGGGAGGGTTATATTTGTCACTGCAACATACTCCAACGGGCTGGGTGCGGCACCTGTCAGCAGGAAGCGTTGGGCGGGTAGGACGAAGGCTCTACGTCCTCCAGGTGGGGGCTCCTCACCAGCAGGTGAGCCAGTAGGCTACAACAGCAGACAACACACAGAAATGTGTGTGGGGAGGAATTAATTGGCATAATGACTAAAATGGGGTACAGTATGGCTACAGTATGGCTACATGCTATAGCGGACACTACACTGATATAGACTGTTTCATAAACAACACGTTAAAACTGCTTTCCTGAATATTAAAACCGCTGTGAATTTCTTGTTGACAAAGATTTCACACGTCTACCTAGCACAAATAGAAAGTTGAAACAGTAATGCAAATTGATTTGATGTGGCACAGCAGCGCACCTCAGCATCCCATTCAAGTAAATAACATTTTAGTGTTCCATTTAAGGTCTCAACATGAATTCTTTCCCTCTACCCTTCCTGCTTGCATTATCCCTTACATAATTACATCTTAAATGCAAAATAGCAGCGAGTGCTGGGCTTGTGGAGCTCATTTGCTGTGCGCCTGGTGAAATAAAACACAAGGAAATTGTCTTGTATTTAAGTAGGCTCTTTGCTGCGAGCTTGTTGTGTCTCACAGCTGGGTGCCATTGATTTGCATGAGGTGAGATGCAGTGTGTCTGCAGCTACCCTAATTCTACCCATATCAGCATTTCTCTGTCGCTCAATCAAGCCCCTATAGTTTAGGGTCGCTAGCCTTGTAATGGCAATACTACATAAAAAGAAAAGAAAATGTTCCACATGAGAGTAGGCTAACTTGCTGAGTTTCAAAATATGGAATTGATGCTGGCTTTGTTTACTATAGGTCTTACAATTAAAATTAGTTTTTTCCTGGATTCCTTGGATCACAGAACTCTGGTCCCACCCATTTCCACCTAAATAGATTTTCCGCCATTGCATTCTCCAAAACACACTTTTTGCGATAATGACACAATCCTACAGATTGTGTCATTATCTCCACACACACACTATCTCTGGAATCATGTGATAAACATGTATCATTCTCGATTTTCTCATTGGCTATAATTGCCTTCCAAAGTTTGCGGGATGGGTCTACCGGTATCCTATATTAGAGTTGCCTAATGGGTAATGTGGCTGGTCGGTCGGTCGGTGGACCATCCCGACACCTCATCTCTATGACTCAGATATAACCATATACAGTATAGAGTTCACTAGGACTCATCCAATCGCCGATTGCCAATATATTCGTCCTATCGTCCAAATCTATTAGACATTCTACCCAGAAATACCTGTTTGATTACAAACACTCTGATCTGGTCCAATACTGCTTTCAGAAAAATTGCAAGGGACATGTCCCCCCCGCCACCTGTTTCGCTGGAGTCTTTTGGCAGACATGAAGACTGGCATTGTGAAATGAGAAGAATGTTTGACAATGGGTTGAATGGGACCAAAAGGTGACCTTTTCAAGGGTAGTCCACCACAATACAGACAGATAAGATGTTTCAACAGAAGTACAATCAGAGAAATTTCAGCCATTCCTGATACATTTACTGTTGGCTGCAATAGTTCTGCAGACGATTATTTTCTCAAATGGTTCATACCAGTTTTTGCCCGCCATTTAAGGGTTTTGAAATGGTTATGATCTCACTGATCTAACCTTCAGGTTTTATGGAATTAAGTTAAAAGTTAAAAGTTAAAACTCAATAATAATAAACTCTCTCTCTCAAGTCAATTCATCCAGAATTATTTTATACTACTGAACACATTCCCTTACTGTGGCAAGATACATGCTCCATCTCCAAAGTTAAGTAATGACACGTCATTTAATATTTAGAACATCTAAATAATAAACCAATGTTGCTGAGAAATATTGTAAACATAAACCACTACATGCAAAGTATTTAATCTCCAAGATAAACTCCCACATGACGCACCCTGGTTTAGTGAAGTGAACAAATATGAACAGTCAAACAACATGAAGAATTCAACTATGCAGGTCTTTTCACCCATAATCTGAAAATGAACGAGCATGGAGCGCTATAAAGGATCTTGCCCACTGAAGTCTGTATTTTCATGTGTTTATTAAATCCGTCATCTGATAAAAATTGTTACACACTACCTTGCACACTGACTCCGATGCACGTTATTGCATTAATTGCGGAGCATTCAGTGTCGCATTCAGAAGAATGAGACAAAATCATCATCAAGCAGTGAGGGTGGGTGATTGTGTGGTCACGGCGGTCCTCTCACTTGTTGAACACAAAAATATATATATATTTTTTCTTTGTGTTTTGCCAATTATTTGGGGGCCCACTTGCAATATCCTCATGGCCCGGTTGAGAATCGATACGATAATACGATACGATAATACTTTATTGTCAGTTCACACTGAAATTTGTCTTGCGACCCAGCAGCCATGTATGCAACAATAAACAGATAATCAATAATCACAGACATAAGTCACAGATTGCAAGCGTGATAAAGAGAACAAAGAGATAAGTCTTTGAGTAATTGGAATACGCCTACAGCCTTGAGTTTACCTCCCATAGACGTCAAGCCATTCATAAATTTGAATAGATTTGCACTTCCCTTTAGAGCATAATTTGTTTCCATGGGCAGACATGAAGACTGGCAGTATGAAACGAGAGGAGTGTTCTCCATAGTAGACAAACACAATGAATGGGGCCAAAAGGTCACTTTTTCCAAGGCTAGTACAACACAATGCAGGTAACATGTTTCAACAAATGTACGAACGGGAGAATTGCAGACATGCTATTGCAGCCATTCGTGCTGCATTTACTGTTGGCTCCAACAGTTCTCACGTCATTTGCAGAACCAAATGACATGAACAGCTGATCTCGCACACCACTGGACCGATCAGCGTGAAACTTTGCACGCTCACTTCCACTTCCAAGCAAAGGAAGAACCTCCACTCTGAATGTTTTAAATCGGCCTCATGGTGGCGCTATAATAGGCAACCTCACGTTTTGGACTATAATTCTTGTATCTAATCAAAATCTTTTAAGCCACAACTCCCCTTATATGCCACACCCATTTCTACCATATATACCATGTCCAAAGTGATGGGCAGACAGAGGAGGGTTTGGTTTGGGAGTGGACTAATTGGTTTTTGACTATCATGACCCACTCCATTACTAGCAATCATTTTGCTCAACACTTGAAAAATAAAAAAAATGTCAATTGGCACAATGCCCATCAGTGCAAATTTGGCTTTAATCTAGCACGAAAACTATAATTAATGGCACTAATCCGATGGCTATTAACAAAGTGTAGCCTAGGGTAAAGGACCCAAAAATTATGATTCTAATGAAAATCATTAATTTGAACCATTCATTATTGGGCAATTATCAGTACATTTGTTTCAAGAACCTATTAGGGGATTCATAGAGACAGATACAGTATCAGTTAGCTTTGGACTCAATATATTTCATGACACTCAAGGCTTTAAAAAACGTTTTTAATTTAATCTCTAGCCAGGTGAAATCTACTGAAGGGAGCAATCACCCAGAGTCATTTCAGCCTTCTCACAAATGCCTTGTAGGTAGATGTCATCACTTAAAACAGCTCAAAGCACCTGGGTACCAACGCTTCATACTGTCATGTGTAGGCCTACTCCAGAACCTTCATAAAGATTGGCCATTTCGGTACTGTCAAATTTCATCAAAACAGGAAGAAAGTGATAAAGTAGTGCTAAAGCCTATTCCTTTTGTTTGAGTTGACTGGCTGCTCTCTGCTGCACTCGGTTATGCTTTCATTCAATAATAATAATAATAAATTATGGAGCACACACAAAACAATGTTACAATGTGCTTTACAGAGGAAAATCAACCAAAACATGATGACAATAAAATGTCCCATGATTTCCCCTCCTAATAAGTGTGGTTTTAGGGCACACCTTGCATGTCCATCACATACAAACATGTGAACTTGCCAGGTGTTTTAGCTGTTGGGAAGGACAAATGAACTACTGTATGATTACAGGTCGGGTAGGTTGTGTTCGCCCTTGTGTATTGATTAGGACACAGACCACAATGGTGTGAGTGAGGACCATTTATTCACCTTAATAAACAGGTGCTACTGAACAGCAGGGTTGTGGTTTCTGTAATAAGCAGAATATAAACAACTTAAGGAATGATTACTCTTGTAATTGTACATTAGAATAATCACAATGTACAATAAAGAGGTCTAATTAAACAGATACCAAACCAACTAAATAATGACCTCTCTCTGAAGAGATGCTGTCTGAACTTCACAGTTTAGTTTAACTGCTCAAATTACACTGCAGCTTAGATCAGATCAGAGATATAGTGGCAGAATTTCCCAAAAGTCCCAATTCCATTTGCCACTTTCACTAGCTTGGTGTAGGCTTTTATGACACATACAGGTGGGGTTTATGGTTTTTGCACATCCATTTGATAGAAACTGGACCACACTGTACTCACAGACTCCACAAGGCAGGAATGACGTTTATGGAGCATTACTGAATAATCCAGCTCACAAGTGCATAAGATGCGCACAAAAAAAGTTTGTCTTCTGTTCCAATAACAGGTTATTTGACATCCAAAAACAGCCGCAAAAACTGTTTGTTCCCTGTGCACCAAACTAGGGTATTTTGTCTTCTCTCTTTCTCTCTGTTCAATCCCTGAATTAATTTCACCTGTGACAACTGCCCAGCATATATCTGCATCAACTTTAGGGGGCGCACTTTACCAAATTACTGTAGACAGTAGCCTACTACCTAAACATGGGTAAGCTATACATGCATTAAACCCAAGCACACAGACAATATTAGTAATACAAAAAATGTGAATTAAATAATTAATTTAAATAAACTAATTTGGCTCTTACTAGAAGTACATTTAGGAATGTTAACCAAACCTATCACACTGGTCACATTCTTAAGAAAATAAGTGCAGTGAGTGACGAGTGACAATACTCTTTGTTAACAACATAAGAGAAAGTGCATACAGTAATCAACATTACATAAACATCAGAATCAACGATAGCATTTTTTTCTCTTGCGAGATGAGGGACACCAAGGGGGCTCACTGTAGCCAGTGGGAGAAGAGAGAGAGAAGTGAGAGAGAGGGGCGGGGGGGAGTCTTTGTAACATGAGCCATTATATCATTACCGTCCATATTTATACTGTATATATGATGCATACACTTTTTGTTTTACTGGGTGTAAATTGTAATTGTTCTCTGGTTTCTAAAAATTTATACCGTCGTCCGTTAATGAATAGGCTACTGTATTTTCCTCTTCTGTTCAGCTTCAGGTGAGGAGACATTGAGGCTGTCACTGACCAATACAAAATTGATGACTAACCTTTCACCTGATTTCACACTAAAGCACCATTTACGTATAGCAACGTACTGTATATAGACTGTTAACAATAATCATTAATCATTGTTGCCTGTGGTTAATTAGAACCATTAGCATACAGTGTTTACCCAACTATAATTAATCACTCTGAAATGACTTACTAATCATTAATAATCCATTCATAATTGCTATTATAGGATAACTTTATCTTTTTAATATTTTTTCACTACATGTTCTTACTCTTACACAAAATGTGAAAAAACACAAAATAATTCTATAGGCCCACAAATGTTTTCTTATTCTCTAGCTATAGATTTTGCCATTGTGCATTGTACTCACTCACTTGAAGAACTAACTGTATCTTTGCTTCATCAGGAATTGTTAAGAAAAAACAAGTATACAGTAGCTTTCTTTGTAGCCATCGAAAGAAAAGAGTTGTAACTGACAGAATACCTACTTTCAATACATGGCAGCCTTAACCAAACATTAATACTCTTTTTACTGGTGCCTCAGATTGAAAAGATAATGTGACTGCGTACGGATGCGGCAGGGGAAAAGTTCCTGTCAATCCACTGCGCAGAGAAGTGGTTCGAATCCTCTGTGGAGCATCTGGCTTGGCCGTGCTCGAGGGTGGTAAGCTGGGAGGGTGATCTCTGTCTCTGCTCTATTGACAATGATCACAGGTTGGCCTGTTCAGCAGAGCTAGGTGGGATAGCGTGTTCCGCCACAACTCCTCTTTGTCAGGTGAAAAGAAGCGGCTGGTGACTTCATGTGTATCGGAGGAGACGCATACTCGTATTTACCATCCCACATGACCAAGTGTAGGGGTTAGCAGTGTGACAAGGACTACACGTGTGAGAACTGGCAAAATGACTAAATCGGGAGAAAAAGGAATAAAGAAAATGTGATATAAATCTGTGAAACAGATAACAGTGCGGGCACCCACTGGATTTCCCACAGGTGCAACCACTAAGTGGATATAAATCAGTTATACAAACTGAAGAGTGTTTCTGTACAATTAAACAACACCATTCTGTCCCTTGTGGTGTCTCACTATGCTTTATTTGCAGTATTTCTTATATTACCATACGTTACTCATTGATCACCGCAGCTCTGCTCTACATGGTGCATGTTTACCCATTCATGCACACACACACACACACACACACACACACACACACACACACACACACACACACACACACACACACACACACACACACACACACACACACACACACACACACACACACACACACACACACTCTTGATGTCTAAAGCCTCCACACAGTAGGAAGCTTTGGATCTGTGGATGTCTTGTGGTATAACGGAACAACAGCACTGGCAGCGGCAAATAGATGTCACTTTCCCTCGCCTGCTCGGCAACAACAGTGGCAGAAGCACCAGGCAGAGATTTATGAGGTACAATGGCGTTTATCTGGGATAGCGGTGGAGCGGGCTGTGGAATAATGCAAGCTGGCTGGCCGACTATCAGCTTGCAACGAACGTATGAAAGGATGGAGATAGTGAGCAAAAAACATAGGAAGCGATAGGGGACAGGTGCGTGGGGTCGAGGTGGATAATGGCAGGGTGGAGAATGTGCATGAGGAGGATGCAGAAAGCAGTGTGTAAATATAGCTGGGGGCTTTAACAGGGCAAGTCAAGCACTGAGCTTTTGTTTTCTAGTTGCTCTCATAGCCCTTAGGAAAACAGGGTGACTAGTCAAATTTTGCAGCCTCCGCCAAGCATCCCTGTCCTAGTTGTTTGTCCTAGATCTGCTGATGCGGTCATTAATTTATTTTTTTCCCAGCTCTGGGCATTTATTATTCAAGCCTTTCCTTTTGAATCCCCCCTCTCTTTGTGTTTTGCATGAAGATTAGAAATGCAGCAATGCCATTTTTCCTGAGCAATATTCAAATACTTGGATAACATTCAAGATGGAATTTGTTTTATTTTGTCAGGACAGTACCACAATTCAGCACTACGGGGCTTAGTCTTGATGATGCGATCATCATTCACAGTGCTGCTGAGTGGATCATGGCTTCCTCAGGAATGTAAGAGCTGCTCCCTCTGGGAAAATGAATTCAAAATCTACTGCATCCATGTTCAATTCCATTGGGTGGGTTTTTCTATCTTTGCTTTTAGCCCCAACATTTAAATAGATTACTGTCAGCTACTGTACATGATGGGCTTGCCCTGTACTAAGAATACCAGTGTGAAAAGGACAAAGAAAATGTATTCTAGAGACACAAGAATATTTGTTAAAGCTTGGAGCTTTAGCTAAGCACTGTAGCTCTGACCATCGCATTCCTCACTGTTGGTTCTTGCTGCCGTTGGTGGCCGAAGAACTAAGACACCTAATCTCTCAAGACAGATTCTGTTACAGCAAAATCTGTTAGCGCCACTGACCTAAATATGTAGTGTTGTTGTTAGTAGGAATAAACCCAGAAGCACCCTGGAGGAAGTGGACTAAGAAAGGGGAGGAGACAAACCAAGTTCCTGTTTCTACACAAAAAAGGAGGTGGTGCCCGAGGCAAAAACAAAAGGGGAAAAAAATGAATTACCCCTCTTTTTACCGAACGGGTTCCCAGATTGACCAACACCAACTTGGGACTCCTGAATTGCCACCTTCCACTCCCTCCTATTCAGCCTATTCAACCTATTCGGCTCTGCAGTGTTGCTGGCCGTGCTTTTACACTGCAGTGTCCTCGTAGGTGGTGCGCCCCCTTCCCCTCCACGCTGTGCCATGGGTTGGCTACCACAGTGTGTGGGCTTGCGATCAGTACCGGGTGCCTGGCACAGTGCCCAGCCAGCCTCATCCTTCCCTCCCTGACCTTGCCTGTGAGCCGTGGGAGGCCTCCTCAGAGGTTCACGCTTCTGATGTGGTCCTCCCATGCATGGGGCACCAAGTGCCATTCATAGCATTGTTGTGTAGATGTCACTTAGAGCAGTTTACTACTGTACTGTGAGCATTCATGTCCCAGCCCCATATATCAGTACTGATTCTACTGTAGCCATGAACAGCCGCATCTTGAGGTCATCTCCCATCTCAGATTGCCACACTCTCCTCATCCCGTACCAGGAATTCCAGGCAAGAGCCCTCCAGACCTTCAGATCCTGTTCTGCTGCTGAGGCAATCCAGGCATCAAGAAGTCCCCGACTACCTCGAGCTCCGCCCCGCTGGCAGTAGCAAAGGTTCTGTCCTCCACGATGAATGCTATTTCTTTAGTTTTCTTGGTATTGAATTTGAGACCGATCTTCCTGCACTCTATTTCTACTGCCAGGACTAGTTCCCTTCCTTCTTCGGCTGTGTCCAAGAATGTGTCAGAAATGTATATATAAATACACACACACGCACACGCACACACACACACACACACACACACACGATTTGCTAGTGTGAGAAAGCTCCATGCCAAAACCAAAAGAAAAGATGCAGTTCTCTAAATGTTTTCTAAATTTGAACTGAAAATGAAGTAGATTAGAAGTAGACCTATGTTAGAAAACTGTTTTAACTGAAGCGATGACGAGTATGCATTACATTTGTTCAATGTAAGCACGCTATTATTTGTTAAATAATAACCACAGAGAATACATTCCTTAACATGTCCTTGCCAACATCCCAGGAAATAACAGAGACAATATCCAGAGTGGCATGAATATAGAGTGAGTGGGTTTTTGGAGAAGAGATTCTCCAAAGTTCATTAAGAATCTGAACTGAGGGCATTGTGAGTGATGCAATTAAGCTTCTAGAGGACCCCCAAGCTGCTCTCAAGCATCCCTCTGGTTTTCATGGTTCAAAAAGCTCAACCACTCCACAATTAATTTCTTTCACACTAAAAATGAACATCAAATACTATTCCGGTCTCTTAAGAGCATTAACCAACACTTACAGTGAGGATTTCACAACATAAAGATGATTAATCACATTAAGGATTAATCTGATGTACAGCCAATCATTCCACATTCATTCATGGCAATATTGAAAACATATTTGTATTTCAAGTGAAGTACAAAATCTTATCTTTTTAACAAGACCAAATACAAAATACTACCAAGCCCTCCATCTCTTCCAACTGAATGTTAATCTTTGACCGTATCTCATTTACTATCCATTCTCTTGTCAGCTGTACAGTGTACTAAAATGTTTTACCAAAAACATGTAGCCATGAATGAACATAATTCATCACCCAAAGCGTGAAATATGATTAATCCAATTCAAGTCTAAATCGTTTGTAGTTGGCCACAACAATCCACTTGTAATTACCCACAGGCCAGATTACATTATCCGCAAATCTTATCACATACCACAACAAACGTTTGGCGTGAATGACTTCCTATCGTTGTCAAGCAATTTCAGCATTTTCCACTTGACCCTATAGGGCAAAGCTCACTTTGGGCCACATTACTTTCTCTTTCACCCTTTCTCCCCCTCTTTCTTGTCCCCTCTACCTCTCCCCCTCCGTCACTCATATGTCCACTAGATTGAGCAGTTATTCCTTGTTCTTTCCAAACCTATTTCCTTGCTGCTGTCCCAGGGCTATCCATATCAACCTGAAAGTAATCCCGCAGAACGCACCTGCTGCCTCGATCAACACGGAGACATGAGCCACAGGGGAGACGTAAACAGTGAGGTTCAACGCACGGCGCCGGGGGCTGTGTGGTTCCCTGTTCTCTCCTGGTAAGTCAATTAAGCAGCAAATGACCCCTGGAATCTACTGTAATAAGCCAAGCACTACGGAATTGGCTTTAATATATCATTATGATGACAGTAATTGGATTGGACGGTTGATCGCGTTTTTTTCCCAAGCTGTAAAGATATTTCAGTAACAAAAACAATAAAAAAGAGAGCACTGTAGCTTTAAAAGGAGTGATATATTTTGGCCATTTTTAGGCAATTAGTTCAGTAGGTGAGGGGTGGGGCTTCTACTGTGTGTGTCAGAACAAATAGAACTGAAAACTGGACTATACATGATAACTTTTTTGACAATCACTGCTTGTTTGCTTGCCTGCAAAAGTATTAGTTCAATAATTCGCTCACTCAAACAAGATTAGGTCAAAACCTAGTTTATGCCTGAACCGTGTATGACACGCTGAAGATCTTTTAATATGAAACAATTAATACAGGAAGTATCCCATAGAGGTTTGGTCACGGACAGTTTAATAGATCATTCAGGCTAACTGGAGCCAAATAGCACGAGCACCGGCGTCCTCCCTGCTTGATTGACTGGTGAGCACAGCAGAGGCAGCAACGGCGCACCGGAGATGCACATCCAAAGGTTATCAAAAATATGGGCACAAAACTCTGTGCAGGAGCCACGTCCATTATGAATAAAATGTCATCATATCAAATTATTTTGCCAGAAATTAGTACGTTCCATAGACAAACATTTTAGTGAGTTTGTGAATACTAAACACTTTTGCCAAATTCCAATACCCAAATCTCTGCTCATTCGCTCACTCCACACTCGGTCCTCCAGCTTAACCCGGAAATAGTTTGCGTCCCCAAATGGTCATTTGCTTTTGGAGGAGCCATGACCGGAGAGCGAGTGGGCCCGCTAAGCCGCTTGGAACGTCAAACAGCGAGTGTACATCGAGTGTAGGCTTCAGCCTGTTCTAGTCCTGTGTTGATCTGTTCTGCTATTGGATGGACCGTCTCATCGGGCTATGGGAGGGAAACCATCGCGGATTTCAAAGGGATGTTTTAGAGCCAACGAAACTTTGTTCTGCGTGCTCATAGACTAAAATGTAAACATAGTGTGCCTGCATGCATGTGTTCAACGGTTTGAGGGTGAAAGTTTCCCACTAAACTTCAGAGATACTGAAGTGCATTTATATATATACCATTCTGAATAACAGTGATCAAAGCAACTGAAGCAACAGATTACATAATGGGTTGAGTTTTATTTATTTACAATCCTGCTGTTTGTTCTGCGAGAATGCATGTCAAACAGCTCATATATATGAGAAATACAGCATCTAATATACAACATGACATGCAGGAGTAGCGAGTGAGTGAGCAGGCAGGAGTGAGAAATTGGAACGTGGCTGTCAGTTCAGCCGGCTAGCATATAATCCTCTCCTCCTCGCTCGGAGGCGGGACTAATGCGCGAGTGGAGAGAGTGAGTGGTGTGAGCAAGTGTGGAAGTTGGTATATTGGAAACACACCTTTCACTCTCTCTCTCACTGCCACACACAGTCTTCCTCTCTCTCAGGCATGTTTGCTGTGCAGAGGCAAATCAATGACAACTAGAAAAAGTGCTCCTCCAGGTCAGGTACTTATTGTGGCCTCCTGGTGGCGCTATAATAGGCCAATGTGAAAAGGGTGGCACTTCTTCTTAGGCCTTTCACGGCAATCGGACACTGGATTCATGATATGAGGCATTTTGTTCCAAAAATGTGTTTTTCTAAATTAGACCTGCTGGTGGCGCTATAACAGGCCAATGTGAAAAGGGTGGCATTTCTTCCTCGGCCTAGTGGGAATGCGCGTGTGCAATTTCACGGAAATCGCAAGCTGCGTTCATGATTTGAGGCATTTTGTTCAAAACGGACCAAACCTACAAACTTTGGAAGCCAACCTTAGCCAATCAGGATAGAATCTGGGAAATTGGACAGATCCGGGTTGATAACATGACTATAGAGATACTGGCCCTCATTTATCAACGGAGCGTATAAACCGGCTTATATTTTTCCATATATTCGGCCGTACACCAACGTCGAAGTCACATTTATCAACGAATCCTACACAGCTGATCCTGGCGTACATCAGGTCGGAGCTTTGATAAATCTCACGTCTGAAAACGAGCGTCATTTAAATAACACGCCCTTAAATATTCTCAAAACGCCCCGATTTTACGACATGAAGAACCAGAATACGACCAAAGACATCAAAAGCCAATAAGAAAGAGTTTCCCCCGATCGCCTCGCCACACACGCACACACACACGCCCCTCTCTCTCTCACTGACACACACACACACACACACACACACACACACACACGCCCGCCCAGCTGTGTTTTTCATGTAATCCGTACCGTAGCGGTACAATCATCTTTGTCACGTAGGCTTGTAGCCTACATGAATGACATATTATGATACCAATCACATCGCCATGAATGGAATACGTTTGTATATTAATTTATTTAACCCATACCGAGCAGTGCACAAGCAGTCATGTAGGATATTCCCCGTGAGACTCGGACGGGCGGCAGTGATTCCTGCCGCGGCCGCCACGTTAATAAGACATTGGAGCGTCGGGTTTATATCCTTAACCCAGCCAGGTTATAGTCTTCAAAACTCTCTATGACATAACTCCATAATATAGGACAAGCTACTGTAAGTTTGTACACCTCACTGTCCATGAAAAGATCGTCGGGAGTCCCGAAAATGCGCTCGCAGAAGCTGTATATTTTGAAAATAGCAGATCTACAAGCTCACAACGCGTCGCCATGCGACAAGTTTTTGAGCTTGCAGATCTGCTATTTTAAAATAGCCAATGCAACTGAATGACTGTTAAAGCAGTTTGTTTAAATTACTTTATAAAATGTTATATTTTCACAGGGATTATTTATTAGTGTAGATATACATTTAGGAGTGGATTATGTGTCCAGATGCCTGTCAGACAGTCAGACAATACTGCTCCGCAGGTCTAGAATGGAATAAACGGGCGCAGCCAACGTCAACAACTGGTCTCGACCAGACGTGAGATCTCAGCGTATGGTAGGATGAAGCCCACGTCAGGATATATTGATAAATGCCGAAAGGTGCGGTGATCTCGCCGTACGCCCATTATTTGGGCTGCACCGCGTTGATAAATGAGGGCCACTGTGTGCAGCGGCCGGGCCAAAGGTGCCGGAGATTAGCTGCTCACAGACAGATGGAGGGACGGACACACGGACGGACGGACAGGGGGTAAAACATACTCTCTTGGTGGGATTATAAGAGTGATGACAAATACAGTTGAATTCTCTTTGTTTTGAAAAGATTACGGTAGGTTCAAGATTCAAGATGTTTATTTTATCTTCAGTATGAGTACATTAGAGTACAATTATTTTGTTCTGGTTCCTCAGACATTATAGCAGCAATAATACTACACATTTAAACATTTCATGTAAATAAATATTTAATCCCAAACTGTGCTTGTATATCACTAGAGGTTCGGGCCACTACGCATCTAGTCACATCTAGTAGTAGCCTACAATATAGGCTATATACTATTATTCCTCAAATACTAACCCCTCAGGTACTTGCTCTGCATTGGCCTGGTTGGGCATCATTTGGTTTTCTCAATGTTGGTGGGTTAGAATAAGATATGGTATAATGTTCATTTGGGTAAATGCCTATTTGTCATGCTAGTGATGACGTTCTGCAGCCTCTGCGAGGAGAGCGTTCATTATCATCTGTCTGATCATGGTGTCATTTGTGGGAACTGTCTTTATTTGGTACTTTATTGAAATATTAGTGATGAAGGCCTCTCAATACATGACATGGATTTAGTTGGTGCGCGCACCCACCCACCCAACAAAAAACGAATACACATGTATGTTGAACAATTAAAAGTACACTATCCAAAGGCGACAGGCTTGATTGATTTTCAGGCGAAATTAGTAGGAAGTTGGACACGTGGTCTGCTAGAACATAGCAGAAACAAAGAGTCCTACCAAAATGACCCGGAAGTCCAACCACTTTGCGACATTTCACACATATCTATGTTCAGTGGCCAATATGAGTAAAATACTTGCACAGTAGAGTCCTGCAAATGGTAGGCTATACGCGATTGGCTGGTTTGTTGTTAGGCCAACTGGCATCCCATAGCGTGGAGGGATGACTGCTCGGCGATTTGCTAATTCGTCCAGCCGAAATCACACAAACACGCACGCGCGGCCGGCCGGCCGGATCTGCATGCACGAGCGTCCCGTCGCCGCGTCGTGGACCCACAGCGAACACACACCCCCCCGCTCATGAACAGTTCCAACACACACACTCGCGACCCGTCACGAACCCACAGTGTGCGAACACACACACACACCGTGCGCAGTTTGATCATTCATCATAGCTTGGGGAGCTGTAACCATGGCGACGGCTGTAAACATGGCGACGATAGCTCCCATAACTCTGAATCTCCGGTGTTGACATAAAAGCGCTAATAAACAGCTTACATTTTGGGAAAGTTAAAAGCGGGCATCGTCAATTGATGCATATGATATAAACAATGGCTGTGTGCAAATTCTGGTCAATTCGTCCAGCCATTGAGGAGAACCGGGCAGGACAGACAGATCCTGTCCTCAAAGGTTTCCTTATTTATATGTAGGGATGACAACAAAACTCTGTAATAGGCTTGGGTGGCATCAAGGTATTACAATATACCAGGGTATATAGAAATACCAAAGTAGTATTTTTCAAAACCGTCGAAAAATAAAGATGCCGCTTTTTCAATTAAACTTAGACAGATATGCTGTATTGAGGTGATGTATTGTACTTCAGGAAGAAAATAAATCATTGGCTGGTAATTTTTGCTCTAGGTCTCTTGAGTCCTAGCTAATCAATTAAATATGACTAGATATGGAATCATGAAAATATTGCCAAATATAACTTTATCTTCTTTATCTACTTCTTTCAACTACAAAAGCAGTTTATAAGCCACATGATTTTATTCATCTGCCAGTCTGCCACCACCTGCACATCATCTCTGTTTAGCCCACTGATGAGTCGGTATTCAGGGAAGTGTAATCTGGTCCTCCAGCCAGGTACAGTATGTTAAGTCTATAATGGAAGAAGGGCTTATTTCCTATATAGGCCTATTCATTATTCCATTGGCCATAAGTAAAACTTGTCTAAGTAGGCTAATTGCATATTAGACACACGCAATGTCATACATGCTACAATGACTTCTATCACCAGCAGCTCAGCTTTTACGTTTTTTCTTTCTTTTTCTTTACACAAATCACGGCATATACCGTGTGAACTTTCAGGAAGGCATGAAGTGTTATAGGGACGGCACACATGGGGCGGCGGTATAGTGGCTACTTGGGAATCGGAAGGTTCCTGGTTTGATCTTGGCTCCTCCTGGGTGTCAAAGTGCCATTGAGCAAGACACTTAAGCCCTTATTGCCCTTGATGAACAAGTTGGTGCCCCCTTGCATTGCATCATGTGACTGGGTGAATGTAATGTTGTAAATCCCTTTGGATAAAGGCGCTATTATACATTTTTCATTTATTTACCATTTATAGATAAATAAAAATACAGCTCAAGCCAAATACGGAATGAGAATTGTAATTGAAAATACTGGCCAGGTGAAAAGTGTGAATCAAACAGCAGTCCTCTGAAAATGTGGTGGTGGTGCTCAAGTGTGGTTAGTGATCTCTCTTGGTGATAACATTTGTCAAAGGCCTTGGCCATTGATTTCAGGAGATAATTATCTAGAGTATATGACCAAGGTCATTCCATGATTTTATTGGCACTGAGAGAATCGTCTACTGAAAACTAGCCTGCTCCATTACAAATTCATGAGCTTATAATGACTGAATGACATTATCTCTATCTCGTCTCCATCCGGAGCCTGTTTGATCGCTTAATCATTCAAATTTCAGTTCCATTAAATTGTGTAGATTTGCAGATGACTGACGAGGAGCTAATAAATATTTATATAATTTCATGATTTGATAGCACATGCCTAATTAATGACCCTGATATGACAGCCATCAAAGAAAAATAAAAGAAACAAAATGGGGGGGGGGGGGGGGGGGGGGCGGGTCCTGAGGAACCATGTTGGAGGTTTTAAATTAGCAGTGTTTGGCATTAACGTGTTCCTACGGTAATAACAACATGTTACTGTAGTACTAATATTACATTTTCAGTAGCAATTAACATAAATTACAATTCAAATCCAATAAGAGTTCGAGTAAGAGCAAGTCGTTACCACATTACTTCTGTTACGCCTATATCACCCCATGATTAAAAGTGCTTTATTTTCTGTTTGTTTTTAGTTTTTTATACCTATATTATTCCCGTTAATAGAGCATGGATTAATGATTAAATTGATCAATATCACGGTTGCATTGAGACACACACACACACACACACACACACACACACACACACACACACACACACACACACACACACACACACACACACACACACACACACACACACACACACACACACTTCTAATGGCTGTCCTAAGCCTGTAAGCAATCCCACCTTTCTTTTCAAATAACAACCACTGTTCTTACATTGTCTGCATCTTTGTAGACATGTGTGCAATAGTCTACAAAGGCAGACTATATAGAGTGGTTGTTGTTGTTGATGATGCTGATAATGATGATGATGATGATGATGATGATATTGTTATTCAGAGAAGGTATACGGGACATTCTTTGGGCTGGCAACATATCGTATTAGAATAGAAGAGCTTCCCTTCCTTTGCAATCAGGTACATCTCGCTTCTGACATTACATAAAAGTATCAACAGTCTACTTTTTTCTCTAAAAAAAAAAAAAGTATTATGGGTTTACAAAAGTTGTGCTATTATTTAAACATTTGAAGGTTTGTCACCGTGTGCGTGCATTTTGTATGAAAGGATGAAACACTACATGGAACATCAAAACATTTTTTACATCAAAGCTACCAGGAAATCAGGCATCTCATTGTTAGATGAGGTTAGATACCCTCTTTTGATGTGCTTTTCAAAGACACTAAGGGACCCGATAACTGTCTACTGTGTTCTCTAAGGGCTCACAGAGGTAGAAAACGTAGCCAGGTGTCTGCCCTAGTAAAACACTTTGACACCAGCTAGGAGCCCTGATTAATTTCAATGTCATTGATAATAGCCCACTGGAGCTGCATCTGCCTCCAATTTTAAAACTTACTGTAAAATTGAAAGGTGCATGTGAGGTTGTGTTGCCCTTGCATGTCAGTGTGTTCTGTTCTAGGTACTATCTGTGAAATGTCAATGTGTTTCCCTCAAAAAATATTACTGAGACAAATCCATATATCTTCACTGCCTGAACTATTTCTGGCCGCGTTTGCCCACTGCCAGAGATTTTTCATTGAAAAAAAAAAAGTACTCAGGAGCCGAGATACAGAATTTTTAAGTTTTAAGTTAACAAGGAAGTGGATGGGAGTCTAGATCTTCGAAAAATCATATCTCCTTGGTCTTTGGGTAAAAAAAAAACGCTCTTGGCAGAATTGGTAATTGGATATAATTACGTTTTTTACGTTCTAGGCAGGGAATGAGTTAAGACTTTAGACTAAAATGTCAGTGGACACAGTCCTTGCGTAAGGCCTTGTTAAAATACATTTGGTGTCACAGTTCTATTGAGATTTGTACAATATGAGACATATTGCTTTGCATAAGCATGGTTATTTTATACTCTATCGTTTTGTTTTGTTTTATCTAGAGCCCCACACTAATATCCACATCCGTAAGGTGGAGTTCTAGTGTTAACATATAATTATTGTTTACTTACAATACTTTTCTATAAGGCGAAAAACATAAGGAATAAGGCCGAAGTGAAATGTTGGGAGGGCCTTGGAGCCTTGATTGGCCCTTCTCCCGTGGGCTGTTCCTACAGATGATTGGCTGTTTATTCCATCTGAAAGGGCTATTTGGCCAGCCACATAATTGTAGGGGGCAGTAACTGTCAACATACAATTTGAGATGGCCCATCATAACAATGACAACACTGTGCTATCTGTGTCACATGCACTGCACGTAGTTAGATGAGAGTGATTCTGGTGGAATATTTTGCATTTATTACGCTGCATCACAGAAATACAGTACATGTGCATGCACACTAGGGCAGACACATGCAGCACATTGCTCACACATACTGTACACACAGGCCTATACACATACCAGACCCAATGACACAGACATACACACAAGACACATGTTCACCCTCTCAGTTCAAAGGTATTCATTTTTAAACAGTGTCATAATAAAACAATATCGCCATTTGCTATAACAACAATAGTTTTGCTGCTCCAGAACACTAAAGCAAATTTGGTAGCACATTTATAAGCTCTTAGTAAGTAGTAAATTATTCATAAATAAGCCATTTGTATACATTTGTAAATTATTATTCAATTATCTAAAGTTATATAATATTTATTAGTAGATAAATAACTAATCATAGACAAACTCTCAGGCCTGAAAATAAATCAATTACCATAATTTTTGGCCCAAAAATATCCACACAAAAATTCACAACTAATCTACAAGTTAAAACAAGCTCAGAGACAATAAATGTCATAAAGACTCAACACCACAGATTGGCCCGTTTCAATGGGCACTGTTCTGTTCTACTGCCCTTTCAACCAAAACACAACATGACAAACTGTCTGGCAAAAATACTGGCAGCTGGGCCTCCTCCAAGGCCAGCAGCAACAATGGCCAGACTTAACTCTATAACTGCCAAAGACGTTTATAAACGTCTTTGAGAAATTAGCTGTTGCCTGCCAAAGACGTTTAAAAAAGTCCTGAAAAAAAAAAAAAAAAAAAAAACTTTTTTCAAAAAAAAAAAAAATCTAAAAAGATTCTCTAATTATTTAGTATTGACACCTTTTCGATATTCCAAACGAATAAGGAGATAACAATTTCCAAAGATTTGCTGCTCCATCCACTTCAATGTTAAAATTGAAACGGACAAACAATTCACAATGTTTTTTGGTTTGAAACCACTGGTTTTGAGCTATTTTCAAACATCAAACAACACATGACAACAAGGTCAAATTGACCTCGTTGACATTTGTGAAACCACACCTGAATCTCATCTGTGATTAGAAATTTTCTGGGGATCAATCATACTTGAGAAAAATATTTTGTGGCTATGCGAAAAGGTACCAAAATCGGTCAAAACCCTGGCAGAGGCTACAGACTGTTCTGAAAAAACTCTGGCAGGGTAAGAGTTAATAAGAATTGGATTCTTGGGTTAGTTGAAGTCACAAGAGCCGATTAGAAACATCTCCTCTGGTACAGTATCTTAAATTTCTCTAATTAAAAGGGTGAATTCAGAGGCAGACACGTGGTGAAAAGGAAAAAGAAAGTAAACTTTAAAGTTCCACAGGCATGCATTTTATGAGGTTGCAGAAGGTTATAATTTGGGGGGATTTTATTTTTTCACGCCTCTTAGACATTTTCACAGTTTAGCTTTTGCCGATGGTCTGTTGACTCTGATACACTCATAATGTGATTTATTTTTTCTTTGGCTCAGAGTATGGCACATTACTAATGCCCTAAGATCTTCTCTCAGCACCAGACAAAGAGTTGGAGTTGCACTTTACTTCATAATGGCATTATTCCAGTGTCAATAAATCAGTTTAAGACCATTATATAGTAGGAAGATTGTCAAATATATATCCCAGGTTAAAATTATGTCCATTGTGTTGACAGAGTTGATTTACATTTCCTGAGTGATCAAAATCAGAGTGAGAATAAGTTTCAAATATACACAGCACACATGCTGCACTATACATGCAGTTTCAAAAGGTCTCATTTTGAAAAGTAGTAATTATGACCCACCCATCACCCAAAGTAAACATGTCAAAACTTTAACCACAACGTCCCTAATGACTATATATCTTTTCATTTCCGTGGGTGGTTATTCAACCTGCAAGAAAGACTATGGACTAAGGAAGGTAACAGCTTTATAGGAATGAGACTGCCTTGTGTCAATTACTAATTCTATTACTGTGCCTATCCACACATAATTAAAGGCCTACATTGTATCACTTAGACAATGAACGGAACAATTAAAGAATCCAAGAACAAGGTCGATGAAGCATAACAGTTGTAATACACATAATCCTCAGTGTATATGTATCCATTTGTAACTAAGTGTACAAATGTAACCAAAGGGACACGTATGGGATCTTACTGTGCTGTTTCCTCAGTTCCACTCTGTATTTAATTATTTAGCGTATTACCCCTCTTGTAAAAATAAGAAATGGAAAATGTGCTGCAGACGTTTGACATGCTGTCGCCACATGTCTTCTTTTGTAGCACTTTCCCACCTGGCCTCTCTCTGTCGAAATGCAGACATTGGGCTTGTGTTGTACAAGACACAATAAAGGACTAGGTGCAGTGAGATGTGCAGCTGCCTAGTAACTAGGCAACCCTGGATAGCTGCTCTGTAAGTCCTTGAGATGTCTCTCATAATATCGCCTGCTAAAGTGTTTGGAAGCTTCATTGGGTAATGTTTTTCTTTTCTTTTTTTAGCATAAAAATCTTCTTCTGAGCACGTTGGCGTGAGGAATTTCGGTTAGTGGACGTATGTATATTAGATAATTACCTTGAGTACGCACTCTGCTAAAACAGAAATCGTGTGAGCCTTTTTAATTCAGTCTCAAATATTATTTGGGACTGGGATTCTGTTTTTAACCCCACTATCTCTAATGATGACACTGGTGATCAGCCAGTCAGTCTGTCCATATCACACTTCTAATCTGGCCTATATGATATTGAGTATGTCTGTGAGAATGCTTGTTTTTCTGCCTGTGGCTGTACAGTAACCTGCAGATGTTTTCTTCTTTATTGTCAGGAAAAAAGGGACCCAGGATATGCTCAGAATACAGGAACGGTCGCCCCAAAGCGCCCCGGGTCAAATCCGGCGACGGAACGAACGGTCAGACCCACAAATCCGCCGAACTCGGAACGGTCGGACCCACCAGGTATTTCTGGCAGAACTTACTCGGCCACGTTTGACGTGTCGGGGGTACCGAGACTGGGGGGGTGATTTACTATTCTGCCCGATTCCGATACCTTCAGGTGAAATATAGAATCAGTACGGATGTCACTGAACTATCGTGGCCAACCGTTGCAATATGCACAATGCTAGCAGTGCATTATTCCCAGTGGAGGTTATATTTTAACAGATTATTATTATGAACCATTTGCAAGAACTGAAATCTACTCAGTCACTAATATATAATAATAACAAAACCAAACAAATTAGGTTATACAAGGTAACATCATGGTTGACAAAGTCATATTACTAAGGATATAGTAATACAGTAACAAACGCACCAAACATCTGATTAAAAAAAACCTGGGGGGGAATGGGTCAATGACATTTGACATTTTTTTCTCTCTCATAAAAACCTCTTTGCCTCCTTCTGTGGCAAGTAGATATAAGCAGAGAAATGTGATTGTTGTGACAAGGAGAGGCATTTGTTTTCAGGATTGCTTGCCCACATACACAGTGTGGGTTCAAAGTGTCCTCCCCTTAGAGAGAGGGAAAGAAGGTGGGAGAGAGTGGGGTAGGGGAGGGGGGAGGGCGGCGGTGAGGGAGAGAGAGAGTGAGTACGAGAGAGAGAGAGAGGCAGGAGGATGTAGAAATGATAGAAAGAGAAGAGATAGGGAGCGGGAGACAGGAAATTAAAAGACATGGGCCATGGAGAGCGAGAGTGGGGCAGAGAAAGGGCACTGGATAGGGGGAGGCAGAGGAAGGGGAAGGGGGTTGAGAGGGACAGTGCGTGGGACAGAGGGAGGGGTGGAGATAGGGCACAGAGAGGGAGCGAGTGAAAAGAGAGAGGGATAGTCAAGAGCTGCTCAGTCAACTATGAAAGCGGTGGCAGCATTGGCATCCTAAGTAGAATGTTTTTCCCACCACCGTGGCAGAAGAGCCTCTGAGTACTTGTATTTTTAAATGCAGTTTCTGTTTCCTGCCTTTCCCCGTTTTGAAATAAATAAATGGCTTATAGTATCGGCACCAAGCTGTCAGAGAGAGGTCAGGCAGACTAAGATAAAGTGGAAGATGACTCTGAGGCCATGTTATTGTCACTTAGTTGTGTGTGTGTGTGTGTGTGTGTGTGTGTGTGTGTGTGTGTGTGTGTGTGTGTGTGTGTGTGTGTGTGTGTGTGTGTGTGTGTGTGTGTGTGTGCACATATTGAACACTGGTTCAATATAATGGATATAAGGACATTTAACAATGTTTGTTTCAGTGTCATAATGGACAAAAATGGTGGCCGACACGTGCATTTCAACTGAGGAGTAGCTCCAGGTCTAAACTTACCCAAAGCTCCTCTGATGAAATGAGACAGACATAATGACTTGTGTCTAAATGTTTCAGATTAATACAGAAAAGAGACTAGACAAAAGCCACATGAGAGGCTGCGCTGCTTCCCTACCGGAATAAAGTGGTTTGAACCGTGTGTGGGGGAGGGGTATATCTATTTATTGTAAACATTATATTGTTTAAAAAAATGCTAGAAATGTATTTCCAAAAACTTTAAGATTATCACTAAATACTGTATCTCTAACACTCAAGATCTGCTCTGCTGTGATTTTGTGAATTGCATTACCCATTTTAATTGAAAAGTTCCAGAATTTATTCAGAATTCTCATATATTACCCAACCCAGTTATGCCAGATGGTGGGTGTCTCAATTATAAAACCAAACCCTTCAGTTGTCAGTTACTGTAGACCTCGTTTTCATATCTAAGTTTACTGCATTACAAAACACAGCTCCCGATTGGTACAGTATGTCTTAATTATCAGACAATGCTGTACAAAGCGTGTTATGAAGCACAATAAGTTATTGATTGAAACTCTCAGCAAGACTCTAATCAACAAGGGAGTATTGATTATGATAGATGGATCAAGGTATGAAGGGTAAGCATGAGCAATATACTAGCCTGGGGTGAATGATTAAGCAACTTTATCATGAAAGACAAGAAGAATGCTTATTCTCTCCCCGATGCCAATGCATTGTTTGATATTATACAAAATGTTTATAGCATAGGCTTCAATGGCCCAAAGGCTGGGAAATTTGATAAAAACTTAAATGGTAGATAAAGAAAAAGCATAGCCCCTTTGCAAGTATAATATGGCAAGAACAGTGTACTCAGCACTTCCCCTCTGGTCAATTGTCAGGGGCTGATACAAGAACTCCAATGTCTCTCATTGTACTGCTAAGCTACATAATATTTCATGAGGCAAGACCATAACTTGAAATTACTTCATAGTTTGAGATATACAGAATAGGCTTGTATACGTATCAATCCTATCATTCTCAGTTTGGTGTGGTTTATTTTTTTATTAGACTATTAGCCTCGACTCAAGCCAACACACCCAAGGTTACTTTTTTACTGCTGTACTTTGTTGAGGCACAGTTTGAACACTTTTATTCTCTTCTGACATTTTAATACAAGCTATGATTGAACATCAAAAATACCGATATGGCTTTCGTGCTCTTTTAGGTGACAACCACGACTCTCATTGACTCCTGTTGAAATAGTTAAATAGTTGTTTTGGCTTTGGTTGTACCAGAACGGCCCATGGATTAACAAACATATTAAAGAGAACCGAAGTCTGACATCACTGCCGCCAGAGGCCGCTATTCCCCTGGGTCACTGGGTTATTATTTTTATTTTTCCCTTATTTTTTCCTCTTGAAAATACCATAGGGTCATCTTATATCGCGGACTGTGTTAACTAATCAGCCCCACGATTTTACTCATTTGGATATGAAGCATGTCAATGCTTTCCAACACTTACCGCCGCCGACGTCGGTGCGGTGGAGAGCTACCTTTAAATGTAGTCCTCATTCTTGTGACCGACTGAATTCCAGGACTCATTTGTTGCACATTGGTCTGTTCATTTCTGGTAAAGTTGAAAAGTAATTGGTGGACATTGTGTCATGGATTCTAAAATATTGCTGTATCTGTCCTGATTGTAAATACAACTAGAAAAGTGTTTTCCTTGCAGCGCAGAACTCCACCAGACAGGGTGTCATGGAATTACAGAGAATACCTCTGGAATTACAGCATTTGATGGTAACCAAGTTGGTTACAACACTGGGAAACTAACCAAATCAGTGAAGTTTTCAGTCTACTATGATTCCTTGATTGTACAGTATGCAACTTGAAAGAATATGTATTAATCAGTCCAGTGCTGTCCAAAATTAGCTGCTCACAGACTAGCCTGCCCCAGCGCGCCTGATATCTGGCATCCAGAGGGGCGGATTCAAAATCTCCGGCGAAAACATCTGTGGGCTCCCATTGGTTCACCGATCTGTGCGCCCACCCCCGGCCCGTTCCGCGCCCCTCCTCCTCCCCCAATGTGCAGCATTGAGAGCCCTGACGTCACAACATTTGGAGCAACGCCCACTGCACTCTGGTTGGTTGGGGAAACGAAAGGTTGACTCCCACTTCCTATGCCAGAAATGTCAACAGCTTGGTCCAGGCTTTCTTTTTGAGCAAAAATAAAAGCCTGGAGATCGAGGCTACTCACAGACAGACTGACAGATAGACATACATACAGTACAGACTTAACATTGTCTTCACCTGGGTCGGCCTGGCAAGGACAAAAGGAGACATATATCAATATATATCAATATATTTTTCATTTAATCAGCCATGGTGCCCCCTCAATCCGTAACATGAACATAGCATATTTGGTAGAGATGAGAGACTCGATCACATTTCACTTTTTCAGCCTGTCACAGCAAAGCTGGCTGGGCTGAGCCTGCGACAAGACACCATTTATTGTAGCTGGTATTGTAAGAGTTACAGTATAGTCTAGTCTTTATTTTCTTTCTGGGCATGTCAATGTTGTGTCATGTATACGTGGTTATCTAGCATCTAGCAGCTTGTTGGTGATTTCACTGGCAGATTTGTCCTGTCATATTTGAGCATTGACGGTCCCTGTCAATTTCGGTCCCTTTCCCAAGCACACAATGCAACCTTTCTGCTGGCTGATATATTAGCATAATCTCTCCTAATAAGTCATCAAAATGGAGAGTTAACACCTGTTTAAAAGATATGGTAAGAAATCCCCCGTAGCCCATATGGGGCCTCACACAACTTGTAGCCCAGAGCCTCCCAATGTCTTAATGAACCTGAGCATGTGTGCTAGTGATGAGCGGGTCGACCCGTAACCCGCGGGTCAACCCGCGGCGCGGGTGGGTCGAGTCAGGATTTCAGAGGCAATTATGCGGGCTGAGGGTGAGCGGGTTGGCCTCTCTCTCACGCAAAAAAAAAAAAAAAAAAATCACATGCTCTTGTTTTGTCTTTATTCCTAATAAGAATAAGAATAATAACAATAAAACAGTTTGAATACACTTGGGGTGTATACTTGAAGATTATTTTCTAACCTTCATGATTTTACTGAATTAGAGGAGGCAGGCTAAAGGTTGTCTAGTAGACTTCGGTACCGGACCTGTCACCTGTGTTATTTCCTATAGTGGTATGATCCCTTCTAGTTCCGCTCACGTAATTTGGCGCGAGATCACAGAGAGTTGAGAGTTCAGAAAAAAAGAAGTGTAAACAACATGGAAGATATCAGAGCGAAATTGCAAGCTGGAGAAGCTAAAATTAAAAAAAGAACTGATGGGAAAAGTGATGTGTGGAAAAGGTTTGGGCAGGTTGTCATGCCCGATGACACAATTTCAGAATACGTGATTTGTTTAAAATGCGAAGCGCTGTACAAATTTGAGAGCCACAAATCGGGAACATCTAACCTGAAACGGCATTCATGCCCCGAAGACCCTAACCAGAACCCCAAAAAAAGAGTGCCATCAAATCAGCCCTTGGTGTCCACGTTCATGAAGAACAAGGTTCCACTTGCAGCGAAATCTAAGCTTGTGGATGAGTTTGTGGACTTCTGCTGCGCTGACCTGCGCCCATTTGATGTGGTGTCTGGTAAGGGATTCAATAGTGTTGCGCAAGGCCTAATAAACATTGGGGCACGTTATGGAGCAGTGGACGCAGACTCTGTCATTCCACACAGGACTACCATCTCCGCCAGAGCAAATGAAGAAGCAAAAAAAGAAAAGGCTATTCTCTATCAGGCTGTCAACAAAGCACTGGACTACGGGATTGGGATCACAACCGATATGTGGACAGACAGCTTTCAAATGAGATCATACACAGTGCTGACATGTCACTTCATCACTGAAGAGTGGGGGCTAGCGAGTCGAGTGCTTTCCACTTTGGAGTTTGATTCTACTTTGAGGAAAACTGCGGTGAACATACATGACCAAATCAGCAGGGAGCTTGTACACATTGGCATATCAGCTGAAGACTTGTCAAAAGTTGTATTCGTAAGTGATCAAGGTCCCAATATTAAAGCTGCGCTCAAGAACCATTCGTGGATACCTTGTGCTGCGCATGTAATCAATACGGTCCTGAAACATACTTTTGAGGAGAAGGATGCGCCAGAATTCATGGCTGAGGTGACTGACCAAATAGTTAAGTGCAAAAGCCTGGTTGCTTACCTGAAGAAGTCCGGTAGCACGCTCAACCTCCCATATGCTGTTTTACAAGAAAGCGAGACGAGGTGGAACAGCAAGGCCGCAATGCTTAAGTCAGTTGCCAAACAACACAAGGAGATCCTGCAATTGCTTCAGGGAAAAGATCAAGAGCAGCGGATGGATGGCATCGAGGTGGAGGTGCTTGACACAATCGGAGAGTTCTTGTCCGTCTTCAAAAATGCATCAGAAGATATGGAGGGTGACCGTTACCCAACAATCAACAGCGTCCTGCTGTGGTTCCACAAGATGAAATCGCATTGTGCACCTCGGAGCGGGGATCCGTGCTATATGGAACACATCCGCAGCCGTGCAGAACAGCTCTTAAAAAAGAAGTTTATCATCACCTCCACACATAAAATCGCCACCTTCCTATCTCCACGTTTCAAGGCGTTGAAAATGCTCCTGCCAACCGAAAGGTGTGCAGTCCAGGGAGAGGTCCGAAGACTGGTAGCAGCGCTGGTACCATCCCTGCAGGCACAGGCTGAGCAAATTAACACAGAAGGTGAGATGAATAAATTGTAAGGATGTCTGATTTCGTTAGCCTACTATGGCCTATAGCCATCCTCCTAATCGATCCGAGCTTGCATGTGTTCAATTAATTGTTGATTTTATAAAGTTATGCACAGCTGTTTTCAGTTATAATTGTTTTTTTTATTAGAGCCACTGATCTCATGCAGCTTATTTTTTCTCCTTTTAAACTGCTTTTTTCATTTATTTTTCATTATGTTTTTTTTTTTTCATTAAGATTTAAGATTTTAAGTGTGTTTGGTAGTTTAGTTTATTTTTATTTATTTTTAATTTTCATGGACATCTGTTTGTTTGTCTTACTGAGTTTAACTTTATCCTATACCGAAATTGTTTTGTTGCCGATGCTGTTTTTATGCCATGCTTTTATCTGTAGCTGTCTGAGAATGTAAAGTGTGTTATAAATAAAAAAGTATTATTATTATTATTATTATTATTATTATTATTATTATTATTATTATTATTATTATTACCCTTATTATTATTATCAGTTTTTAAAAGGCTTATAGTTTTAATATATTTTTTTTATCAGCTATAAGTTAGTTTTTAATTGCTATGGGCTATTTGTCAGGGGAAAGGTCTCCAAAAATGTTTAAACAATATATTATAATAAAACACTATTTTAAAAGTATTAACATGCAGTTAAAACATGCAAAAAAGCCGCAGTCAAAATTAACACATTTTGGGCTTTCTGGCATCGTCAGCACCACCACTGATGTTGGAGCTTTGTGTTAAACTTTAAAGCAAGAAGTGTGCTCTCTTTCGTTTGTCATGACTAGGCCAACTGTTAATTAATTTCGTATTACCTTTTGTAGAACTAATGGGTGACCCAATCGCTTCAAGCACCCCGGTGGACGAGGAGACTCTGGAGGAAGGTAAATGCATCACGCATCTTGCATTTTTAATAAATTAATTTAGGCTATTGAATTTCATAAACAGTATGTTCCTGAAATAGAAGGTGATATGAGTCTTAAATCCAGGTTGTGATATAAAGTTATCTAAAGTAATATGTCGTCCAGGTCATTTGTGATGACGGCCAGTTAATTGTATTTCTTTTTTAATACCAGAGCTTGCAGTGAAAAGACGGAGGTTGTTCGTGGAGTGGGAGGACACCCCAGACCTGATAGAGCCAGATGAAGTACAGCGTTACCTGCAGGCTCACTTCACCGTGGACCAGTGTCAGGATGAGGTCATCCTTGAGTTCTGGAAGGACCAGCGTTTCACATTCCCGCTCCTTTCCATGCTGGCTAGAGCGGTGCTATGTGTTCCAGCATCAAGCGCATCTAGCGAGCGCGCTTTCAGCTCAGCTGGTCGCGTGCTCGAAGCACGTCGAAATAGATTAAATCCGGGAACTGTGGATTCCATTCTTTTTCTACACAGCGCAGCCAGCCATGATAAAGTACACTAATATTGTGTATATGCATGTATAGCCGACCTGCAACATAGGTTAAGGTTATATATTACTATTGAGTGAAATCAGGGTTGAGAGATGTAAAAGAATGGGTATATTCTATGTCATGTGTGTGCATGCGTCCGTGCGCGCGCGAGAGAGCGAGAGAGCGCGACACACACACACACACACACACACACACACACACACACACACACACACACACACACACACACACACACACACACACACACACACACACACACACACACACACACACACACACACACACACACACACACACACACACACACACACACACACACACAGGCTATTAATTTGGTTTGCCTCATTCATGCAGGTTGATGCTTTAATTCTTGCTGAAAAAGAATTGTTTATAAAATAATTAGGCCTGCTGTGTTGCTTTATCGCATGCTTAATACGCCTATTCATGTTCTAGGTATCGATTCATGTTCTATGCGTACCCTGACCTAATGCTATAGAGGCCTTTTGATAATTTCATTTGTATATTGTTTAAGAATACATAATCAGAGACAGCTTATTTGTTTTATTTTCTATATTTCTCAGAAAGACAGATCTATGTTGTTTAGGCTAGAGAGAACTAACGGATTCTCAAAAAGAGAGAGACCGAGTCATATGTCTTTTTGCTGTCAATAAAAAATAAAAAAAACTATTTTGAACAACATGCTTGTTTATTTAGCCCATGACGATGTTGTGTTACTGTAGACAATAGACATTAAAGCGACTTTGGGTACTTAAAAGAGCGCTATATACATCTGAGCTATTATGATGATGATGATTATCGTTTTTTTTTCCACCGCGGGTCGCGGGCGGGTTGAGCCATAGATTTATATATTGGTTCGCGAGGCGGGTTGGGTTCCGTTGCGGGGCGGGGCGGGGCGGGTCATGAAAAAACCCGACCCGCACATCACTAATGTGTGCAGAACCCCAGCAATGTCTGCGTGCAGAGGTAGGCTACATACTTTCAAATTCTATTCATTTGCCAACTGATGCCTAAAGTTGAATGTATGGGGTTTTGTTTCTGTGACAGCAGCAATAATAAGATACCTGAAAGAATTCTGCTCTGCCATAAAATATTCATACTGTGTGCTTTGATCGTCTGAATTATCCAAACTTATTTTAGTTGTTGGCGTCAAAGCCTTCCAGAGCTTTTGGGACACCCAGCCCACAACCTCTGCATAAGACAAACATTTTCACTAATTAGAGCTTTTTTTCAACAAGATTAGGTTTGATGATGCAATGCACCAGCAAGATAGCTTAATTAAAAGGAGGCCAGCAACATCTATGTTCAGAAGTAATCACAAGACTGATATCATATCTTGAAATTATGTCACTGATGTCTATTGAGATACTATAAGGAAAGCAAACTATAGGTAAAATAATACAGCAGCAAAGTGCAGGGCTGGCAAAACGTTCTGGAATGTTAAGCTTGTGACTCATTTCAGGTATGTGGCATTACTGCCCCTCGGATGAGAAACCCGAGCTAATGAAGCATGTCAAGTCTCTATAAAGTCATAGATCTCGAAAATTGCTTTTTAACCTGAATGCAACAAGTTAATATTTTCACAAACATTACCTGGACCTATAGAAAAACATTTTAGCCAGGCACCAGCATAAAACCCATTCATACTGTACAGTAGCAACAAAGAAAACACAGATGTTTTTTTCAAGCATCAGTCTAAAGCCACACTTAATTTTCATGGTCAATAACCTTGTGTAGTTCAGAGCCTAAAGCAATAGAGTGCTGTCTACATCAGTGGTTGTCAAAGTGTGGTCCAGAGACCGTCCGTTACAAATGGATCCAAAAGTAATACCGCACGTACAGGTTATGTCATAATTTTGTGTGAGGCACATTAAAAAGAACAGATCTACCAGCCAACAATGCATCGTATCACAACGTGTTGATAGATTTTAGATATTTTGCACACGGGAATATTGTGTATCAGACATTGATGATTATTGTCTGCTTTCAGGAGTGTATCTGCTTATTGGTTTACAGTTTACAGTAGCGTAGTGTATTATCACCGTCTTGAGGTCAAGCAACTTAATCTGGCATGATTGTCAGTGAAGTATAAATTCAATACAAACTAGAAAAAGTGCTCCTCGGAGCACAGGTCTCCGCCAGGTCAGGTAGGTTATTGTGGCCTCCTGGTGGCGCTATAATAGGCCAATGTGAAAAGGGTGCCATTTATTTTTAGGCCTTGCATGGCAATAGGACACTGCATTCGTGATTTGAGGCATTTTGTTCAAAAAAAATGTTTTGCTAAATTAGACCTGCTGGTGGCGCTATAACAGGCCAATGTTAAAAGGGTAGCATTTGCTCCTCAACATAGTGTGAATGTGCGTGCAAAGTTTGACCGCAATGGGACGCTGCGTTCATGATTTGCGGCATTTTGTTCAAAACAAGCCACTACTGCAAACTTTAGATGTGAATCTTAGCCAATCAGGATGGAATATGAAAAATGAAACAGATCCGGCTTGATCACATGACTATAGAGATCATGTGTACCGATTTGCGTGAAATTTGGATAACATCGGAAGGAGTAATATAAAGACATATGTTTTACATAAGTCGGCCTCCTGGTGGCGCTATAAAAGGCAGAAGTGAAAAATGCAGGGAAAAGGTTTTTCCTTGACCTCTAGGGAGTGCGCATACAGAGTTTTACACAGATCGGTGCAGTTATAGGTAAAAACACAAATGGGCCTGTTATAGCGCCACCATAAGGCTGATTTGAAAACTTTAAAGTGGCATTTTTTCCTGGGCCTAATGGGAATGTGCATGGACAATGATACCCACCGCGCGTACGGACCCAACTAGCACAAGCACTCTGTTGTGCATTCATGGATTATGTATAGAAACAAGGCACAACAAAGACACACATCACGTTCTGGGACACGTATGTATGTGGTTGGCTCGCTATAGCTGCAGATACATCAGGTATGCTAATCCATTTCAAGCTGCTGCATACCGCTTTACGCTGTGCATGTGATGATGACACACAAACGTGTGTGTGTGTGTGTGTGTGTGTGTGTGTGTGTGTGTGTGTGTGTGTGTGTGTGTGTGTGTGTGTGTGTGTGTGTAGCTGTGTGCGCCAGCAGGCATTGGTGGTTGCAGTAGGTGTTATGTCTGTGTCATGCCAAATATGATTACTGTTCACAAGGTTACAAGGTCTGTCATTTAATATTATGTAAGAATGTGCATGACTGTTCTTAAGACTGCTTTCTGCTGTGTGGCCTCAGCGTGCGTGCGTCGTGCGTGCGTGCGTGCGTGCGTGCGTGCGTGCGTGCGTGCGTGCGTGCGTGCGTGCGTGCGTGCGAGGTAGTGAAAGACCGCCTCATGTGCATACAAAATGTCCATTAACTTACTGTACATTCTGCATGCAAATACAATTTTGTCTAAATTACAATAAGGGAATTCACTTATGTTTTCTTACATGTATTCAAGTGATTGAGAGTAGCCTAATACATTTTTTATACAAATCCCATATCCTTGGGGTTCACTGTAGTGGGAATAAAATAACCTTTTCATCAATAAGTTATATATTATGTTTGCATCAGTAGTAATAAATGTCCTAACATTACTCATGCAGTAAATGGTTTTAAGCAATGAGTATATCCAAGCATAATTTGATTAGACCCCAACCACCTTGGGGTCTATGCTCTGTGGGGTGCACGGCTCTAACCTTCAGCATCTCCATGACCAGAGGACATTGAAGAAAGCAGGAAAGATCGTGAGAGACCCAACTCATAACCTCAGCACCTGCTTCGAGGTCCTGCCCTCGGGTAGGAGATATGGTGCCTCTCTATTCAAGAAGGCAAACAGGTGTGCCAGTTTCATCCCCTCTGCCATTAGGCTTCTTAATAAACACAAACTCCCTAATACTTGATCCATCTCACCTGGTCGAACTGGACTTGCTTGCTAATGCCCCCCCATGAATATGCGCGCAGCACACACACACGCAAAAAGGCAGGCGCCTGGATATGCTGGACTCGGTGTGCTAATAGCTTCCATGGACACACACAGACACACACACACACACACACACAAACACACTAGAGTATGAGCCGGACCAGACCAGTGCAGCCGGCCAAGGCCACAGGTAACTACTATTATTGGCCGGGTTTCCCAATAAAGAATTACTTAGGGAGTTAAGAAGGGTCCTTGAGAAGGGCTACGGTAAGAAGGCTGCCTTAAGTTACAGGTATTTCCCGAACACGCACTTAGTGCCTTTCTTACCACATCACTTCTTAACCGGAACTGTTCAATCAATTGATGACAGTAGACTAACCGATTGTTCCACACAAGTATGTCTTTGTCTTTATATCTATTTATCTATCTATCATTATGTCTATATATCTATCTACACACTGTATACTGTATATATATTTGCTTCTTAAGAAGGCTCTTAAGAAGTACCCAGCATTAAGTACTACTTAAATCGCTTTGGGAAACCCAGCCATTGTTATACTATTTGCAATGTAACGCATGGCATCACCTGCAGTCATGTAAACAAATACACAGTTCACATTTTAAACATTTTAAAAGTCTCATATTTGAAACTAGAAAAAGTGCTCCTCGGAGCACAGGTCTCCGCCAGGTCAGGTAGGTTATTGTGGCCTCCTGGTGGCGCTATAATAAGCCAATGTGAAAAGGGTGCCATTAATTTTTTGGCCTTGCACAGCAATCGGACACTGCATTCATGGTTTGAGGCATTTTGTGCAAAAAATGTGTTTTGCTAAATTAGACCTGCTGGTGGCGCTACAACAGGCCAATGTTAAAAGGGTGGCATTTGTTCCTCAACATAGTGTGAATGTGCATGCAAAGTTTGACCGCAATCGGACGGTGCGTTCATGATTTGCGGAATTTTGTTCAAAACAAGCCACTACTGCAAAATGTAGATGTCAATCTTAGCCAATGAGAATGGAATATGAAAAATCAAACACATCCGTCTTGATCACATGACTATAGAGATCATGTGTACCGATTTGCGTGAAATTTGGATAAAATCGGAAGGTGGCGCTATAAAAGGCAGATGTGAAAAATGCAGGGCAAAGGTTTTTCCTTGAGCTCTAGGGAGTGCGCATACAAAGTTTTACACAGATCGGTGCAGTTATAGATACAAACATGAATCGGCCTGTTATAGCGCCACCATGAGGCTGATTTAAAAAAATTCAAGTGCCATTTCTTCCTCGGCATAGTGGAAATATGCGTACAAAATTTCACGAAAATTCCATGCTGTGTTCATGATTTGAGGCATTTTGTTCAAAATGGAGTACTCCTGCAAACTTTGGAAGCCATTTTAGCCAATCAGGATGGAATATGAAAAATCTGAAAGACATGTTTCGTTTAATGACTATAGAGATACTCTGTACCGATTTGCAGGATTTTTGGACAAAATCTGTAGGAGTACTGTCAAAAAATATGTTTTGCACAAATTGGCCTC
Source organism: Gymnoscopelus braueri (assembly GCF_963280865.1). Lineage (NCBI taxonomy): Eukaryota > Metazoa > Chordata > Actinopteri > Myctophiformes > Myctophidae > Gymnoscopelus > Gymnoscopelus braueri. The sequence continues at coordinate 26,446,764 of NC_137622.1, forward strand.
CTGGTGGCGCTATAAAAGGCCCATGTGAAAAATGTGGGGCAGAAGTTCGGAATTGGCATCCAGGGAGTGTGTGTGCACAGTTTCGCTGCGATCAAGCCAACGGTGGCGGAGATTAGCTGGTCACAGACGGACGGACGGACGGACGGACGGACACACACGGACGGACGGACGGACAGGGGGTAAAACATACTCTCTCGCCATGCCTTTCGGCCTGGCGGAGACAATAACTATGAATCAAACCTTTCAGATGAACACTGTGAGGACAGTCTGCACAGACGACAGTGGCTATAAGAAAGGACAAGACAATATAATGAAAATGTTCAAAGAGCCTGTAAAGCTCAGCGAGAAGTCACAAATATAGTTCAGTTTACACCTAAGATGGATTGTGTCACGCTGGCTTTCTCAGTCACCATCAACAAAGGTCAGGGACAAGACAATGAACGAGTTGCCATCTACCTGCCTCAGCTTGTGTTCACTCATGGCCAGCCCAACACAGCCTTCTCCAGGGAAAAGAGAACCATCGTTCTCTTTTTATTGTGGGCGATGAGGAGGGAATGACTGACACGACAGCTTTGTTTATACAGAGCTGCTTTAATTGTCTGTAATGGATTCATTCAAACAAATAGGTTTGTTTTGATAGATTTCTGCATTCATAACACATTATCTAACGACTTAAAAAAAAACTACATTAAGTATACAACACATGATTAATGTGGATTACACACTTAAAGGTGATGGGGACAGTTGGGAGGAGGCCTGGTAGTGTCAGCCAGTACAGGTCAAGGGGTGGGGGAGACTGGCTTTCAGTTAGGAAGGGGCCAAATGCCATAGTTTTTGCAATTCACAATAATTTAACTACAAGTAAGACGCGCGAACGCTGGAAGCGAACGCAGCTCGAAAATATTGTGTATTTACGGACTTGTAATCCGTGTTATTTCACCGTGATGGGGAGAGCGTAGAGAGAAAGTCACGTGACTCGTGTGTGTGTGTGTGTGTGTGTGTGTGTGTGTGTGTGTGTGTGTGTGTGTGTGTGTGTGTGTGTGTGTGTTTTGAATGCACTCTGGCGCACTCTGGCGGCTGCACACAGGCAGTGCACGCACACAGACAGACACACACACACACACACACGCCGAGCAGGGTTTCATAGTAAGCTCCTTCCGCGTTCGCAATTACAATTTGGCATGTGAACTCCTAACTCACCAAGTAAGTCTTCTGGAGTCAACATTTTCCACTGGAACTAAATCTTATAAGCATAAGGTCCTTCCACTCTGAATTGAGGTCCTTCGCAAATGCCAGCTGGATCAACTGGCCTTGAGCTGAAGAAGCATGCGCAGATGGTCAGTGAGAATGTTCTTGAGTGTTGTGAATGAATGCAGTGCTGGCCCCTCAAGTCAATGCATGTTTAAATGCTATCAACACACTTGGCCTCACCTCAAGTGGCTTTTGGAATAGGTTGACAAGTTGCCTAATCATTCATTTCCACCCATCTGGAGGAGATCATTCCTCCATTTGCTTGAGAGGAAATCAAAGACTACGGTTTATTCCGACTCCACAATGGTTGTCGGTCGGTGTTGTCATATCCTGTAAGGGTTTCACTTGGGAAACGTCCAGGATTGTTGGATCTGCAGGATCCAGGGCTTTGATTGAATTGATCAGTTTACCAGTGATTGTCAACCTGTGGGCCAGGGACCACTGGTGAGCCACAAGGGTATTTGCAAGTGGGTCCCCAAATACTTGGCAAAAAACTGCGATTTTAATGATAATATAACATTAATATGATAGAGATAGATATAGATAGATAGAAAGATCAAAAATATGCTAGACTGTATTTTATTGACATCAATTTAAAAGCAAACGATGCACCTCAAAAGCGCCAACATGGATCAAGCCACAATTACCACATCGATGATGTAATAGGTAGGCAGATTTCTAAACTGACCATAGCCTACCAATGAGAGGCAGAGTGAGTAGATGGAAATTGTGCCATTTATAATGAGCATTAGTATTACCAATTATGAAGATCGGTTTGAAATGGGTGCTCCTTTAAGCCACATGAAACCTTGTACAAACCTTGTTCAAAGTTTTGGACTGGAAGTTAAACATCTACCCACTGAGTTAATAAGGGATAATCAAATTAAATATGCAAATATTTGCCTTGGTTTTTTATTCATATTTTTTTTTCTGGCAAAAAACTGCTTCCCATCCACTTCAAACATTCATCACCCAGAGGTTAAATACTAACTGAGCAACTAGAGGATCAATGGATGAGTACCTACTTGGAAAAAGTACCATTATTATTTTCAGTTAAGGTGTTGCAAGGATGCAATTCAGTTCCAGCACATTCCCTGCCATTGACGGAGATCTCCTTCATTCAAAATCCACCCGTTTACCGCCATTGACGGAGATCTCCGTCATTTAAAAAAGAAAAAGAAAAAAGAAAAACATTGAAAAATGTCCAGAACCCAAGATAACTTCATCCTAAGATTTACTGCTCCATTCACTTCCTGGTTAACTTATTACTTTAAAATCCTGTATCTCGGCTCCTGTGTACTTTTTTTTTTTATTTTGGTATATTTTGCTATTTTCAACTGGGTATAACAAGAGAACAGGAGGTCACGATGACATTTCCTTTTCCACGTAAGCACAGTGATTTCCTCTGTGATTAGCAACCACCAGGGGCTTGATCATACTGGAGATACATATTCTGTGGTTCTTGAAAAATTAGTCAGAATGCTTAACAATGCTGGCAGAAGCTACCTTCCAGTATTAGAAAGCCCCTGGCAGTGAATGTGATAATAGAGAACATGATACTTTCCGTTCCTTCACAGGGCAGTTCAATGGCTTATTAATAGCGAGACATGTGTACATTAGTGCTGCAACTGTTGCCTCTGCCAGCATCTTGCCACCTGTCTTGTCCTACATGCTTGTCTTAATATGCATTTGTCTTGTAGGGGTTCTCAACCTTTTCAGGCCGCGACCCCCAAAATAATTATATTATTTCCCGCGACCCCCCGCGTGCGGTTCTGGGCGGATTGGGTATGTTTGTTTTTTTTTCGGTTTTAGGGTTAGGGTTAGGGTTAGGTTATTTAATTATAATAGGTTATTTGATAATTATTAGGGTTAGGGTTAGGGTTCCTAATGTTAATAATGAAATATTTGTATCTTGAATTTAGTAAATTATTATTATTTATTTTTTTTCACCTTCACCAAAAAATCTGGCGACCCCCCCCCCCCCCAAATTATTTGGCGACCCCCAGGTTGAGAACCACGTAGTGCATGCTACTGTCCATGCTGTCTGGTGTGAAGTGTCTTGTATGTACATAATGCTTTATGTATGCATTTGTTTTGGCTACATGCCTTTGTGAACTAATCTAACCCATGTTTTATGGTCTTTTATTATTATTATTCTTTTGTCTTAACATGGGCATTTTAATTCTATTTTGTTTGAAACACATTAAACATAAGGGACAGCAGCTGCCTTATTTACAGTTTGACAGTGTGCACTGTCCCTGAAAAAATAAATAAATCAATTAGTAATACAGTACATTCAACAGCAATTGAATAATAGCTATATCTACCACCTGCATACAGTTCTAATTTGCTCATTGTGTTATAATGGCTTGAGGACCTACGGTCCTGTGTCCATCCATTTCCTTGGATGTTTTATTCATCTGATATTTTCTTGCTTTCTTTAAATCTTGGGCAATTTTCATGAAGCCTTTATGATCATGCATATGAGAGAGAGAGAGAGAGAGAGAGAGAGAGAGAGAGAGAGAGAGAGAGAGAGAGAGAGAGAGAGAGAGAGACAGATAGATATATTTTAATAATGCATGTTATCTGCAGTCGGTGCCACTCCAGAGGAAGAGTTGTCATTCACCAGTAAACACCCTCATCGCTGTCTTGTCTGCCTGATAGAGTAGGGTGTTCCAAGTACCAGTTTGGTTTTGAATGAAAGAGAAGTGCGAGTGAAATATTCATGCACAGGACACTATTTTTGTGTGTCTAGGACACAGAGTCCCTGTCCCAAAGTAAGGGCTTACAGTGAAAGTAAGTGGCCACATAAGGTTGCAGTAAAGAGATGGCTCCTGGAAAAGGTCCTGGAGTCAAATCAGGGTCAGTTATCAGTGGAAGTGTCAATTTAATAATGTGCACATACTGTATATTCTTACATTTCTTTTGGATATTTTACCATAACAAGGATATTTTAAAGACCTTAGTCCTTAAAAGTCCTTAGGTACTGTATGGGTGAAGCTGGGTAAAGCTGAAACTCAATTTACCCACAGGATAAACAAGATCTCCCCCCTCCTCCATCTACAGTATGTGTGTGTGTTCAATGTATTATTTCAAATAAAGCAAACCAAAGCCACATATGGCTGTGCATTTGCAGAACCTGCAAGTTGGAAGTGAAATGCCTCCCTCTGCAAGAATTAATGTACTGTGTGTCTTTATTCAGCATGCTTGAGTTCTGCAGTGCAATTGGCATTTTGTTGCCAAAACTGAAATGGGTAGACCATTTCAAATGTCACCTGTGTTTCAGGCTCATCCTTGGCCTCTAGGGAGTACGCATACAAAGTTTTTAGTTTATAAAAGGCCCAAGTGAAAAATGTGGGGCAGAGGTTCTGAATTAGCATCCAGGGAGTGTGTGTGCACAATTTCGCTGCGATCAAGCCAACGGTGCCAAAGATTAGCTGTTCACAGACAGACGGACACAAGGACGGACGGACGGACGGACAGACAGGGTGCAAAACATACTCTCTCGCCATGCCTTTCGGCTTGGCGGAGGCAATGAGACTGTAGCTATGAAGTCGATGGTAGCTATTGCTATTCCTTTTGCAAATGCCATTTACACTTACACAGGAGTTGAGGGCATCATTTCTATGGTACTCTGATAGATTTAAGACCAGTTCATAACATACCAACAGTTTCAAAGGGCTAATCAACAGTTGCTCTTCTATGTGTAAATACAACATTTCTAATAAATTTTAATTAATCAAAAACAAAAATAGCACAAATCTGAACAAAATCTCTTAGGAGTCACAATTTGACTTTGTCTCTACCATCGTCACTACTGTATTCAGCATCAGCAAAGACAAATTCATTCAGAACAGTCCTCTACAGTAAATGTTCAGTTCCGGACATATTGTAACTGCACCGAATTTGATTAGTTTTTTTACCAGTACTAACAGATTACACAGCAACAATTCGACTGCCGAAGTCAGCAAAACACTAGGCTCGGGAACCTACTGTATGCGTTTTTTGTTTAGCAAAACACTGGTTAAATTTTTTTTAATGCTGGTTTAAGAAAAAAAGGGGTAAAAAAAAGAAAAGAAAGGTGAAAAGCTTCCTCTGATATTCAGCCAGTGATAATATCACCTTGGGTGACAACATGGTGTGACACCTGGTTGTGAGATGCTGTGGCCATCGGGGTCTGTGACTGTCACAAAGCCCAGGAAGGTGACAGTGCTATTGACACAGGTGTGCTGAAGTTGAGAGAGAGAGAGAGAGAGAGACAGAGAGACAGAGAGACAGAGACAGTGACAGAGAGAATGAGAGAGAGACAGAGAGACAAAGACAGTGACAATGAGAGAATGAGAGCGAGAGAGTGTGTGTGTGTGTGTGTGTGTGTGTGTGTGTGTGTGTGTGTGTGTGTGTGTGTGTGTGTGTGTGTGTGTGTGTGTGTGTGTGTGTGTGTGTGTGTGTGTGTGTGTGTGTGGTATCCCTATAATGAATTCCCCAATCCCAGATGGCTAGCTCTCCACAAGAGCGAGTGAATTCCCACCCCGCTACACACCACCAGCACCAGGCCTTGCCAGACAGACAGTTGGCCAGCCAGTCAGTTAGCAAACCAGTCAGCCGGCCAGACAGCCAATCAGACAACCAGCCAGCCAGTTGACCAGCCAGTCAGTATGCAAACCAGCCAGCCAAGCAGTAAGCCATCCGTTGTCGTCTCCCCCTGCCAAGGTCAAAGTTGGCAGAAAGAAAAAGAAGAGACGGAACGGAGGGAAGAGAGTGTAATATCTCTATTGCTGACAGCTGCAATTTAATTGTTACCTGAAACAGATAGAGCACACCATTCAAGACTGGAAAGAGACTTACTGTAGGTTCCATCTTGATTGCTCTCTATGAAGTCGCTCCAAATCCATGTGTCATCGCATTTATCTTTTTTTTCTTCTTCTTTTTTACGATGAAAATAGATTTGCTCGCAGACTTTAATAATCCAAAGAGACATAATTACAAGAAATAAAGTAATAAGTATTACCCCAAAATGGCCATTATCATGTATTTATTAATCTATTATAATTAGCACATTATTATCATCAATATGAAGATAATGCAGTCCAATCTATCTATGTGTTTTGTGCATAATGAGTACATCAAAGTCCTCTCCCACTCATCAGGAATCATGGGTGAATTTCTGACAATCCCCGGCAAGCACTTCCTGGTTCAGTTGGTTCATGTGTCTCTCACAGTGTGGTGTGATGTATTGACCCTTGAACTTAAGTTCATATGACTACAAAATCAGAGGTAGCTTGGGTGTGATTGAGGGGGTGGTCCTATTTTTTACTTGCCAACAGACCTCGTCCACAGACCTCCAGAAACAGCTGGACCTGGCACCTGGTGGCTGTGAAGCTCATTGGATGTCCTGAACCAAAATAACACAAAATCCTACCTTAACGACATGAAAGCAGCCTGTAACTGCAATTTGTTCTTGTTCGCTGGTCTTGATTTTGAGTGTGCATGTTTTGCTGCTTAAAGGAGAGATCCGGACATTTTAAGTGTTATCTTTGATGTGTCGCTAATCACTCACCATCATTGAAATGGACGTTGAGTTATTCCAGAGAGTCCCGTGTCGTGCAGTCTGGCGACCCCCTCCGTGGCATAATGGGAGCCCGTGTAAGAGTGAAATTCGTCTATTATAACCAATGCAAAGTTAGTTTTTTCTCTACTACTGCTCATTGTGGAGTCTCATGATACTCAAACATGCACTGAAAGTCGCGCACGAGTTATCGTTCGTGCAGAACTAGACGACGCTGGTTGCTTGTTTCTTCCACAGACGCCAGGTTCTGGCGTCTGTGGAAGAAACCTGGCAGGTTCTGTTCTGTTAACAGCAGCCTGTTGTGTACAACTGAAGGCATACACAGGTATAATTTTCCACTTCTCAAGATAGCAGTTGTATTCTTTTGTCCTCAAACAAAAGTTGCATTATATTTTGTTGATAACTCTGTACAGAACAGTTTGTTCTCTCATCTCATAGATTCCTTATCAGACAACGTCACACTGGTAGCAACCAGTATGCGCGCACAGGCTGGATACAAAAGAACCCAACCGCTCATCCTATATTACATTGGAGAGATGAAAAGCCATAATTTTGCCATTGTTTCGCACTAAACACAACATCAACATATCACATGTCACTAACAACACAAGCCACAACGCGCGCAATTAATTTACGGGTGGTGTAGGCTACTTTTCATTGCTCACCACACATTTGCCTCCTCGGAGCATAATTAATTGCAGCCAGCACAAACTCACAACATTACGGGTCGACCATGTTGTTCTCCAACGTCAGCACCGACCACCGCCGGCCGCAACAGAAACACGGCGAGCCGGACAACATTACGGGAACACCATTTTGTTCCCTTTAGCATGAGCACCGCCACCGACCACCGCCACCGACCACCACCAAGCGAAACCGAAAGCAACACCACACAGTCGCTATTGAAATCTCCCCACAACAACAACACACGCGACCACTTCGCTTCAACCCCCGCCGTTGCTTTCACTTTGCTCATGTCTCTCTATCACACCACACTCACGCTAATATGTCATGCACATCCCACACAAAACATTAAAACACGCCAGTGTCTCGGCAGTCTGGGTTGCCACGTTGGGGGCAGATAAGCAGATAAGTCAGTGTTGCCAGATGTGCGCCAGAAACAAGCAACCACCTTCATGAAAAAAAATGCAATGTTTCGCGGGGGTCCCAAGACTCCCAGGGGGTCCGCGGACCCCCAGGGGGTCCCCCATGTATATATATTTTTTAAATATATATTTTTTTTTTACTTTTTGGGGGGAAATTTTTATCCCACGATTTTGGTACCCCCAAATAAGCGAGCCCTCGCTAGAGCCCTGTGTGGGAAAAGTGGTAATGGCACCAGTGAATGGAAATGCATTCCATCAAACTTTCCTCCCAGTGTGGGGGAAGAAGGCTAAAGGTCCTTACACACCGGGGCGAATTCTTCATGCGAATAAATATGTTTTTTTTTTAAACCTTATAAAATCAATGCAAGCGTCCACATCAGTTTTGCGAAGCGAAAAAGCGTCTTTTAATTATTCGGAACGAGTCCGAATTTTGCGTATATTTGCATATTCGCCGGTGTGTAAGGATCTTTAGGATGTTTACTGTGATCACTCCCTCTTGAAATAAATCAAAGGCACGGTGGCGCAGTCGGTAGCGCTGTCGCCTCACAGCTAGAAGGTCCTGGGTTCGATTCCCGCCGGGGACGCTGTGGGCGCTGGGGGCGTGTCTTCTCCTCCGCGTCATCAGCGCCCATACCCTAGGTGGGGTTGGTGAAAGGGCCTACTCTGTGTGGAGTTTGCATGTTCTCCCCGTGTCTCCTAGGGTAGTTAATACCCTCACAAAAACATGTAGTAATCCTGGTCGCTATACCGCCTCCCCCATGACAGCCGGGGAGCCTGATGGAGGGGAAGGGAACTGGTTGGAATAACGTGTTCCTTCCACGCGCTACGTCCAACCAGGGAAACTCCCCCCTGTCAGGTGACAAGAAGGTCAGTTGGCTCTCATGCCTGAAGGAAGCATGAGCTCGGCCCTGGCCTCCCTACTGTGGGGGACTAGTGTAGTGCTGGTGTAGGGCTGGTGTAGCGCCCAGGATCACTTAGGAAATTGGCACCGGGTGAAAAAAATGGGTTACAAAAATCGCGGGATAAAAAAATTAATAAAAAAAAAAAGAAATAAATCAAAGCAATAATAGCAATTCTCAAACCAGTTGTCCTCAAAACCCTGCCTACAGTTGTACGACAAAGTATATATGTCTTGCTAGGGACCACCTCACCAGCTTACACACAGGAGGACGTTGAATGACCGAAACAAGCACTTCCAAAAACAACAGGTTTGGGGATCTGTTGGGAACTGATTACATACTTGAAAAAGACTGCAAGGTCAAAATGTTGTATTATTGCTGCTGTGCTGTGAATAAAATTGGAGCATTTAAAAGTGAGTTGCGAGCCCCCCATCTTGTTTTTAACTGATTACATGCAAACAAATAATTATTTGTAAACAAATAATTGGTCTATTCATCCTTTGAAATATAATAGTGTTTGTTCAGGTATTTACTTTTTTCTTTTTAATAAAAAGGTAGGTTTACAATGCTAGGAGTCTCACCCTCGAGTGAGAATTTTAGTTTGAAGGCTGAGAGCACTCTCGTGTGCAGTGCCCTGGGAGTATTGTAGTGGAGTGCCTTGCTCGAGGGTATAACAGGGATAATTCATGGTATTTACGTGACAAACAGTAGCTACTGAAAATCTGCCTGGTCAGGAAATGTTCTGCCACTGACATGTCTCTCTCCTGGGTAGAGAGGTTCCAGCAATTTGTGCAGTATTAAAAAGAACTCGTCTAGATGGAAGGAGGCGGGATCGTGTATGCGAGAGAGTGAGGCACGTGTGTGTGTGTGTGTGTGTGTGTGTGTGTGTGTGTGTGTGTGTGTGTGAGAATGAGTGAGTGAGTGAGTTAGAGAGAGACATGCTGTTGTGTAGCCTACAATATTAGTCTATCTGGAAAATCATTTTCATAAAAAACAGTGCTGATCGCTTATTGATCCGCGTGAAATAAAACTCATCACCGCCAAAATTTCAGGCTGCCCAGGTGAGTAATACTAATACACATTGAAATGGTCATCCGTGGTTACTGTGTTCTTTCTATTAGACTGTGCTGCTAGGAAATAGCACGAGAAATAGGAGTAGTAATGAAATCCATGGAATTACCAATTGTCACAATCCAATCACTTTGCCCAATGTCTTTGCCTGCTTTCCCTCCAGTCCACATCAAGCTTCAATTCATTTCTTGAAGTTAACACATTATTACTGTACTTTAGTTTGTAAATTCGTATTGCAACTTGAATCCGATAGGCATATATGTACATAATATTTATTTATCTAACCCTAAGCTTAAAAGACAGACAGACACACAGACACAGACACAGACACACACACACACACACACACACACACACACACACACACACACACACACACACACAGAGCCGGGGTTATTGCGTTGACAAGTAGCTTTGCGACTCATTGATCAGCATGTTCAGGTTTTGGTATCCAGCATTGGCCGGGTTATTGCATGGTTGAAATAGGCTCTCTCCCTCCCTCTTCTTCCACCTTTATCTCTTAACACTGGACAGATCAGCTCCAAATTAATTGTCCATGCTGCCGTTAAGCCAAGGAAGTAAATCAGTGAATGAATATTCTTTGCAGGAATATTCATTCAGATTTTGTCTCAGATCCACCGTCCCTCCATATTCGAAGGGAGAGATGCCTTGAATTTATAGATTGATAAACTGAAGGCAACTGTGTTCATTTCATTGGCAATATAGGATTTTGTCAGTGGTGTGAAATAATATCTTTCCATAGCAAAAGCTTATTTTTTTCCAAATTGACAAAAGGTTGGATGAGAATTTGTACAATAAATGTAAACATTTGACAAATCAATGTATTGTGATCTTGCATGATCTTGTGCAGAGCATATTTATATTGTGCAGAGCCGTTGTTTCACACATGGCTATCTTTAGCAATTTAACGTGCAGCAATTGAGTCACGTACTTTAGATAAGTGTCTTTTTAAGAAGGTTGTGTGGGAGGGAGGCAAACAGTCCCATTTCATTTGACACATGAAGTACATTTATCATGATGTGCTCTTTTAATAATGGCTTCCTGGACATTATCAAGCTCTCTGCTAGGGTTGATTGTACACATCAAGTTACACACATAATTATTCATGTTCAAAGGGGATTATAGACCTGTTCAGTTTTATAGACTGGTTCAAAGGGATTATAGATCTTTTTTGTTAAGCAATTACAATGCTTTCCCTTAGTATTTAGTACTGAGCGTAGTATGAACAGTACATTGTTACTGTAGATGTACATATATTATTTCTTTATTAGTATGATGGCATACAAAACTTGCCATATATTTACATAAATGTGGTTTGCTATGAAAAAGCGGTAAGGGGTTTGAACTTTCAAATTATAATAATGCCTGTCCAAAACTAGTCCACCCTGAAAGACAGAGTAACTTTGTAAAGAATCATTAGCGTTTCCCCTTCTCTCCCAGCCCATTTCTGAAATGGAGAGATGAAAGAAAACGCCTGAACCATTTTGAACCCAGCTGACATTTTTTGCCCAGAGAGACCTTTGATTTCTAATTGTGATATAGGTCATACCAGCGTGCAGTGCACCCATGGGTCCGTTTTGTGTTTTGCCATGGCTCTTAAAACATATACCAGTGGGGCTGAGGGTTTCATTTTTTCTCTCCCTGCTACAATAATACGAAGGCTTTAGGGGATTGGAAAGATAGGAATCAGTGACATTTGGCAGTCGGGATCAGCTAGAAGGTGAGAGTATGAAATATGCAATGGCGAGATTGAGCGCTCTCGCACATGGCTGCGATCTCCAAGGCTGACCACATCATCCACATTGGGTTTCATGAAATGATGTGATACGTTAATATATCACAAGGGAAGGTGATGGGGAGCACATTCTTGAAAGGGATGTGGCATTTATCAAGAATATTGTTGTTTTGCTTGGGACGAGATACATTTGTATTACCTCTTAGCCCAGGACTGGGCAACTGTTCCGGGCACATAATCACTTAGCCGTTTTCCAAGGCTGGCATGATCCCCCAGTGCCAGACAGTGAAAACCACCATTGCTTTTACGTTTTATTATAGGCCGCTAAAGAGCAATTCAATCATAGAATAAGTAAATAATTTAAACACTTTCAACCTGGCGTCCCTATTTTGGGCATGTCAAAAAGGCAACAATTTCCCCCCAAAAAAATCTAAAAGCAGATCCACATGTTGTAAGCTTGTAGACTTTTGTCCTACAGCGAGGCAGATTATATATTGTAGGGCTTAAGCGCTTTACTGTATACACATAGCATCACAAATAATATTGTGGTAAATGCTTGTCTGAACATTTATTAATTATGCAGTGATGTGGTTATTAGAAAAGGTAAACCATCTTTTCTACATAAGGAAACCATAATTTTATGGCTGCATTTCATTGTCATGTCCTGAATAAATAAGGCTTCACAGACATGTCAAGGACCCCCCAAAAGGGGGTGCTAAGGTTTTTAGCCACGGACGCCCCCATCTCAAAATATTTTGGTCCAAGGACCCCCAGATGCAAAGATTTGAGTATTCAAATACTTTAAAAATATATATATTTAATAATAAAATCTAAACTAGCAGATCTACAAGCTCACTCGCTATGAGCTTGTATACCTGCTATTTTTGAATAGCCATGAAATAATGGATAAAGTGTTTAAATTATTGTGATGCTATATTAACTACTTTTGCTGGGGGCCCCCCCTGGTCATATATTATTAATTGAATTTGAATGCGAGGTGTGAGCACCAATGGATGGATGGATTGAAAATGTATTGTGCGGGTCTGGGCACCTTGTCAGGACTTACGCATTCATGTCACAAATTGAAAACTGCAGCTTAGTGCATGTCATGTATGATAGTCAGTGACCGGCAATCTGAACTGACAGGTGTTTCAATTAAACTTTCATATACCCGGCAAAGTATTCAGCAAGCCTTTCAATTAAAGCAGGGGAGAGAAAATGATGTGCATGAATGTATACTGAGGTTCCTTCCCTGCCAGTTAAGTTCTGTTGCAATAACCACTACAAAAAGACCCCACAATATGACCTCATCAAAATGTTCCTCCATGTTATTATGTAACACACACCTTTAATATATTACTGAAATCAAAGTCGTTTTGGTCTTCTGGACAGTGTTATCAAACGAGGCAGAACTCGTGAATTGGATTTATTAAACATTGCAGAGTTGAGAAGGAGAAAGATCTGGGCACTAACATTTACACAAAGGTTAGATGCAGGGAGGATGACACTGAATCACTGTGCTAACCAGAAGCTAGATGCCGTGGCCAAGGTTTACTGGCTTCTTTCAAAACTGGCCTGAAAAAGCATCTGTCAGAAAACGAAGAAGTGGAGATACCGGTAGATGTTAAATCCCATTGAAATGAGGGGTCTCATAGACTGCTGCAGTTTTACATTTTTTCTGTAAATATAGCTATTTGTATTTGTTGATGACATGTATTAATGTGTTAATATGATGATTTGAATACATAGGACCACAATGGAAACAGGTCCCAAGGACTTTTTTGTGTTATCCTTTTAGCCTACATGTTTTACTAATAAAGTATTGAATCAACCAATTGTCCATGCTTTCTGGGAAAGACCCTGTTTACATGGCTGTAACAGCAGCAAGGATGATGCACACGTTGCACCTTCCATGCAGCCCTACCAGCCACAGTCTTGCAGTATTCCAGGTCATAACCTACCTATGAAATCAGACTCATCTGACCTAGCAAAATACCTGTTATACTGTGAGATGTTAACCTCTGGCCTCCTGCTTTTCGATGAGCAACCAGAGAATTACTGGTTTTGGAAAGAGTCATTCATAAATACCACCAAAGACTTGGCTTAACAGCCAGAGAACAGCTTGATGATTTGATGATAGTGACTTGGGCCACAATTATCAATGCATACAAAAATAATTAGGTCACTGCATGTCCACAATGCAGCAGCTGGACTCAACCTCCTGTGGCAGAGGCACCCGAGATTCGCAGAAACTGTACTTATGAACAAAATTGGAAAACTTTCCAAAAATCACAAATAAAGACAATCAGAAATTAAGACAACTGGGGGATGTACTTGAGGGGGACGTACCTTCTTGGCCTCACTTATCTAGACAATGCAAGACTCAAGAGGGGTCAGTCCGATAGCAGAAAACCAATCGCATAATTTGCAGGAAAAGTGGACGATACATCGCTCTAAATAGAGAGTGAGAGACTCTCTCTCTCTCTCTCTCAGAGAGAGAGAGAGCGAGAGCGAGAGCGAGAGAGAGAGAAAGAGAGAAAGAGAGAAAGAGAGAAAGCACTGCAGGGGAGAGGATTTGAAATGTGTTTGCTAAATGATCATGATAAATTGCTGTGCTGTCTTTCTTATTCATTTTTTTACCGGACACGATGTCCAGAGAGAACTGTGTTTTCCAATCTTTAACCAATAAAAAAGGTGCAAAAACGGCAACACGACCTCTGATTCAGACGTCATGGTCTTGCTCATAACTGTAGCTACTGGGAGAAAATATTTTCAAAGATAGCTGAAATAATTATCCCACCTGTACCAAGGCAGATCCTATTAGGGGATACATCATTATTGCCAGGACATAGCAAGGGGGGTTGAGGTTGAATGATGTTCTCATATTGTATTACTATTATATATTACCATTATGTCTAATGTCTAATTCTATTGTCCATTAAATAATCAAATGTTCAACAGTGATAACATATATTATATCCATTCACTATGGATATAAGAAACCTTTTCCATTAATTTTTTTTTCATGAAGGCAACAAGTTAGGCAATGAGGCGCAGGCGAAGCTAGAGGAGATGGAGGAAAAGTAATCTCCTATTGCTGTAGCAGATGAGTCAGAATCTGCCACTGCTTCATCTACAAGTTCAGTTTTGTGCTGAAGGAGCAAGGAGTCTAGCTTATTGGTTCTCAAACCATTTTTGTCACAAGGCACACCTTGTATGAAAACAAGCATTTCAAAGGCACAGCTTTACTGTACTTATGATTATAGCTATGTAAAGCATCATAACTAGACAAATTCCAAGGCACACCTGGCCAGCTCCGAAGGCAACACACCAGTTAAAGAACCTCGTCTATATAGCCTATTATTAATTAGTTAGCCTATTAATATGGAACAAGGGTTAAGCAAGGACAAAAAAATGGGATGACCTTACTTTGCCATTGTAGAATACAATTGATAAGTCTCTACTGTTGTTTAATTTAATTTTGAAATAAATTGAAAATTGTGCAATTTCGGGCGAATCCTAACAATTCCCCTGATCCTCAGTGTTAATTGTAAAAGTTACTTGGACTTCAGAGTGCATCTAACCTCCTCGTAGAGGCTGTATGACGCAATACCCCCATGCACCTCAACACACCCTCTGCCCATCTCTGAGACAGGCAGAGTAGGAGGTGGTTGGCAGCTCGCCCTTGGCTGATGAAGTGTCACTGTGGGATTGTGTGCGTGTGCATGAGAGATGTTTCTGAACCCTCTACAGTACACACATATGCACACTGTACTTTTCATCTCTTTTCCTCTACCTTTCTCCTTGTCTGTCTCTCTCTCTCTCTCTTCCTATGTTGTTCTTACACTAGAAGGTCATCTACCGTTCGAATGCAAAGCAGCGTGCGCGCTCGTGTGTGTGTGTGTGCGTGCGTGCGTGTGTGCGTGTACATGAACATAGACTACGTCTGCAACATGTGTAATCGCTAGCATGTGTGTATCTACAACTGAGTGTGTGCAGGGGATGTACTCTGCTTGTGTGGGTGCACTGGATCTGGCCCTTTAACACCCTGACACAATGGCAGCGTCAGACGCTTGCGTCATCAAGCGCAAATGCATTGTTTACAATGGCTGCAGCCACACTGGAGGCATCAAGTGGGCGCACTAAAACCTGTTGACGCGTCTTAAAGAGGCTCAGTTCTATTTTGGAGTGTCGACGCGCATAACAGACCATCCAGAATGAGAACGCAGAATGGTATTCTTTTTATTGTATTGCAGTGTTCGTTTGTTTTCACTTGTTTGACCATTCTAGAAACACAAGTCAGTTTTTAACTTAAATAGACCATGTGAACAGGTGGACTTGTGTGACGCGCTTCAATGATAGTTTCAGTCTGTCTGGGCCTTAAGTATTTACTGCTATCCTTACTAATACAATGCAACAGGACTGTAAGTGAATACATGCTGGACACACACTTATGAAAAAGGTTTGGAAATAAATTGCCACATTGGACCACATTTATAGTACACATGCATATTAAGCACAACACACATTTAAAATTAATCACAGCACAAAATAATATCAGGCCATCAAACCCACTTCCATGGCAGTGCCTGTGCCATGATCGACCCCACTGAGCTACACAGGAAGTTGAAGCCCTAAGCCTTGCAATGTAAAATCACCATTCTCTACCCTCTGAGGTATCCAGGACAACAATAATCATATAATAAATGCATCACACACTTCCATGCTACAGTACTATGATAGAATAGGATTCAAAGGCATTTTCGTAAAGGAAAAAGCCTGGAACAAGGTCTGTGATTCCAGCATCAAAAGGGAGGAAGCACTTGGTCTGCCTTGAAAATGCCAACAGGAAGTGCAAAGAGGATACTTACGTTCTACAAGTTTGGACTATTAATTCATTGGGTAATTGCCCCCGAAGGATCTATATTACAATATCCACTTTATGCTGATTTTCATTCCTTCAAGTTTCCATGAGGAATGTAAACACAGAGTGCGAGTTGGAAATGAAAAATCCTTAACACCGCTGCCTGGAACTAGTTCCACTTAATATCCAAGAAAATCGAGGACCTTGGTCAAGCATAGTCAGCATAGTCTACAGAACTTACAATATGATTTTACCCGCAGTCTTCTCTGGTGAATAATAATTACAATGTGGGGTATGGGGATTACACTGCTTTTTAAAAAAAAGAAAAAAGATCCAAGTTACTGCACGCCAAAATATATGATCATAGGTACATTTTACTTTAGTGATCAAAACACATCACAGCTCTTTTGGAAGGAGTTCCGTTAGATCTGGGAACAACAAAGCCCCTGTTTAAAGCACTCTAGCAACCAACTGGTGTGGAAAGCATAATCGACAAGCATCAAATTCAGGTGGGGGCTCTGGGATGCTGGGAAGATGAAGTGATTTCTCTCAAGGTCTTTGCGCAATGGAAATCCAGCGAGACAGAAAAATGCATCTTAAATTGCTTGTCATCTTTATTGAATACATTTATTTTCGTTTATCAAGGAGAGAAAAGAAGCTGCACTGAGTCACCAATCTCTCCTTGTTTGAGCAATGAATCATGGGAAACATGCTTAGATTGCATCCATTTGTTATACTTATGGTTGGTTTTATGGCAGAGACAGAAATATATATATTTATCTCCACATGTATTTATGAAAACATGAAGGGTGATGCATTTGTCGCAGATGGATTTCTGACTTGCACTATGCATTGCCAAAGTAATCTATCACAAGCCTTATTCTACTTGTCAAATGTCTTGGAACTTGCTACTTCAAAGCTTTCTCCTAAGCAGAAGAGGTGGTTTTCATGTTACAAAACCCATAGACTGACGCTCATGAGATCAGACATTTTCATTCCGTACAGTGATTTTTTTTTCTTCTTCATTATTGTACCCTACTATTATGTTATACAATCTTCTTATTTTTTTTTGCATGACCATGACATTTCTATTTAAAGAGGTCATAGTTGTGTCATTTTGGGTTGTCATAAATCAGCTTTAACACATTATTTTATGTAGTGAGTCCAGTTAAAGCAGTAGCATTCAAGCCACTGTCAGCACATCATGGGTCTCTTTTACCACACAATTTATTATTATTAGTAATCCAATTTTTAGTACCTACAATTGTTTCCTGAAATGGTTGTGGTTGAGTGTGCTTGTATGAACATGAATCCTCACTGTTTACTTATCAGACAATTAAATAGATACATTGGAAATGGTCTCTGTGCTATGTTCCCACACACAGTTATATTTTATAGTTATATTTTTGGTTTAAACAAAGTTGTGTGTTAAACAGTTAAAGCTCAGATTACTACAGGAATATATTTCAGATGGGTCACCAATTTAATCCAATCAGGAGAAATAACCCATTTATCAGCTTCAAATTTATAGTGTTCCAGTTCCAATGTTGTCTGCTCAATTGTTTTGTTTCATCACTTCCAATTTTACTTGTGTATCCTGTATGCGTTCATTTTCCAGACTTTTTCCAGAAGTATAAGAACTAGGGCTTAAGTGGTTAAAGAACTGGCTGATTGATAGTCAGGCTACATATGTGACTGGGAGAAAGCCGGAGAATTGTCAAAACAGTCGCACATTGCGATAGACCCTGGGCTGAAGAAAAAAGACCCAGGGCTATAGTAGCCCAATTTAGCCAGGGCCTAATCACTCTCCTGGTGTTTAAACGAAAAGCCCATGCTCCACTAATTTTGGAAGCCAATTTCTGACAAACAATATGGAATATAAAAAAGCTGTTTTATGAGCATTGTCACATTACTCCTGAGATCATGTGTACCTAAATTGGTGAAGATTGTTAAAAAAAAAGTAATAATTTACCCCCTGTCCGTCCATCCGTGTGTGTGTGTGCGTGTGCGTGTGCGTGTGCGTGTGTGTCCGTCTGTGAACAGCTAATCTACGGCACCGTTGGCCCGATCTACGTGAAACTGTGCACATACACACATACACATTTCTCAGATTGGCCTGTTATAGGGCCACCAGGAGGCTAATTTTTGCAAAACACAATTTTTATATTACTCCTACAGATTTTGTCCAAACATCATGCAAATCGGTACACATGATCTCTATAGTCATGTGATCAAGACAGGTACGTCAGATTTTTCATATTCCATCCTGATTGGCTAAGATATGCATCTAAAGTTTGCAGGAGTGGTTTGCTTTGAACAAAATGCCTCAAATCATGAACGCAGCGTCCAACCAACCAAAAAAAGAAGAAACATATTTTTTATCAAGAAATGGTTAAAAAAAAGGGGGAAAAAATTAAGAAGGGAGGTCATCACGACCAACGTGAAGAGGACGGCCACTCCTCATACACACACAGCTCCGCCTCCAACACCGACCGAGAACAAGAAGTAGCACTAGACAACACACACAAGACCTCACAGAGGCTGAGGCACACCAACTGATTTTAGCTGTTCATAAACAATTTACTATTAAAAGGAATTATGTTCAAACTAGAGGCCTCACATCTAGAGTTCGGCCCCTCACGCCTTCGCTGCACTGCCGATCCGACTGATATGGGCATATATGGAGATCTGAGGCAACGGCTGTCGTCTTTTCGTGTCCATGAATGCACTGCACTGTGTAAGTGGGAAAATGTGACGCATATCACATAGGAGCACTAATAAGTATTGCGTGATAATGTAGCTATATGGCGAACGGATAAACAGGAAGTACAATTGACCCCCTCATATGGGGTCATGGTATAAAAAGTTTGAGAACCGCTGCAATAGGCTTTGCGATTAATATATGGTCACCCTACTTTGATACGACTTATGAAAGCAATCAACATAAAACATGCAATAAAATTTACACAGGTAAACCATTTTTTTCTGGCGGCGGCATTACTGTGTTGTTTCAATAATCAAAAATCAAGAATGAGGGACCTTGTTGTTGTGTGCTGTTTATACTGCGTGTGTGTCATGACGTCGCAAGGCAGGTTTGTGAATGGGGAGAGGGGCCTTAACCTTCACATCTAATCACAAAAGAATCTCAGAATGCATATTGACAATCACAAAAGACTCAAGATCACCAGACAGCCGTCAGAGGCAACATGCAGGGTGTAGAGATTGAGGCTGTCTGTCGGCCTCAAATCAAATACACAAAACTTGGAAAACGTAATAATATTCCACTGTCAATTTCAATGTGCAAGGTTTATTAATGACAGTCATATTATCTAACCTGCAAAAAAATATATAATAATATATACTGTATATATATATATATATATATATATATATATATATATATATATATATATATTTAAAGTCACTCTTCTGCCTTTATTTGGAGAACCATGTATATTGGAAGGGAACACAGACTGAAAATAAAATGGCAACTGCAATAAAAAACTGTGTTCTTGTGGTGGGTTATTGTCCCTTTTCATTAGGTCCTCCTTTTTAGTCTGTTAGTGCCAGTTGTACCGATTCTGCTGCTGTGTCAAACATGTGAACCCATCGGTTGCGCTGCCAATAAACATTAACACTTACTGCCAACAAACTAGAGGCGATTGACTTGGTTTCTTTAAAGGGGAATAAAAGAAACAGAATGACCAATAACCGTACAATACAGTATGTTATGTAATGGTTGTATGTAATAATAATAATTGTGTCTCCTTTATTTATTGTTGGGGTATTTGCCAAATACATTTGCACATAAGCTACCTGGAATTTGTCTTCATTTATCCATCCTAATAGTAGGAGCACTGGGCACTATTAATTAACTATAAACTATTAAACACCTGGGGAGTGGTTGGGGATCAATGTCTTACTCAAGGAGACTTTGACTTTGACGCCTGGAGGTGCACTCAAACCAGGAACCTTCTGATTCCCAGGCGACTGGCTCTACCTCCTGAACCACAAGCAAAAGTTGAATAAATTGTTAACTGTGCATACAGTACATGTCACTGTTTTGTAATAACTATACTAGGGTGCTGCCATTTTCTCAGTAATGTCATGACAATGGTTCTGTAGGTAAAACTCTAGTGAGTAGATTTTTGGAGACTGATGCCGAAAGTAAAAAGGCTACATACTTCCAACCAACATCCGAAGTGTGTTCAGACAGGGTAGAAAATAACCAAAACAATTACTTCAGAGGTACCTCTCAGAACTTTATTCAGCTGTTCTTGCACCTCCGAGATGTTCTGACTATCCAAAGAAAACTGTGTGGTGATTGGTCAGAAGTTAGTCAGACGTTCATGATTTATTTTCTACAATCTCCCAAAGGTTTCATTCTTGCAGCAGCGAAAGCAGCAATAGATTTGAAGAGATTTTGGCTGATGAGATTAGGTACTAGTCTCAAACACCTCTGTAATCCCTCTCTGAATGACCACCGTGCATAAAACAGGTATTAGACAGGCAAAATCTATATGAATATATATCAATATCTATACCTATATTATTGACGTCACGCTCATGTCACCATGACTCAGCCATACCGTATAATAAGGAGTTCCCAATGCACCCCAACTATGGAGTGTGTTATAACCTCAATGTGTCGTCATGGCATCAGGTGCAAACAAATCAGGCAGCTCCATATATGTATGGGCACAAAAGGGGTAATGCCCATATACAGGCATATACTGATGACATCAGGGATCTCCATATATGGACATAAATGGGACAAGGACTGACAGATACAGATCTCCATATATGGGCATAAAAGGGCCAAGGACATGGTTTATGTGTGGTATTTTCTACACTATTTTGAGAGTTCATCATTGCTGCATGCATAACTTCACTCCAAGACCAAGCATGTTATCAAGCAACAGTTAAATAGTTAACAGTGCTGTACTACAGTACCTTTACATTCGGCCTTTTCATATTTAATCTCCTGCGAACCCCACATACTGTAAGATTTTACAACTCACCCTAAGTCATAATAGGTAGAGAGGCCACTTGAGAAACAGAAGGTCTCAGGTTCAATTCCCGCCCCCGGCTATGTGTCATGGTGTCCATAAGCAAGACCCCTACCCCCCCAGTGCGACCACCTGAACAGTCAACAGTTGAGTGAAGCTGAAACTGGACTTTCCCCCAGGGGATTATTAAGGTCTATATGACATTGCATATGTGTTTACTTCTTCAACATATGGCTCAAGAACATTTGGTTGCCGGATAGAACCGATTGCATAACAATCATGTCTCTCCTGAGGGGGACCGAGGAGTGAGGTGAGGTGACAAAACAAACAAGCCCCTATTGTCTCTGCAAACAATGCAAGAGCTCATTACGGTGTGCACAACGCCCACTGAATGTGAACCGCAGTCTGGCATGTGTTAACCTTTGACCTTGATCTGAGGGAAGACTGTTCTTTTCAGCCAGATTCGCCCAGATACCATGACAGACATGACTCTGCATAACAAGTAGAACTGGATAAAATGACTAACATGTCATATGTGTTACTATGTACAATATTACGTAATGCCAGTAAGTCACTATCAAAATTGCCAAGATGACTTTTCATCAATGCCACCAAGACAAATTCCAGTATATTGCATGGAAGAATAGTGATCCTAATCTGACTTGGAGGAGAAAGGGGTTCGAAATCCCAGATACCACCTGGATAAAATGGATAAGTTGGAGAGGCAAAGCAAGCAACCTTCCGACTCATTTAGGATGACGGACAGCCCCCCCCCCCCTTCTTAATGAGTAATTCCCACCGCAGTGTATATTTATATCCTCTAACAGCCGTGTGACATTCATGCTGATGTTGACGGTCTGACTAACAGTGGCACTTATTCAAATCACTGACATCCCACTAACTGCCAGCCACCATCAAAAATAGATGCACGGTGGGGCCTGGAGCACCACTCTGGCAAGCACAGCTTCTACGAATGCTACCATCGTAAGGACCCACATCCATTGCCACTCCAGGGCCACCACAACAATTGCCCGCTTATTTCCATTGGCAGAAATATTAGCAAGAAGCAATTATGCAGCGCCCGCGGGGGTGAATACTCTGTGACCCTGGCTTGCATTTGAACAAGGTGTTTGTTTAGATTAGGGGAAGCTTGAACTCCTACTCTTAGCTGAGCTGAGCACTTAGACATGCAAGGACACTTTTGCCAAGTTCTTCCTTGATGCTGCACCA